>NC_135329.1:172041302-172352402 GCF_023851605.1 Tamandua tetradactyla
GTGAATGTTATCTTACGTGGAAATAGGGTATTTGCAGATGTAATCAAGCTAAGGTGAAGTCTTACCGGAAGAAGGTGGGCCCTGCATCCAACATGGCTGGTATATCATGAGGAGGGAAATTTGGACACAGATACACAGACAAGAGAATGCCATGTGAAGATATACACACACACAGGAAAGATGGCCATGTGTAGATACAGGCAGAAGTTGTAATAATGCAGCTAAAAAACCAAGGAATACCAAGGACTGCTGGCAACCACCAGAAGGTAGAAAAGGCAAGGAAGAATTGTTTCCTAGAGACTTTGGAGAAAGCACAGACCTACCAATACCTTGATTTCAGACTTCTAGCCTCAAGAACTATGAGAGAATAAATTTCCTGTTGGTTTAAGCCATCCAGTTTGTGGTAATTTGTTATGGAAGCCCTAGGAAAGTAATTTGGTACCTGAGAATAAATCCAACAAAATTTATGTCAGACTTTTTTCTGGTGAAAGAAAACTTCTTTGATGTAAATAAAAGAAGACCTAAATAAACGGAGTGATCTATCATGTTCACGGATAGGAAGACTCAATATTGCAAAGATTTTCACATATCCCAAATTTATATATTTAGTGAAGAATAAAATTCCAACAAGGGCTTTTCAAGAACTGAACAATCAGAATTATAAAAGGTAAATTTTGTAAGCAGAGGCTTACAGATAGACAAAATACTCCTAAAGAAGAACAAAGTCAGAGGACTTGCCTTACATGACTGCAAGACTTTTTATAAAGCCACAGTATTTAAAACAGAATTGGGCAGGATCACCAATGGAACAGAATAGAGAATCCAAAAAGAGACCCATACACATATGGAAATTTGGTATTTGACAGAGGATTTATTTCAAAACAGTAGGAAAAGGATGGATTAGTTAATAAACTCCAGATTTAAACTCTAGATGGGAAAATAGCAATACTTTAGCATGCTAAAAATAAAAATAGATACCTGTGGTAAAGAAGTGCTTTTAAAATAAGACACTAAAAACTGAAACCATAAAGGAAAACATTGATACATATGTCAACATTAAAACTAAGAACCTGCTATGACACAAAACCATAAACAAATTTAATGGACAACTCACAAACTGGAAGAAGATATTTAAATCCTAAAAAAATTCAGATAATGAACTCAAGAAAAAGACAAAGAACTTCAATAGGAAAATGGAAAAAGGATACGAACAGGAAGTTTCACAGAAGAAGAAACTCAAATCACAGTAAGTATATGAGAATATATTCAGTCTTACAAGTGATTAGGCAAATGAAAATTAAGATACAAATAAAAATCTGATCATTTTAAGGGTTGGCAAGGATGATGGAGGAAGTGGAGCTCTCATAACCTGTTGGCTAGTGTGTAATTGGTATAATTTTATTTGATAACAGCTAGTCAAAGATGTGCATATACTACGAATGTGAAATTCTACTTCTAGGAATATACTGTAGCCTAGCTCAAGGTACACTGGGAAAACAAAAATTTTCCAGGAGTACATGAGCATGAATAAACTTTAAAAGTACCAATTTTCAGATCTTAAACTTCTTATCTATTTCTTCTTCATTTGATTTGCTGGTGAATATATTTGTGTAATACGAATTCCTGTTTTCCAAATTTCTCTTTCACAATCACTCTTCTTCATTAAACAAAGTCATATTTCTCACTCATTCGAATCATGGTTTAAAGCTTTGTTCTGGAATTAAAAATCACCAGAAAATCAAACAAACAGACAATTCAAGAAGACAATATCCTTGAGAAATAATCCCAAGAGAATAAAGCAAAGAGAGCTTGTATAAGAAATAATGAAGGGAAAATGGTACCTTATTTCACCCAGGGGATAAACTAAATTAGATGGTGGACACAGGAATATACATTAACTTGTTTATGAGAATTTAAAAACAAAGTTTGAAATTTTCTAATAGAAAGTTTTATTTGGTTGGCTAGTTTTATTCAGTTGACTAGTTGACTACTACTCAACTGAATTAGAGAACATTTTCTCTTATTAGAACAAAGCTAAATTTGTAACTACAAAGTTTTGACAAAAATGTATTTAAATCAAGTCTACAAATATACAATATTCTTATACTATTTAAAGTTATGATAAATTTCAGATACCTTTAAAATGAGTGAGAGGATACAAAATTTAAAAAAAATAGAGGACACATAAGCAAAAAACTTTGAAGACAATGTCCCTAGATAAACTCTCAAACAGTACTTAAAAGATCTGGATATTCATTGCAGCTTTGACTGCAGAAAAAAGAAAAGGAAACAAAATGTCCATCATTAGGGGAATACAAAAAACTGTAGTATGCTTAAACAATGGAACATTATAAAATATTAAAAATAAGTGAACTATATATACAAGGGTAAACATGGTTTTATCTCAAGAACATAATGTTGAGTGGAAAAAGCATTATCTACTACTGAATTTAAAAACCACAGAAAGCAATATTATATATTGTTTAAGGACACATGCATCTGTGGTAAAAACATGTAAAATGGACAAAATTCTGGTTACTTTTGAGGAGGAAGGAAAGGCAAGGAAATGGAGGCAAGGAGACGTTACCTGAATTTGTCATTTTTATATCCCCCCTTAAAAGAACATAAATAGATATGGGAAAATATTGACAGCTATTAAATTTGGATAGCAGGTACGTGGGTATTATTTGTATTTGTCTGTGGTTGGAGTATTTCAGAAATAAAACAAATTGTTAAAAAAATTTAATAGTAATACCTGTATAAAGGATAGAAACCCTGTTAAAATAAAATTACTTACAGGCCAAGGTGGTGGGACAGATGCTACCTCTGGAGTATGAAAATAAGCTACACCATTATGATAAGTGTAAGGATATCCAGTTGAAGTTGTTAGGTACATTGTTCCAGCTGCTGGCATTATACTGGAGCCTAAAGTAAAGATTAAAATAATAATAAATGAAATGTTCAATTTAAGTTTTAAAAATGTTATATCTGAACATCACTTAGAAAAACATTGACCTTTATGCACCTCTATAGCTACAGTAAAACTTGAATAAAATTTTTTAAAATACCATATGCTATATTATCTCTGAAGTGTGTATTTTCAAACTCACTACCTTAGAGCTTTTAATAATACTAAAATCTCAAAATCTGGCAATTCAAATTCCAACACCATTATAATGAAACACAGAGTTTAACAATTTAGATTCTTATCAGCTGTCATTAGTTTTGCAAATATAAATTTATATAGGGTTACCTGAAGATTATAGATACCAAAGTAAAGTTCCTAAGGCCTTCGTTAGACCTTTTATTTGTAAAAGGACAAAGACGGTGGATGCAATGAAATTGGAGGCGAATCCACTTTCTGGAACATGTTTTGGTTTCACCCTACTAATCCTCTGGGTTTACTATCAGCAAGCATTCATTCATGCTGTCCGTCTTTTTAATTTTCTCTCTCTCTTTGTTATACCTGTTGTGATATGCATGACTTACCATAGATTTTCACATGGCAGGTTTTAGAACCCTATGTCTTTTCCAGGCCAAATTATGTATGACAAAAAAAAATCAATATTTTTTTGTCATTGAGACTTTATATAAACCAACGGAAATTAAGTATTTAAGTATTTGACCAGCAAAGTTATATACATTACTTGAAATTGACGTTTCTTCAACTACTCAGTGCTTCTCAAATATTAGCAAGCATAAGAATCATCTTGATAGCTTATTAAAATACAAATTATTTGCTCTAACTCCAGAGATTATGTTTCAGTAAATCTGGGTTAGGGCCTGAGAAACTGCATTTTGATAGATTCCAGATGAACTGACGTTACTTGCAAACCACACTTTCAGTAGCACTGGTCTACACTTTTAAGTAGCACTTTAAGTTGCTTTCTCTTTTCATTACTGCTTATTTTAATGGTTCTTAATCTTATTCTTTTGTGATAAAAGTCATGAAGTCTTTACATATACATGAATATATGTATATGTTCAAACAAAATTCTGCCCACCATTTCATGAGATTCATAGAGACCCCCCCCACAAAAGTTTATTAATGAACCACAGGTTTATCTGTTAAATAAATAAAGTTTGAATGCATACTATTACAAAGCATAGACCTGGCCCTAGTGATACAGAAAAAAAAATTAGATATGGCTTCCTAATAGAAGTTAGGTACTGGTGGGGAAGACAGTCAATAACTAATTACACAATTAATTACAAGTTTGATAAATACAATGAAGAGCTAGTATAGGGCACTATGGAGCACTATGGATTATTTCCTCATATTGCTTTTGTGAGGAAAAAATTTTTGAGCTGAGCTTCCAAGCAGGAATGGGATAGCAAAGAGCATTCAAGGTAAAGGAAACAGTATACCAGAAAGTCCCAAGAAGAATATGTTTTGGAACTGAGAGAGGGTTAGATGGCTGAAGCATAGAAAGAAAAGGGAAGAGCTCAAATAAGCTGACAGTTATTTTTTTTACAAAAAAAGAAAAAAAAAAAGAACAGGAGTATAACAGAGAAGATAGGATTTAACAAATTAGTATGACTGCTAAATCATTATATTGATATAAAACGAAAACTCGTGGAACTGTAATCCACAGCAAACTTTAAAATCTGCTCTAAAACTACTTGTTAAAATGTACTTAGAAATTTATTGCTTTTTTGTATATATGTTATATTTCACAATAAAAAACGTTAAAAAATATGCTGAGAAAGACAAGATAAATTGTGTACATTTGAATGATCACTCTGGCTGCCTTATGAAGGATGGATTGGAAGATAAGAAGATTGGATTTAGAGAGAACACGTAAGAGACTTTTTCAACAAATCCAAGGAAGGTATAGTTGGTGTTGGTATTGGAGATGCAAAGAAGTGATAAATTTCAGAAAAATTAAGATAAGAATCCCTTGTATTTTATAAATGTAATTTCAATACCTACTCTTTCCTTAGTATTTGTTCACAGAAATGTAAAAAGAGCTCTGAAGTCAAACAGCCCTGGATTTGAAGGGTGGTATTATCACTCACCACTTAGTTAAATTATTTAACTCCATACTTCTGAAATTTAGATCTGTATGCCCCAAGGGGTATATGTGGGATGGTATATCAGGAGATTTGAAAATACACAGACTATTCATGATTATCCTCCTATAGTACCAGTTTTATTCAAGTAATTGTTTTGGGGAAACATTTTTACATCAAAATAAACACTATGATATTAGGTGTGGAACAGATTATAAACTGTATATGAAGTTTTAAAATAAAGCATGAGACTTTAAAGAAAATTTGCAATTATGGTATGCTACACTGTGGGAAACACCTAACATGTCAAAATGTTAGAAACAATTTTTTTTATTTTATTAACGGAAAGAAAAAAAAAGAAATTAACACAACATTTAGAAATCATACCATTCTACATATGCACTCAGTAATTCTAAACATCATCATATAGATGCATGATCATCGTTTCTTAGTACATTTGCATCGGTTTAGAGGAACTAGCAACACAACAGAAAAAGATATAAAATGTTAATATAGAGAAAAGAAATAAAAGTAGTAATAATAGTAAAAAAAAAAAAAAACCCTATAGCTCAGATGCAGCTTCATTCAGTGTTTTAACATGATTACTTTACAATTAGGTATTATTGTGCTGTCCATTTTTGAGTTTTTGTATCTAGTCCTGTTGCACAGTCTGTATCCCTTCAGCTTCAATTACCCATTATCTTACCCTGTTTCTAACTCCTGCTGGACTCTGTTACCAATGACATATTTCAAGTTTATTCTCGAATGTCCGTTCACATCAGTGGGACCATACAGTATTTGTCCTTCAGTTTTTGGCTAGACTCACTCAGCATAATATTCTCTAGGTCCATCCATGTTATTACATGCTTCATAAGTTTATCTTGTCGTAAAGCTGCATAATATTCCATCATATGTATATACCACAGTTTGTTTAGCCATTCTTCTGTTGATGGACAATTTGGCTGTTTCCATCTCTTTGCAATTGTAAATAATGCTGCTATAAACATTGGTGTGCAAATGTCCATTTATGTCTTTGCCCTTAAGTTCTTTGAGAAGATACCTTGCAATGGTATTGCTGGGTCGTATGGCAATTCTATATTCAGCTTTTTGAGGAACCGCCAAACTGCCTTCCACAGTGGTTGCACCATTTGACATTCCCACCAACAGTGGAAAAGTGTGCCTCTTTCTCTGCATCCTCTCCAGCACTTGTCATTTCCTGTTTTGTTGATAATGGCCATTCTTGTGGGTGTGAGATGATATCTCATTGTAGTTTTGATTTGCATTTCTCTAATGGCCAGGGACATTGAGCATCTCTTCATGTGCCTCTTGGCCATCCGTATTTCCTCTTCTGGTAGGTGTCTGTTCAAGTCTTTTTCCCATTTTGTAATTGGGTTGGCTGTCTTTTTGTTGTTGAGTTGAACAATCTCTTTATAAATTCTGGATACTAGACCTTTATCTGATATGTCATTTCCAAATATTGTCTCCCATTGTGTAGGCTGTCTTTCTACTTTCTTGATGAAGTTCTTTGATGCACAAAAGTGTTTAATTTTGAGGAGCTCCCATTTCTTTCTTTCTTTCTTCAGTGCTCTTGCTTTAGGTTTAAGGTCCATAAAACCGCCTCCAGTTGTAAGATTCATAAGATATCTGCCTACATTTTCCTCTAACTGTTTTATGGTCTTAGACCTAATGTTTACATCTTTGATCCATTTTGAGTTAACTTTTGTATAGGGTGTGAGATACGGGTCTTCTTTCATTCTTTTACATATGGATATCCAGTTCTCTAGGCACCATTTATTGAAGAGACTGTTCTGTCCCAGGTGAGTTGGCTTGACTGCCTTATCAAAGATCAAATGTCCATAGATGAGAGCGTCTATATCTGAGCACTCTATTCGATTCCATTGGTCGATATATCTATCTTTATGCCAATACCATGCTGTTTTGACCACTGTGGCTTCATAATATGCCTTAAAGTCCGGCAGCGTGAGACCTCCAGCTTCGTTTTTTTTCCTCAAGATGTTTTTAGCAATTCGGGGCAACCTGCCCTTCCAGATAAATTTGCTTATTGGTTTTTCTAATTCTGAAAAATAAGTTGTTGGGATTTTGATTGGTATTGCATTGAATCTGTAGATCAGTTTAGGTAGGATTGACATCTTAATTATATTTAGTCTTCCAATCCATGAACACGGTATGCCCTTCCATCTATTTAGGTCTTCTGTGATTTCTTTAAGCAGTTTTTTGTAGTTTTCTTTATATAGGTTTTTTGTCTCTTTGGTTAAATTTATTCCTAGGTATTTTATTCTTTTAGTTGCGATTGTAAATGGGATTCGTTTCTTGATTTCCCCCTCAGCTTGTTCATTACTAGTGTATAGAAATGCTACAGATTTTTGAATGTTGATCTTGTAGCCTGCTACTTTGCTGTACTCATTTATTAGCTCTAGCAATTTTGTTGTGGATTTTTCTGGGTTTTCTACGTATAGTATCATATCGTCTGCAAACAGTGATAGTTTTACTTCTTCCTTTCCAATTTTGATGCCTTGTATTTCTTTTTCTTGTCTAATTGCTCTGGCTAGAACCTCCAACACAATGTTGAATAATAGTGGTGATAGTGGACATCCTTGTCTTGTTCCTGATCTTAGGGGGAAAGTTTTCAATTTTTCCCCATTGAGGATGATATTAGCTGTGGGTTTTTCATATATTCCCCCTATCATTTTAAGGAAGTTCCCTTGTATTCCTATCCTTTGAAGTGTTTTCAACAGGTAAGGATGTTGAATCTTGTCAAATGCCTTCTCTGCATCAATTGAGATGATCATGTGATTTTTCTGCTTTGATTTGTTGATATGGTGTATTACATTAATTGATTTTCTTATGTTGAACCATCCTTGCATACCTGGGATGAATCCTACTTGGTCATGATGTATAATTCTTTTAATGTGTTGTTGGATACGATTTGCTAGAATTTTATTGAGGATTTTTGCATCTATATTCATTAGAGAGATTGGTATGTAGTTTCCTTTTTTGTAATATCTTTCCCTGGTTTTGGTATGAGGGTGATGTTGGCTTCATAGAATGAATTAGGTAGTTTTCCCTCCACTTCGATTATTTTGAAGAGTTTGAGGAGAGTTGGTACTAATTCTTTCTGGAATGTTTGATAGAATTCACATATGAAGCCGTCTGGTCCTGGACTTTTCTTTTTAGGAAGCTTTTGAATGACTGATTCAATTTCTTTACTTGTGATTGGTTTGTTGAAGTCATCTATTTCTTCTTGAGTCAAAGTTGGTTGTTCATGTTTTTCCAGGAACCCATCCATTTCATCTAAATTGTTGTATTTATTAGTGTAAAGTTGTTCATAGTATCCTGTTATTACCTCCTTTATTTCTGTGAGGTCAGTAGTTATGTCTCCTGTTCCATCCTGATCTTATTTATTTGCATCCTCTCTCTTCTTCTTTTTGTCAGTCTTGCTAAGGGCCCATCAATCTTTTGATTTTCTCATAGAACCAACTTCTGGTCTTATTGATTTTCTCTATTGTTTTCATGTTTTCAATTTCATTTATTTCTGCTCTGATCTTTGTTATTTCTTTCCTTTTGCTTGCTTTGGGATTAGTTTGCTGTTCTTTCTCCAGTTCTTCCAAGTGGACAGTTAATTCCTGCATTTTTGCCTTTTCTTCTTTTCTGATAAAGGCATTTAGGGCAATAAATTTCCCTCTTAGCACTGCCTTTGCTGCGTCCCATAAGTTTTGATATGTTGTGTTTTCATTTTCATTCGCCTCAAGGTCTTTGCTAATTTCTCTTGCAATTTCTTCTTTGACCCACTCATTGTTTAAGAGTGTGTTGTTGAGCCTCCACGTATTTGTGAATTTTCTGGCACTCTGCCTATTATTGATTTCCAACTTCATTCCTTTATGATCCGACAAAGTGTTGTGTATGATTTCAATCTTTTTAAATTTGTTAAGACTTGCTTTGTGACCCAGCGTATGGTCTATCTTTGAGAATGATCCATAAGCACTTGAGAAAAATGTGTATCCTGCTGTTGTGGGATGTAATGTCCTATAAATGTCTGTTAAGTCTAGCTCCTTTACAGTAATATTCAGATTCTCTATTTCTTTATTGATCCTCTGTCTAGATGTTCTGTCCATTGATGAGAGTGGTGAATTGAAGTCTCCAACTATTATGGTATATGTGCCTATTTCCCTTTTCAGTGTTTGCAGTGTATTCCTCACGTATTTTGCGGCATTCTGGTTCGGTGAGTAAATATTAATGATTGTTATGTCTTCTTGTTTAATTGTTCCCTTTATTAGTATATAGTGTCTTTCTTTGTCTCTTTTAACTGTTTTACATTTGAAGTCTAATTTGTTGGATATTAGTATAGCCACTCCTGCTCTTCTCTGGTTGCTATTTGCATGAAATATCTTTTCCCAACCTTTCACTTTCAACCTATATTTATCTTTGGGTCTAAGATGTGTTTCCTGTAGACAGCATATAGAAGGATCCTGTTTTTTAATCCATTCTGCCAGTCTATGTCTTTTGATTGGGGAATTCAGTCCATTAACATTTAGTGTTATTACTGTTTGGATAATATTTTCCTCTACCATTTTGCCTTTTGTATTATATATATCATATCTGACTTTCCTTCTTTCTACACTCTTCTACATGTCTCTCTCTTCTGTCTTTTTGTATCTGACTCTAGTGCTCCCTTTAGTATTTCTTGCAGAGCTGGTCTCTTGGTCACAAATTCTCTCTGTGAGTTTTTGTCTGAGAATGTTTTAATTTCTCCCTCATTTTTGAAGGACAATTTTGCTGAATATAGGAGTCTTGGTTGGCAGTTTTTCTCTTTTAGTAACTTAAATATATCATCCCACTGTCTTCTAGTTTCCATGGTTTCTGCTGAGAAATCTACACATAGTCTTATTAGGTTTCCCTTGTATGTGATGGATTGCTTCTCTCTCGCTGCTTTCAAGATCCTCTCTTTCTCTTTGACCTCTGACATTCTAACTAGTAAGTGTCTTGGAGAACGCGTATTTGGGTCTAATAGCTTTGGGGTGCGCTGCACTTCTTGGATCTGTAATTTCAGGTCTTTCACAAGAGTTGGGAAATTTTCAGTGATAATTTCTTCCATTAGTTTTTCTCCTCCTTTTCCATTCTCTTCTCCTTCTAGGACACCCACAACACGTATATTTGTGCGGTTCATATTGTCCTTGAGTTCCCTGATACCCTGTTCAAATTTTTCCATTCTTTTCCCGATAGTTTCTGTTTCTTTTTTTGGAATTCAGATGTTCCATCCTCGAAATCACTAATTCTATCTTCTGTCTCATTAAATCTATCATTGTAGGTATCCATTGTTTTTTCCATCTTTTCTACTTTATCCTTCACTTCCATAAGTCTGTGATTTGTTTTTTCAGTTTTTCTATTTCTTCTTTTTGATCAGCCCATGTCTTCTTCATGTTCTCCCTCAATTTATCGATTTCGTTTTTGAAGAGGTTTTCCATTTCTGTTCGTATATTCAGCATTAGTTGTTTCAGCTCCTGTATCTCATTTGAACTATTGGTTTGTTCCTTTGACTGGGCCATATTTTCAATTTTCTGAGCGTGCTGCGTTATCTTCTGCAGGCGTCTGGGCATTTAGTCAGATTTCCCTGGGTATTGGACCTCACAGGTTGAAAGATTTTTCTGTGAAATCTCTGGGTTCTGTTTTTCTTATCCTGACCAGTAGGTGGCGCTTGTGGCACACGTTTATCTACAGGTTCCACCAGTTCAAGGTGCTGTGGGTCCTTTAACTCTGGAAAACTCTCGCCGTAGGGGAGGTTCGGCAGCCGAAGTGGCTTGGAAGAGTGCCAGCCGGCCCTTGGGTCCGAACGCGGGGAGGGTCGCCGGCCACCGTAGCACTGGAGAGCGCCCGACCGAATTTCCTAGTCGGCCCGGGGCGTTGGGAGGGCGCCAGCTGTCGCTGCCCGGGAGAGTGCACTGTTCCCAGCTGGACCGGGGAGTCACGTGTTTGGAAGGGGCCCCCCGGTCACCATTCTCCGCAGTGTGGGGATTTCCGACCCAACTCTCTCAGTTGGTCCGGGGGGCCTCGCGTGGTGGGGGCACCAGCTGCCGCGGCCCAAGGGGACCGCCTGCCCATTTCTGCCAGCTGGTCTGGGAAGGAGGAAGGCAGGGACTCCGGCCGCTTGCCGTCCCGCCCGGGAAAGCCCGCGCCCCTCGGTGATCTCACTGGAGCTGGTTCTCCCAGACAGTCAGCCGTTCCAGGATGGGGTACGCCGTCCCTTTGATCTCCGTCGTGGCTCCGGGACCTGCTCTGTATTGTCTCCACTCTCCCAGTAACTGTTCTGGAGGAGGAAAGGTGAGGGTGGCAAGGATGTTGAGGCCAGTAGCGGAGGAGCCGGTGAAGGCGGAAGAGGGCACGGTGTTGGAGAGCCGCCCACGCCGGCGGACAAAGAGGGGAGAGGAGGGCGGGCGGGCTGGCTGCTGCGGGCTAGAAACAATTTTTAAGAGCATCTCAGCAGAAACAATTTTAAAACAAAAACTTTACCTTTTTTTTAAGACGGAATTTTTCTATTTATAAAAATAGCGGTAGTTGCACCAAATAATTTTTAAATAACTGTTAGGTATTATTGTTTGTATATTTGAAAGCATTAGGCATAGAGCTAATATAATGTCTCTGTTTAGTCCTTTGTGTGTCATAATATGAACATTACTTAGTCCCTACTGTTGGTGATAGATGGTAAAGAACCATACTGCATGTAACAGCTTAGCTCAGCAATACAACAGTAGTACGGAAATACTCAGCATGTGTCCTATTTAATGTATTCCATTTTGAAGTATTAAGCTACTGAAGACACCTCAATTATCTCCTAATTTAACAAATCTTAAACCAAAGTTAAACTCAGTATCTGTCAAAAACAGAACAGTCCAAATATATTAACAGTACAATATATTAATTTGTTATCAATACATAGTAACTGCCTAATATTTTAAACATTCCAGTAGACATTAGGACACTGTTAAGGAAGAATAAGAAATCTTAATTACTAATTTTATGTGAGGTTTCTCCTAATTTAAGACTGTTAGAGATTTAAAAAATATTATAGGTAAAGATAACTATACAGGTATCAAATTTAATGAACAGGAAGAATGAGAAAAAAAAAGAAGAGTAGAATTGAAAGCACTGCAGAAACTTGAGGAAGGCACATAACTTAGTCAATTCCCAAAGCTTTGGGAATTGTTACCTCTCTGATAACTATGATATGTGTGGTTGGATTAAAGAACACACCATATAACCAGAGTTCCTGATAGTAGTTCTATATCTTCATTTTCAGTATTTTTACTCTATGATTAATTCTACATGTGTATTATTTTGGCTATTTTAAGTGATATTTTTAATCATAAGAGATTTTTCACTTACAAATGTAGAACTATATGGAATATACTTAAGCATCATTACTTGTGTAAATATTTCCTTAACAACCAAAAAACCCCCACTACTGTATGTAATTTGTGACTGGAAAATTTCAGTTGATCTCCAACTTTGCTAAAGTAATACTGTAATATGAAAGAAACCTAATATTTTAATAAATTTCTATAAAATGTTTAATTTTTCAAAAAGAATCATGCAAAAATGTTGGAAATATACATTAGATCTCAATACATACGAGGGATCCCTACTTGTTGCTTTCTTATTGCTGGACCAATGTTCAGTTTCTTATCCTTATAATTAAGTTTCTCAGCCTAAAATAAAGAAACATTTATTTTATTAATATGTAATAAAATAATTTTAATTTTTAAAACAAATTATTTTTATTTAGGAACTATTATTTATAAAATAAACAAAAAATAAAAAAAGTCAATAAGGAAAACTTAGTGAGAATTCAAAAAATTCAAACAGAAACATTCTTTGAAGGCAGCAAGGTACAGTGCAAAGGGTAGCATTTGGATTCTAGTTAATTCTTAATCTTGGTTTCAATGCTTGGACTCTAATCCCTCATCTAGAATATATGATTTGATAATATGCAATTCAAATTCAATTTTTCTCCAAAAATTATGTTTCATTTGCCATACTTAAAGTTATTATACTGCACTACAGCTTAAAGACTTTTTCTATGAATACTCTCAATTTATATAAAATTTTTCATGGAAAGGAAATAATCTCAGTTTATTTCCTGCTCTATGAGTCCATATTTATAGCATTTTTTTTAGGAATTCAAAATGTTATTAACACTTCACAAAAGACACATCCCTAAATTCTTATTTACACAAATAAAGTGAAAAATTATATTTGTTTTTCTGAAGATGTTTCTTTTTAATCTTTTTGTTTAGAGTCTAATACCAATCTCAAAATGCAAATAAATTTAAAATACTTCCATATTAATAATAATATTGGAACTCAGTTATTAAATATTTGAAAGGATTAATTGCAAAGAATGAAGTTCCAAAAGTAAAATTAAATACATCAAAAGATCTTACCTCTTGTAAAATTTTTTGTGCATCTTCTTGTGTTTCAAAAGTGATGAAACCATACCTAAATAAATGCATGAGTTATTTTTTTAGAATATTACATTTAAGTTATATTAATGTTTTGAAAAATTTTGTTTTATAAGGTGACTGTAGAAGTGAGCACATCTTTCCTTGGTGCACCAGCATGTCAGTGGTAGGAGAATAATTCATGCCTTAGCTTCCTCTTAAAGTCAGGGGGCTAAAAGAAGAAAATAAAAAGAAGAATACCAGGGGATCCTGTGACAATTTCAGCTGTGAGCTGCAGAGAAGGCAGGAAAACATGACAGATTCATGGTCTGGCTTACAAATCGGAATGCAATGAATTTCTTCCAGAGAAATAATCTCCTTTTAAAACAAAGGAGTTTGGTTTAAATAAGAATCAAAGTAGAAAAAAAAAACCTTAAAAATATTAAAGTAAAAATTTCAGCAAAATAAAATTTCTTATATTGGTAAATGAGTATAAAAACGTATTGTTTAATAAGTGTTATCATTAGCACATATAACTTGATAATACAATGATTTCTTTGTGTATTTTTCTTTAATATCAGTTAAAAATAAATGCAACCAATTTTTATATCTACTTTTCAAATATGACTATTGCCTTCAGAGTAAAATTCATACAATGTTCTTTCTAAAAATACAGATACATAATGTATGCCAGGTCCAAAAAGTCAAAACAGGTAAAGAGAAAAAACAAAAAGTGTATTTCTCCAAAGCAGACACACTATTTGTTTACATTTATTGAGATAACTTAAGGAAACTCTTGGGAATAATGCTAAATTTCTTGACTACCATTTTCTTTGATTCATAATTACTATATTATATATAAAGTTCCTTTTTTCTGACAAAGGAGTTTCTCTGTTTCTGTTTGCCCAAGCATTAAAGAGCTAAGGAAATAGTTTTACATTAATTTTTTTGGTAGAATACATACACCACCCAGTGGAAAAGACCCAAAGTACAGTTTACATTACTGTGCTTTTTCAAATGACAAATAAATGAATATTACCAAAACATTGCAAATTCTGTTGGTCAAGCAAAAGATGTACAGTCTTATTTCATCTTAATATTGTTTGGCAATCTGCAGAAGTATCTCATCTGTTTAACAATAACCATTCTACAGGATCCGCATCTCTTCAGAGTGCCCACTTGTCACATTTATATATTGGATTTTCACTAATATCTTTTTCTGTCCACCTCAATGATCCCTTCTCTTATGTCTGTAAAGATACATATTAGGCCTCTCTTTCAAAAAAAGTACAGTCCTTTACTAATCTTCATTTCTTTATCAATTTTCTAACTGCAAACTCCTTACATGAGTGCACTATACAAACCATCCCTTTCCTCTCTGAAATTTGGCTCTTGTATATAACAATCCACTGAAATAGTTCTAAGGTCATTAGACATTTCTAGACAAATTCTACTGCTTTTTTTTCTGTTTTCATTCTCTTATATATATATCATTTGAAAATCATATTATTATATCATATTATTCTCCAAATTAGGTCTCTGAGGCAGAGCCTACCCCCATTCCTTGGGGTCAGCTGCTTTAAAATAAAGCTTTCTGTAATCTAATGGAGGAATACAATTCCAAAGAATCTGATTATTTAGCTTCTGTATTCTTAGCTAGTGGACGTTAGTTATTCAACAGCAAGTGCTTGCCACCTAACAATGAATGATCCCTCAGCCCATATAAGAATAGCTTCCCATCAAATTAAGGGATACTATAGTGTCACTCTCCCTTAAAGATGCACACACACATATACACACACACACGAAAATAATAGGAGATCAAAAGGTAGGAAGAAAGAACAGGTCATGAAATTATCTGTTAAAAAAATGGAACCAAAGTAAGTTAGCATACAAAAGCTAGTAATCCAATAAAAATACAGTTGCTAATTCTATATACTATCTTTAGTGATACTAACCCTTTGGATACTCCAGCTCTGTCATTAACAATCTTCACTTCTTTTACAGAACCATACTGGGAAAAAAATTTTCTTAAATCATTTTCATTTGTCTAACGGAATAAAAAGAAAACATGAAAAAGCATTTTTAAATTGAAAACAGATCAAATAAGTCTTATGCTTGTCTTGGAAACATAAAAAGTTATAATAATATGGATATAAGAGTGCTTCACATGATAAAAACAGTGCATGAACTATTAGTTTATTAAAAATCAATATACAAATAAAATTAATATAAAGACCTCTGCTTTAGGCAGATTGTTGTCAAACATATCAATCAAAATATTTTTTAAACTGAATTATTTTAAAACTACAAAGAGAGCTCATTTAAAGGAATCTTTCAGTAATTACTGTTCTCTAGTAGACCTTTTTTTTCTTAACAATTAGATTACATTAAGCTGTAAACATATTAAGTGCTTACTACTACTGGTCCTTGTGGCTCAGAAAGTTCACTACTATGGAGTGGATGTAGGTTATGTTGGCCTATACCAGTTGCTCTATTTTAATCCACACGGACCCCAGAGAGTCAGGTTTTAGGAAAGGAATATATTTCTGAAAAGTACACAAACTCAACTTGAGAAAACAATGGAGTGACAATAAGATTTAAAGTTATTAAATACTTTATTTGTACCTAATCATCCATTTTGGCGAAATATAGATACTATGATGATATTCAAAATAAAAAGCTGAATCATAACTTCCCCCCAAAGAAACTATATGTCCCTAGAAAAAAATTTCCTTTATACAAATGGGAACAAAAAACCCAGCTAACAGCTGAGCTATGCCTTCAATTCTCTCAATACCTCAATACTTACATTTACTACTGTTTCTTAGTTGGTAACATAAAGCCTACTAAGATGGATGATGACAAATACTAACTTAATCTAAGAATATGTAATTGCTTTTTTTTCCCCCCCACAGGGCATGGGGAATCGAACTCAGGTCTCTGATATGGCAGGCAAAAACTCTGCCACTGTACCACCATTGCCCACTATCTAAATGCCTTTTATTTCAACAAACACAAAATTCTGGAAAAAAGATTAGTATTACAGTTTTGAAAACAAATTAATTCAAACTTTTCTTTTGTACAAGAATCACTAGCTCAATTTCATAGCTTCATTTTTTTTGTTGAGAAGACAGAAAGTCAAGATGATTAATGATTAATACTCAAGGGTTCTAAAAGTTTACTGGTTTAAAAGTCTGAGATTTCTTGCTACTACAATACACTATTTGCTGACATTTATGTACGATTTTGAAAAGGATATAAGTATAAGGGGAAGGAGGCCTAGCAGTTACCTTCAAGGTATGAACGAATTGTAATAACGGCCCTAACAAAAAAGTCATACTATAAGATGATGGGTTTCAGTAACCTGGAATAACCCAGCCATATAAGTGTTTATATTTATTAATGACTCATTATTTCTGGTCAGAAATTAATATTTTTCCAAAGAAACAGAAATCTTTTTAAAATTAATAATTTCATGAGAAATCACTTTTCTTATTTTACTTTTGTTGAAATAATCACATTTTTTGACTCATTATTTTGGCAATTACCCTAAGCAAAGATTCATTATTTTGGTAAATACACTAACTAAAAGACTTCTCTTGAACAGGAAAAAATAATTTTAAATTGTGACAGACTGATTACAGAAAAAGTGAGTTACAAATGTCAAAAATACTGTCATGGCACAAGATTTATTTTTTAATTAAAAAATACAACTTTCCCTGTAATTTCTAAAACATAGCCTGAGAGCTTGGAAACCCTTTTATATATCCCTTTGGAAGTAAGGGGATTCTACTTAAAATTTTAACAAGCATGCCTTTCTTATAGGTGGATGTCTTTTACGAGGGTATTGAAAAACATCTCACAAATTATGTTTCTTTGAAAGAGTGAAATGGCTGATTACACGATTTAAATATATTGCTGCTAACATATTTTATTCTGACAAGGACACAGGCCTTTTTGGTGATCAAATGCTGAATCATATCATAGGAAGCAATTTACAAAAGATGAAGTCTAGGAAGTTGTTCAAGAAATTCTTGAACATGGAGTAAAGAAACAGGATTTCATAAGACTGTGTTTCTTTTAAACTGTATCTTCTTTTGAAAATTATGATTGAATATTATTTGTGCTAATGGAATATTATGCAAGAAAGCCTAATTTCTTATCATGGTATGGTGAAGTGAAGAGCATGGACCTATGAGTTGGGACACTAGTATTCTATCCTCCCATTTGCCACTAATTGTCTAGAAGCCTATAGTCAAGTCAGTGAGTCTAAATTTCCTTGTATGTGGAACTGGACAATTACACATGCCCCACATTAATTTACATAGTTTTGAAAAGATTATTTATCTTAAAGCAATTTGAGACCTATTCATTATTATGCAAACACATTATTTTTATAGTTGTATAAAGCAACAAGATTTCTGATAAATAAAAACTTCTAATGCAAAAAATACACTATATTGCATGCATAAATAGGTACCTTAAAGTCAATTCCTCCTACAAAGATGCGATTAGGGATCACTGTTCCATATCTCGGGGCACTTGTTGGGTTATTCAAAGGCACAGGTGACACAGGATTAGGGGATGGAGATAATGAATCTGTTTGCGTCTGATTTGATGTTTGCTGTAAAATAAAATTCTTTTAAACTTTAGCACTTAGGTATAGTTTTGTGGTAGACTGAATTCATATATCTCTCAAAACGGTGAGTTATTTAGATAAAATTTAAGAACAGACTTTCTTTTATCCTAACACGAAGATTTTAAATCAGAACTAATAGCTTTTGGGTCAACAAAAAATTTAGCAAATATAGAATGTACTCAACTACAGAGAAGATCTTATGGAGAAATATTAAACTCAAAAAGAAGTCTGGGAAAGAGAAAAGCAGTCCCAGAGAGCTGGGAGCTGGGAGCTGGCCTGGCAGAAACAAGCAAGCCTTGGCGTTAGGAGGAGTCCTGGCATTCACGGGTACGCTGTGATGCTCTCATTTTAACAGAACACCAACATCAGATATGGCTACTCTGTGATTGTGATGGACCAATATAAAAGCAAGCCCACTCCATAATCTTGTCTGAACACTGACAAAAATAAGAAAATTTTCCAAATCACAAAAATGACCAAATATCCCTTCATCCTGGTTGATATGAGTAACTTAAAAAAAAAAAGTCACCGTTTTCTCTTTGATTCACTTTTCTTGCCTTCTAGGTAAGAATTATTAATACACCCAATCATAGAATTACTCTCTTCTTCTGGCAACATTCAATCAAGAGAGCAAAGCCCTTCTTCCTTAAACCAGTTAACACAGCTAAATTCTACAAGTTCTTTTGAACAATCTCTTACTGAAAGGCCCCATAGTTCTTCATGTTGTAATGGTGCATGTTCTTCCTAGTTGGAACAAGTCAATGAACTCAACTTTATTCAGCTAGAGGTGAATAGTTTTTGGCTAAAGGGTATTGACAAGTTAACAGAGAAACTCAAATTCAAATTCACTGTTTTTCAGGTCTAAAGTCAAATTTTTAAAAGTACTCATCAATTTGAAGGTAGGCCTGATTTTGTAAATAAATACTTTATAACTCATGGGTAAAATTCTCATATCAAAGAACTGAGCTCAGGATATTTATATGTTCACATTTCTAAGAGGATCTAAGTTAAATTTTTAATAAACATCTATTAATATATATGCCTTTGCAAAATGGCAAGACAGACTCTTAAGGAATATTTGAAACAAGACTTGAGAATAGAATTTTGAGGAGAAACCAATTCAACAACTTGGTTATTATTTTCCTTCCATGAACATTAACTGGAATTCTGGGACAGTACAACCTACTAAATGAGTGCTGTGAAAAACTCATTGTTCATGATTCCAATTATCTGAGAAACAAATACATGAAAAATTTCCAACCTAGGTAATGGAGTTGTTGTTTTCTTTCACATCCATTCTCCTCTTTTACTTCACTGGTCAATAAAACCATAACCTCTAGCCTAATCTCTGCACGATGTACAGAGAAATGATTGGCCAGTATGGATATAGGGCTACAGGCTGGACTTCATGATCTAGCCTGTTCCTTTCTGATGTAGTATTAAGGAGAAAAACCACATACTCCCTAATCAGGGAGTTCATGTATACATCTTTCCAGCCACAGAGAGAAGCCATCACATTTAATCACTGCTATGTTGTAGTTACCAATAAAGAAATTGGGACTCCAACTTGGCAGCATCTTCTCTGAGATCCTACTATTTATAACTTCAGTCATTTTAGTCAGTAGGACACAGTTCTCAGAACAGATGAACACATCCAGCATCAGTGGGATGCTCGGTTTTATTTTCTAAACTGTGGGTTTGCTTTGCTAGAGATAACATAGCTATCATAGATATAAACTTGTCTCTCTTCCTGTTTTTTTTTTTTTTTTTACAGAGTGTAGACACTATTTGTTAAATTAAAAAAAAATGAGTCTTCACAAAATTTCCTTCTTAAAATATTATAGATTTCAATGGCTGAACTAATTTGTTCTCAAACACCATTATTTCTCACTGCGGAATGAAATGAATGGAAGGGAACACTTTATTTCTAATCTTGATAAACTAAATAAAGCATGCTCACAGAGGAAAGAAAAATGTCAACTTTTAAACTCAATTCACTTCATTCTCCAGTCTTCATGGATCTTGCTTTTTTGTGGATTCCAAGTGGAATTGGAAAATTGGAAAAACTGGAAAAATTCCAATTTTCTCCTTACCAATTACTACTTTCTAACATACATATAATTTACTTATGTTTATCGTCTGTTCCTTTACATTAGAATGAAATGTTCATGAAGGCAAGAGCTCTGCCTATTTTGTTTATCATACCATTTAAAGCAGTGACGGCAAAAATCAGGTGCTCAATAAATACTTAAGTGGATGAATAAACGAATGAAATATTTCCTCTGGAGAGACTTGCTCATGATGTACCAAACACTATGCTGGGGCTAAAGAATACAATATGAATAATAACTTAGTTAATATTGAAATGTTAGCAGGAAGGAGCCGCAGGTAGGGAAAACAGCTAAGTTCCTTACAGGTGAACGATGTGCATTGGGTCAAACAATAAAGAAAGCCTCAAATTCTACTGGCAATACATTTGCAAATGTATGAAAGCTTCTAAACAGATGATACAGAGTTAGAAGTAGGGGTCCTCCGTTTAATAAAACGTCCTGTACTAAACAGTGGATTAAAATTCTCCAGTAAAGTAATGTCCCCAGACCGCCTCCTCCCCTTGGGAATTAATTTAGGAATCTATCATCTACTTTGTAAATGAAGACAACAGTTAGAGAGGGCTAACCGTAGCAGTCAAGGCCTCGGCGCTCCTTCCCCTCCGAGGCCAGCAAGTCGAGGCGCTGGGGGAAATGGCCGCGGCAACACCTTCCTCGGGTTCTCTCGTGTCATCGTGGACCTGGGCACTGACACGAGGATCCACCCCCTCCCCACCAAAGTGCGGGAGGGAAAAGAAAGCTAACCAGCGAGAAATTTTGCTCCGCAAATCCGCCAGCAGCAGCGGCGGGAATCCTCAACGGCACCGACCTGGCGTCGTTCTCGAGCGCAGCCCACCCCACAGCCGTCTCTCAGCGCGCGCTCATTGGCCGTCGGCGGGGCGCGGGGTCGGACGCAGCGGCACATTGCCGCGGTCTCTTGGGTGGGCCGGGCCTCCTGAGTCCTGCCTTCTCCGGCCAGGCCCCTGACGCTTAAGCGTGCACCGAGGCGTGGGTGTTCCAGTCCATAGTGGCCGCGGGTTCCGCCCCCCCCAACCCGCCCAGCCCCCAGGCCTCTCAGGCCTCTCAGTTCCCACCGACTAGTCGGGACCCGAGGCGTCCGCCACTCCTCGCCGTGGACTCCTGGGCGAGAGTGAGCGTCAAAAACAAGGCCAAACCCAGTTTCGGCGGGAAAGAGGTTATCTGGCCCGGCTCTGCCCGATGCACATGGCCCAGCTACTGGCTGCCTCCTGAAACCTCCTGGCCGTTTTCGAGGGCCCTCAGCCCGCCTACACCGAGTCCAGGCCGGGCGGCCGCACCCTGCCGACCCCACGACACAATCGGACCGGGCCTGCAGGCAGGAGGCTGTCCGCGGATGTCGCAGGGATATCTTGACCATGCTTCTTCCCAACAAAATAGCGGGAGTTTGGACTCTAAACCTCGCCGTTCCAGCTCCTCAGGGACGGGGTCCATGCTGCTGCTTCTCCCTCCTCCCCCGGGTTCGGGGGCCTGACGCCCCAGGCCCTGGCTGTCGTACTCACCGCCCGGGACTCCGTTTCCATCTTCCTCTCTGCTCCTCAAAAACGGGGGAAAGAAACAGAATCCTAAAGTTTGGAAGTGCCTCCACACCAAGAAGCAACACCACGTTCCCGACTGGGGATTCTCTCCCCCTGGCGGCGACGGCGTTGGTGGCAGCTGCAGGGGCGCAAGCTCCGACCCGGGGCCTGAACCTGCCCCCCTCGGGGGCGGGGGGGGGGGGCGGTGCGGGGGCAGGCGGCCTCGCCTCGGGCGGCTGGCGGCAGTACGTGCGGGCGCCGCCTGGCGGGGAGGGACGCGGGCGGGCGGGTTTCGGATGTGGTCTCTCGTCACGGAACCGGGACGTCTCAGGGGTCGAGCAGGCAGCCGGTTTGAGCGGGCGTAGGGTGTGCTGGTCGAGGACTCGGTTTGGGGGCTACTCTCGCCTGCTTTCGAACAGCTTGGGAGGAGAAAGCGAACGTTTATGCAAAGCTCCATGCACCGCACGCCTTTCCCTCTCTCCTCAGAGATGAAAAGTCGTCTTCTGGGACTCGTGGTTTTCGAAGAGGGTTGAGGTGACTTCCAGGCTTTACTAAGGAGCAACAAGCCAGTTGACGGGCGACTTCCGAAGGTGCAAGGCGAGGAGGCGGTTTCCAGAGTCGACACTGACCCCCGAGGCCTGACGCGCCGAACTAGGGTTTTCCCAAGAAGCCGCGGACGCGGTGCTTGCACCTGTTGTCGCCGTCACTCATCCCCGCCCCCGGCGGGGGCGACGCGGGCGGCTTGATCCGGGCTCGCCGCGGAGCCCGTCCGGGCTTAAACGCTCGTCGGGGCCAGGGTTCAGGACAGCTCGGATGGTCGGCGACTGCTGAGCACGGCCACGTTCTGGCACAGCCGGGCTGGTCGGCGATGAAGCCACCGAGCGCGGGAGGGTGGGAGGGTAGCGCAACATGGTTCGAGAGGCTCTGGCCTTCGATAGCCTGGAGATCTTTGAAAGATGACTGCTTTGTTGATAATATTTCTAAATGGTAGCTGAGAGACTTATAGATTTAAAAAATGTCAAATCTATAAGTATTTTATAGTTTAGGGATTTATGGAGTAAATATCAAACTGTAAAGATTACAACTTAGTTAAGCTTACATAACAATCATAATTATTGTAGCTACCATTTTTCAAGGGCTCGCTTCTTGCTTTATAATAAGCATCATCTAATCTTATTCTCATAGTAACCCTTCAGACAGATACTCCTTTTGCCTTCATTTTACAGGTGAGGAAATGAAGGTTTGGAGGTTGAGTAACTTGGTCAAGGTCTAAAGCTATAGGTATTTAACACTGGGACTGTCTGATTTAATCACTTTGCTATATATTTTTTTAAAATCAACAATAGCTGTTGAAGATTACACCAGTAATAACTTTTCCTGCTCTCTTGCAAAAGTTTTACTATGGGTTGGTTATTTTATCTGAGATAAAGGTATAAGAAATAAGCAGAATGACTTTATTAATACTTAATGTGCTCAAAGATTCGGTCATCTTTAAATTATTTATCAAAAATGAAATGGGAAACTTACCTTTTGTTTGTTGAATCCTAAAAAAACATTCTAAATGCCATTTTAAATTTCTGCATGGAATTTAAGCTCATTTTATTAGGTTTTAGTTTCTGTAGAAATAGAATACAAACTATTCAAATTAAAACTCATTCTGAAGTAGATTACTTTTTACTCCATTAGGACTGATCTTCTTTCAGCATTTTTCAATAGTAACGATGGATTTGAAAATGGGTGTTCTATCCCTTCTTGTACCCAAAACTTTTTTGAAGGCATTCTCTAAAGAAATTATTTTCCAGGATAGGTGTTCAGACTGTAACATAAATTAATAAAATTTAGGGAACATTGACTATGTTTCAAGGCCTGTGTTGGGCAGTAGGAATGTACTGTGTACTGTATTGACAGAATGTTCTGCTTCTAACTCTTAACCAAAAAAGAATGTGTGACTAAAACTTGGATAAATCCTGTAGAATTATACCATTCAATTCAACTTATCAGATATTTATAGAGTTCCTATCATGTGTGATATATAATGTTTATGCTGTGGGAAATATGGAGATGAACAAGATCAAATCTGTGTCCTCAAGGTGTTTACAATCTAGAAATTGAAAAAAGATTAAATGCTCAATTATATGCAAAATAAGCTCATAATAGTTAAAATTCAAGCAGCATAAGGTAAGTAATACACAGTATGATCAAAGGTCTTGGCATGGAAGACGTGGAGTATAGTTGTCCAGGGCTGGGTAAAAGCCACCATCAAGGCTGAAATGCTGGTCTGGTCAGGAAGATAGGAGCAAAGAGATCCAGTGACTGTTATGTACCCAGCACTGGGCTAGGTAGGCATATTCTTTTTTAATTTTAGTGTTTTTTTTTCTCTCTCATTAAAAATCTGAGCCTTGGAGAGGTAAAGTGATTCACCTGTTCTCATTACAAGTAAGTAGTGAATGCAGTTTTCAAAACTTGGGTCTATTTGACTCAATTGCCCATGCACAGTGCACTCTGCCACATTATTTATACCATAGTCACAGGGAGAATTTTATCCTGTAGATATTTGCAAATAGGGGGTCATTGAAGGTTATTGAATCAAGTTATATAAGTAGACAAAAGTTAGGAAGACATTCTCAGACCAGAGAATAATTTGAGGCACAGAGACTGAAAACTGAGAATTGAATTTGGAGGGGATTGCTCAAGTGAAAAGGAATAGGGATTTGAACAAAGGTAGCGTAGTGAGAAATTAAACACAGTGAAAGGCTTAAGAACATACCAGTGAGGACATGGGACCGTTGGGTATGGTGATGATAAAGAGGGATGGATGAGGATCATTCACAAGTCCCAAGATTTGAATTTTGGAGATGCTGTTTACAAAGACAAATGAAGAAGTACAATACATAACATACTGCAAACCCCAATTTCCCATTTTCTGGTAGCATCCCAGTGTCTCATCTTTTTCCTTTTACACCATCTCTTCAGAGAACAGTCCTTGTTTCAGGAATTTACCCAAGCTTTATGCCTTGCTGGTAGTTCTCCCCTTCCTGGTTCTTGAGTTTTGTAGCTTCAGATTCTAACTCCTAATATCTATTTCAAGTTCTCCTTTTTTTTTGATAATGCTTTGGATGTGTTCTCTAGCTTATAAATCTAGATTACTGTTTTAGTTTCCTAGGCTGCTAAAGCAAATACCATAAAATGGGTTGGCTTACACAATGGAAATTTATTAGCTTATGATTTTGAGGCTAAAGAATGTCCAAATCAAGGCATAATCAAAGCGATGCTTTCTCTCTGAAAACTGGCATTCTGGGACTGGCTGCAGGCAATCCTTGTTTTCCTCTTACAGCCAAGTTGTCTGACTACCGTGTGCCTCTCCTGGTCTCTCTCATTGTTTCCTGGTTCCGTCAATGTAGCTCCTTGCTTCGTAGTTTTCTCTCATGTTTGAATTCATTTCATTTTATAAAGGACTCCAGGAATAGGATTAAGACCCATCCTGATTGGGCTGGGATACACACACATTAACTAAAGTTTTCTCATCAAAAGGTCCTACTTACAATAGACCTGTGTTCACATCCACAGGACTGGGTTAGATTTAAGAACATTTTTCTGGGGTGCATATGGCTTCAAACTACCACAATGACCACGGATGGGTGGTCCTTTGGGCGAGCTTTTAGGCCAAGGCTTGGGATATGACAATGGTTTAGCCCTGTTTCTTGCTATCCAGCAGCCTGTAGTCTATGTAAATATGAAGTTTATATATTCTGCATGTTAAATGCAGCAATAGAAGAGTTCTCAGGTGTACAGGGAGCCCAGATCAGGGAATGATTTAACTTAGTAGATAAAACACTTGAAAAGACTTGTTTAGAAGATGCCTCAGTTTCCATTTCATTTCTTTTTTATTTCCAGGTCTGTTAACCTATTGGTGAACTTTGGAGGTTTATTAGGTGATTTTTTTTTCTCTATAATGTTGGATGTTTGAAGCAGGAGAGGTGAGGAACAGGGTTTTTTAAAAATCTATCTTAAGTTAGCAAAGAAATCAGCTCAGATTTTTTTTTCCTATACAGGAACACAGTATTTATACTTGCAGCGGATGTTGCAGAGATGATCTAGACTACTGCAATACTGAATCATTGAAAAATTTCTTGTAAAGAATTAATTGGTTGACTTGATTTTGCTATTTACTATGAGCAACTATTTAGACATACATAATAAAGAACCCATAATATATATAATATACATAAGAACTCATTGGATAGTATCTAAGGTAGGAACTCAATAAATATTTATGGAATAAGAAAATAAGTGAATGCACAACCCTCACCCCATTCTCCGCTTTATTCCTACTCACATCAACATGATTCTTATTTTAAAAGACTCTTGTAAGACAATCGTTCTCTCATTCTGGGCCATAAGTGGCTCACCACTTCCTTTTTTTTTTTTTTCCAACATCATCACTTTTTTAATTGAAGTTAACCTGAAGAAATTGCTTTTAAATTTTATATGGCAGGTGAAAAATCCTGAGAAGGGCAAATAAACAAGATAAATGTATTTCAGAAATTAACATTGCCACTGTTGGGCATTGTTACTCCTTAGAACAATAATTTATATTTTCATATTGTTTCTTTAGACAATCTAAACTCTCTATAATTGGTCTAAACAGTTAAATAAATTGTTTTTCTTCCCAACAAATCATTTTTTCTTGTTTTTACAGTTATCAAACTGAAAAATTCATATACAATATTAATGTAATTTATAAAGTCAAAACATAATGCTAGTACTATGTGATGATATTGTGAATTACTGATTATATATGTAGAATGGAATGATCAAAATAGGGATGTTTGCATTTATTTGGTGTTGTTTGTATTTTAAAAAAACATAATGCTAGTAAATTTCTTATAAAAAATGTAAACTGTTGCCTAAAATTTAGAAATACCTAGAAAGCATACATCTTGGAGCATTTACACAATCCTTTTTAAAAGTCTCTTGATATAAACAGCTCTCAGTTCTAATTTCAACGGGCTTCAAAGCATGATACCTGATGGCAAAGAACAGGATTTTTTCAGAGTTCCTGTATAGTTTTGATCAGTTTCAGGGTACTGGATTGAACAAGTGCAATCCACAGAATTAAAATTTTGGATATTTGGACAAACAGGATCATGCAAAACAGAGAATTCTGAAGTTTTATGGCAGGGGTTTTTGAGTGGAAAATAATCTTCCATGAGATTTTTTTCATTGTTCTGTTTTGAGGTAGTATCTTTGTCTTCCAATGCCCGAGCAAGCATGTAACTAACTTTTCTTTGATGAGCCAAAGCTTCTTCTTTATCATTCAACAAGTCTATTAGCATTTTAAGGACTTCTTGAGGATTATCCTGGTCTTCAATCTTCTTAAAACTGTTTTCTGAAGGGAGCATACCCAACGGTTTCTGCCATAAACTCTTCTTATTCCTTTGTGATGGAAGATTCTGTTTCTAACTCCTGCTGAACTCTGTTACCAATGACATATTCCAAGTTTATTCTCGAATGTCGATTCACATCATTGGGACCATACAGTATTTGTCTTTTAGTTTTTGGCTAGACTCACTCAGTATAATGTTCTCTAGGTCCATCCATGTTATTACATGCTTCATAATTTTATCCTGTCTTAAAGCTGCATAATATTCCATCGTATGTATATACCACAGTTTGTTTAGCCACTCGTCTGTTGATGGACATTTTGGCTGTTTCCATCTCTTTGCAATTGTAAATAACGCTGCTATAAACATTGGTGTGCAAATGTCCGTTTGAGTTTTTGCCCTTAATTCCTTTGAGTAGATTCCCAGCAATGGTATTGCTGGGTCGTATGGCAATTCTATATTCAGCTTTTTGAGGAACCGCCAAACTGCCTTCCACAGTGGTTGCACCATTTGACATTCCCACCAACAGTGGATAAGTGTGCCTCTTTCTCTGCATCCTCTCCAGCACTTGTCATTTTCTGTTTTGTTGATAATGGCCATTCTGGTGGGTGTGAGATGATATCTCATTGTAGTTTTGATTTGCATTTCTCTAATGGCCAGGGACATTGAGCATCTCTTCATGTGCCTTTTGGCCATTTGTATTTCCTCTTCTGAGAGGTGTCTATTCAAGTCTTTTTCCCATTTTGTAATTGGGTTGGCTGTCTTTTTGTTGTTGAGTTGAACAATCTCTTTATAAATTCTGGATACTAGATCTTTATCTGATATGTCGTTTCCAAATATTGTCTCCCATTGTGTAGGCTGTCTTTCTACTTTCTTGATGAAGTTCTTTGATGCACAAAAGTGTTTAATTTTGAGGAGCTCCCATTTATTTATTTCCTTCTTCAGTGTTCTTGCTTTAGGTGTAAGGTCCATAAAACCGCCTCCAATTGTAAGATTCGTAAGATATCTCCCTACATTTTCCTCTAACTGTTTTATGGTCTTAGACCTAATGTTTAGATCTTTGATCCATTTTGAGTTAACTTTTGTGTAGGGTGTGAGATATGGGTCTTCTTTCATTCTTTTGCATATGGATATCCAGTTCTCTAGGCACCATTTATTGAAGAGACTGTTTTGTCCCAGGTGAGTTGGCTTGACTGCCTTATCAAAGATCAAATGTCCGTAGATGAGAGGGTCTATATCTGAGCACTCTATTCGATTCCATTGGTCGATATATCTATCTTTATGCCAATACCATGATGTTTTGACCACTGTGGCTTCATAATATGCCTTAAAGTCAGGCAGTGCAAGACCTCCAGCTTCGTTTTTTTTCCTCAAGATGTTTTTAGCAATTCGGGGCACCCTGCCCTTCCAGATAAATTTGCTTATTGGTTTTTCTAATTCTGAAAAATAAGTTGTTGGGATTTTGATTGGTATTGCATTGAATCTGTAAATCAATTTAGGTAGGATTGACATCTTAACTATATTTAGTCTTACAATCCATGAACACGGTATGCCCTTCCATCTATTTAGGTCTTCTGTGATTTCTTTTAGCAGTTTTTTGTAGTTTTCTTTATATAGGTTTTTTGTCTCTTTGGTTAAATTTATTCCTAGGTATTTAATTCTTTTAGTTGCGATTGTAAATGGGATTCGTTTCTTGATTTCCCCCTCCGCTTGTTCATTGCTATTGTATAGAAATGCTACAGATTTTTGAATGTTGATCTTGTAACCTGCTACTTTGCTGTACTCATTTATTAGCTCTAGTAGTTTTGTTGTGGATTTTTCCGGGTTTTGGATGTATAGGATCATATCGTCTGCAAACAGTGATAGTTTTACTTCTTCCTTTCCAATTTTGATGCCTTGTATTTCTTTTTCTTGTCTAATTGCTCTGGCTAGAACCTCCAACACAATGTTGAATAATAGTGGTGATAGTGGACATCCTTGTCTTGTTCCTGATCTTAGGGGGAAAGTTTTCAATATTTCCCCATTGAGGATGATATTAGCTGTGGGTTTTTCATATATTCCCTCTATCATTTTAAGGAAGTTCCCTTGTATTCCTATCCTTTGAAGTGTTTTCAACAGGTAAGGATGTTGAATCTTGTCAAATGCCTTCTCTGCATCAATTGAGATGATCATGTGATTTTTCTGCTTTGATTTGTTGATATGGTGCATTACATTAATTGATTTTCTTATGTTGAACCATCCTTGCATACCTGGGATGAATCCTACTTGGTCATGATGTATAATTCTTTTAATGTGTTGTTGGATACGATTTGCTAGAATTTTATTGAGGATTTTTGCATCTATATTCATTAGAGAGATTGGCCTGTAGTTTTCTTGTTTTGTAATATCTTTGCCTGGTTTTGGTATGAGGGTGATGTTGGCTTCATAGAATGAATTAGGTAGTTTTCCCTCCGCTTCGATTTTTTTGAAGAGTTTGAGGAGAGTTGGTACTCATTCTTTTGAAATGTTTGATAGAATTCACATGTGAAGCCGTCTGGTCCTGGACTTTTCTTTTTAGGAAGCTTTGAATGACTAATTCAATCTCTTTACTTGTGATTGGTTTGTTGAGGTCATCTATTTCTTCTTGAGTCAAAGTTGGTTGTTCATGTTTTTCCAGGAACCCGTCCATTTCCTCTAAATTGTTGTATTTATTAGCATAAAGTTGTTCATAGTATCCTGTTATTACCTCCTTTATTTCTGTGAGGTCAGTAGTTATGTCTCCTCTTCCATTTCTGATCTTATTTATTTGCATCCTCTCTCTTCTTCTTTTTGTCAGTCTTGCTAAGGGCCCATCAATCTTTTGATTTTCTCATAGAACCAACTTCTGGTCTTATTGATTTTCTCTATTGTTTTCAATTTCATTTATTTCTGCTCTAATCTTTGTTATTTCTTTCCTTTTGCTTGCTTTGGGGTTAGTTTGCTGTTCTTTCTCCAGTTCTTCCAAGTGGACAGTTAATTCCTGCATTTTTGCCTTTTCTTCTTTTCTGATATAGGCATTTAGGGCAATAAATTTCCCTCTTAGCACTGCCTTTGCTGCGTCCCATAAGTTTTGATATGTTGTGTTTTCATTTTCATTCGCCTCAAGGTCTTTGCTAATTTCTCTTGCAATTTCTTCTTTGACCCACTCATTGTTTAAGAGTGTGTTGTTGAGCCTCCACGTATTTGTGAATTTTCTGGCACTCTGCCTATTATTGATTTCCAACTTCATTCCTTTATGATCCAAGAAAGTGTTGTGTATGATTTCAATCTTTTTAAATTTGTTAAGACTTGCTTTGTGACCCAGCATATGGTCTGTCTTTGAGAATGATCCATGAGCACTTGAGAAAAAGGTGTATCCTGCTGTTGTGGGATGTAATGTCCTATAAATGTCTGTTAAGTCTAGCTCATTTATAGTAATATTCAGATTCTCTATTTCTTTATTGATCCTCTGTCTAGATGTTCTGTCCATTGATGAGAGTGGTGAATTGAAGTCTCCAACTATTATGGTATATGAGTCTATTTCCCTTTTCAGTGTTTGCAGTGTATTCCTCACGTATTTTGGGGCATTCTGGTTCGGTGTGTAAATATTTATGATTGTTATGTCTTCTTGTTTAATTGTTCCTTTTATTAGTAGATAGTGTCCTTCTTTGTCTCTTTTAACTGTTTTACATTTGAAGTCTAATTTGTTGGATATTAGTATAGCCACTCCTGCTCTTCTCTGGTTGTTATTTGCATGAAATATCTTTTCCCAACCTTTCACTTTCAACCTATGTTTATCTTTGGGTCTAAGATGTGTTTCCTGTAGACAGCATATAGAAGGATCCTGTTTTTTAATCCATTCTGCCAATCCATGTCTTTTGATTGGGGAATTCAGTCCATTAACATTTAGTGTTATTACTGTTTGGATAATATTTTCCTCTACCATTTTGCCTTTTGTATTATATATATTATATCTGACTTTCCTTCTTTCTACACTCTTCTCCATGTCTCTCTCTTCTGTCTTTTTGTATCTGACTCTAGTGCTCCCTTTAGTATTTCTTGCAGAGCTGGTGTCTTGGTCACAAATTCTCTCAGTGACTTTTTGTCTGAGAATGTTTTAATTTCTCCCTCATTTTTGAAGGATAATTTTGCTGGATATAGGAGTCTTGGTTGGCAGTTTTTCTCTTTTCGTAATTTAAATATATCATCCCACTGTCTTCTAGCTTCCATGGTTTCTGCTGAGAAATCTACACAAAGTCTTATTGGGTTTCCCTTGTATGTGATGGATTATTTTTCTCTTGCTGCTTTCAAGATCCTCTCTTTCTCTTTGACCTCTGACATTCTAACTAGTAAGTGTCTTGGAGAATGCGTATTTGGGTCTAATCTCTTTGGGGTGCGCTGCCCTTCTTGGATCTGTAATTTTAGGTCTTTCATAAGGGTTGGGAAATTTTCAGTGATAATTTCTTCCATTAGTTTTTCTCCTCCTTTTCCCTTCTCTTCTCCTTCTGGGACACCCACAACACGTATATTTGTGCGATTCATATTGTCCTTGAGTTCCCTGATACCTTGTTCAAATTTTTCCATTCTTTTCCCGAAAGTTTCTGTTTCTTTTTGGAATTCAGATGTTCCATCCTCCGAATCACTAATTCTATCTTCTGTCTCTTTAAATCTATCATTGTAGGTATCCATTGTTTTTTCCATCTTTTCTACTTTATCCTTCACTTCCATAAGTTCTGTGATTTGTTTTTTCAGTTTTTCTATTTCTTCTTTATGTTCAGCCCATGTCTTCTTCATGTCCTCCCTCAATTTATCGATTTCATTTTTGAAGAGGTTTTCCATTTCTGTTCGTATATTCAGCATTAGTTGTTTCAGCTCTTGTATCTCATTTGAACTATTGGTTTGTTCCTTTGACTGGGCCATATTCTCAATCTTCTGAGCATGGACCATTATATTCTGCTGCTGGCGTCTGGGCATTTAGTCAGATTTCCCTGGGTGTCGGACCCAACAAGGTTGTAAGATTTTTCTGTGAAATCCCTGGGTTCTGTTTTTCTTATCCTGCCCAGTAGGTGGCGCTCGTGGCACATGTTTGTCTCACGTGTTTGGAAGGGATCCCCCCCGGTCACCGATCTCCGCGGGCTGGGGATTTCCGATCCAATTCTCTCCGTTGGTTCGGGGGGCCGCGCGTGGTGTGGGCATCAGCCACCGCGGCTTGAGGGGACCGTGTGGCTGGTCGCCGCTCCCAGCGGGCCTGGGGAATTCGCCACCGGACCAGGAAGTCGCCCGCAGGGGAGGGGCGTCGGTCACCGGCCGCCGCGGCCTGTGGAATTCCCCACCGGACCAGGAAGCCGCCCGTGGGGAGGCCCACCGCGGCTTGGGTAGCCTTCTGATCTGAGACTCGTAGCCGGACCAGGAAGCCGCCTGCAAAAGAGGGGCGCCGGCCGCCTCGGGTTGGGAAACTTGCCTCTCCGAGACTCTCAGCCGGCCCGGGAAGGAGGGAGGGAGGAGCTCCGGCCGCCACAACTGCCGCTGCTCGGGAAATTGCACGCCGCTTGGGGATCTCACCGCAGCCGAGTCTCGCAGTCAGACTAGCCAGTCCAGACTGGGGTACACTGTGTGTCCATTCCCTGCGTGGCCCCGGGAGCTGTTCTGCACTGTTTCTGTTCACCTAGAAGTTGCTCTGGAGGACGATCTAAGACGCCCTCCTCACCACTTCCTTTTAACCCGACTTATCAGACCTGTTAGATCAGATACTCATTTTCTTATTTATAACTCCCAGAAGTTAATTAAGGGCATATTTAACAGTAAAGGAAAATGTTAGCTGTGAGGTTTAATAAGAACTGTTTTTTTTTTTTTCTTAAGGTTAAGATTAGAAAATTTCCCAGGACTTCAGACAGATTAGGGCCTGGCTAGACTGTAGCTATTCTTCTAGACCACTGTAACATCTTTCTGGACTGAAAGTACAGAACAATCAATAATTGCCAGAAAATCTTTTTTTGACTCATTCATACAAACATGTTTTGAATAATTGTATGCATGTTTTCAGATGCTTTTCAGGGGAACATTTCACCTGTAGAATCCTTTTATGCACATTGTCAGGAATTTCCTTAGGAAGAAATAAAGCTATTTTGTAATATTAAAATATAAGACATACAGCAACACTTCATGGCAAAAATAATTACCCAGAACGTATTGTCTAGTTGTTGACACAGTACTGCAATGTTTGCCTCAACCTGTCCCTTTATCTTATTTTCCTGCTCTCACTTCCTGATAACTACCATTGTTGTTTTTAAACCTCCTCCCATGCTTATTTCATTCTTAGATTTGATATATGAAATATTTTCACAGTTACCATTATAACACTCTTAATTCATGTTTCTCATACTCTTTAGGCATCTTGGCAATACTTCACTGTGCCCCTAATGCCATCCTATCCATGATGTTTCGAAGATCTATGTAAAAACATTTGTTGAATAAAATTGTCACTTGACTACTCTTCTGCAGCAACTGCTTTGTTCTTGAGTACTGGGCAACTGCTTTTGTGTATTCTGACAATTTGTACCTAAAGCAGGCTACCATGTACCATTGTGCACATTAATCCATCTGTTACTGCTCCAATCCCAGAACTATATAGTCACAGGGCTCCATTTATTCAGTGGATACTTCATCGAGAGTGTTTAGTGGGCTAGTGGTAGTCCTGCCCAAGTATAGCTCAGTTTATAAGATGGTTTCAGTTTATGTTCATCATGCTTTAGTATCACAAACTCAGACATCACTAACTGTTTGACATTTGGAAGCATTTTCATCTTTCTGAGTGTTGTAGGTTGGGCATTTCAGAAAAGATTCTCTGAGATTTGCATGCTGGAGTTTTATTGGACCTGAGTTTGGAAACAGCATCTGAGAGGAGTAAGGGAAGCAGGATTGGGTGAAGGGAGAAGTTGAACTGTGATGAGATTGCAACAGAAGCCTTAGCCAATCCTGTAATGGCCCGTTAGAATTGTTTCACTTCAGGCCAGGGGGACTGGCATTTGTTAGCAACTGGCTTCATTCTTCCTCTACGGCACTAGAGATAGGCTGTTCCCAGGGAGGAGACCTGACTTTGTTCAAGGTAGGTGTCTTCCACTGAGGACAGTTTCGAAGAAGAACTTAGACGAGAACAGCCCAAACATCTGGTATCTGGGTGAAGAAGGGTGTAGTCCTGAAGGAGGAATCTAAGTGGCATACCATGGGATATGCTGAGGTGAGCTCAAAACCATGGAATTGCTTTTTTCTTCACAGCAGGATTAAGCAGGTTACTATGCTTGTTTTTGGTTAAAGGAAAACATGATAGATATGGGATAATTCCATGGAAGTTTAAACTTTGTTTTTCTTTTTCTTAGAGAGGGCATTTTAGAGATTGCAGCTTAGCCAATACTAGGAGTATAGATCCAATAATCTAAATCTAAGATTGTGACACTGAAATACTGAATTGCCTGTTATATTTAATGACTGCAGGCTTGGAACCATTTTTCCATGAGTTCATCCTCTCTTGGTTCTATGCTTAAGAAAATAATCCATTTTGATTAAATATCTGGACTTGTTTAAGGTTGGATCTCCTTGAAACACGTATAAATTTTTTAGAAGCAAACCAAATAAAAGCCATTATTTAAGCATATGGCATAGGCTCATTAGTCATCATTTGTTGACAAGCGTGGGTAATGGCAAATTTTGAATGGTAATATAATGTTGTGATTCAGTGTGAGGGGCTTTGGATTCTGACTCTTTTGTGTGCCCTTGAAGAAGTTATGTAATCTCTGCTTTCCATCTCTAAAATAAGGATGATAGGATCTATTTCATGGAGCTGTCACCAGGGTTGAATGAGATAATGCATGTAAATTCCTAGCACCATGCATTATATTCAGTAAGTGCTCAGTGATTTTTTTTTTGAGATGGACAGATATTTCCCCATGAGAATAATAAAAATTTGACTGGCTTCCCACTGGGGTGCTACTTAGTACTTTGTCTACAATACAAATACAGTCACTCTTAGCTTAACCTTGGCTTTCCATGGTACTAGTTACTTTGCCTGCTGGATTTAATAATTTAGTTTGTGTACAGATTGATTAGAAAAGATGAAGCAAACATTACTTTAAGATGTCTTGTTAATGGTGATGTCTTCTACTGCCATTAGGTAATATCTTAAGACGCAGTAACCATTTAGGGGCTTCTGTTGTTCTCAGAGGATGGATACATATCCACATAACAAAAAGTCAATATTTTTTTGGTTGACTTTTTGTCAGATTAATTGTCATTATTTTAATCCCATAATGTGGCTGATGATGTGCTTGTGATGGGAACAGGAGAAGTGTCAGTTCTGCCATTTTTGAAAGGTTCACTAGAATTATCTTCAATTCATGATATTTTCCAGAAATATTTTAAGCCATCTATTTTGGGTTGGTTTAGTTTAAACTAAACAATATAATTCTGAAATCCACTTAACTGGATCCATTTACTAGGCAATAAGTCAGAGTTGCCAACTTCTTCTTGTTATGAAATTCTCAATCTTCCCTTAAAATGCCACTTTTACCCACATATGGACCACATGACAGTATCAGTGGAATCTGCACACTAAACATGAGCAAAGCTTGATTTGTTATTCAATTTAGATAACTATGATTTCTAAAATATAAATGTCCTAATATTTTCTTCTCCTATCCCTTGAGGATTAATGCTCTAGTTCAAAAGTTTTAAGAAGAATTTATTGAATGCCTTTTATGTGTCATCACAGTGTTAAGTTTCTTAATGAACAAAAATGAATAAGAAACATGGGATATGAATTCCAGGGATGAGCCTGGCCCTGGCACCATGGGATCGACAATGCACGCCTGACCAAAAGGAGGAAAAGAATTGTAACAAAATAAGGTATTAGTGGCTGTGAGAGTTCAAATAGAGTCAAGAGGCTTTTCTGGACACCACTGTTATGCAAGCTTCAATTAGATGTTGCTGTTTACCACGGTTTGCCAAACCCCAAACAAAACCGTTCCTGCCAACCCTAAAGAATACCTAGGGCTCTATTCTACCAAATTCTGTACACTATGATTCCAGAAACCTACAATCTTCACATGAGTTCTAGGTCAGATAAGTCTTGAAACCCAGAGTGGCCAGTCTCTCCAGAACATCAACTAGTCCCATCTCCCTATCACATATTATCGACAGTGCTTTCCAACATGAAAAAGTTAGAATGGGTGTAGTCCAAATACACCTGAAGTTTGGGAGAATGATCAAAGGAGAAGGAGGAGTTATAACAGAGTAGGTAAGATTTAACAAATGAGTATGACTGTTGAATCATTATATTGATATTTCTTTTAGTCTCTAGTGTCTTGGAGCAGCCATAAAGGAAAACCTAAAATTGTGGAACTGTAACCCATACCAAACTCTGAAATCTGTTCTATAACTATTTGTTACAATGTATTTTGAAATTTATTGCTTTGTTGAATATATGCTATATTTAACAATTTAAAAAAAGTACACACACACAAAATAAAAAGACCTGATTTTACGGTCTTGAGTAAAAGGCAGAAACTAAAGAGATAGTGTCGATATAGTATAGTAGATGCAAAAAGTATTAGTGGAGAATAAAGGGTAACTTGTGGATTTTGGAAAGGCTTCCTAGAGAAGATGATGTCTGAACTGAATTTTGAAGAAGTAATGGTTAGCTTTCTGAGGAAAGGTAGGAAAAGCATTTTTGGTAACCAAAATGTGAAAGCATGAAATAGCATTCAGTATTCACTGAACTTCAAATAGCCTGATAGTCCTAGAATGTGAAGGAAGAGGAGCAGAGTAGCCAGATTGGAAGCTAAGGCCAAAGATCCTGAACACTATTCAACTGGCACTGGTAACCAATAAAACTTTATAGCAGGGAGTCAGATTTATACTTTAGGTAAATCCATCCAGCTACAATGTGGAGGGAGAATGGATATTAGAACATACCACAAAGTCAACTATAATCAAATTAATACGGCGTTGGATGGAAATCAGAACAGGCAATTTAGAAAAAGATTAAAGTACATGTGAGAATTTATGACAACAGGGACAATATGATTCAGTGAGGAAATAACAGATTATTTAGTAAATAGTATTGGCACAAATGCCTATTTATCTGAAAAAAAATTGTATTTTTTTAACTTATTGGACACTTATACACACATGTAAATACTTATATACACCTATAAACCAAGTTCAAAAATAAGTTATAGATAGACCAAATACTTAAATGGAAAAAAAAAGAAAGAAAACGAAAGAAAAAAAAAGTAAAAATCTTGCAAGAAAATCTAGGAGATTATATGTACAATGTAGGAGTAGTAGAAAGTGATACTTAGCCAATTCTGGAGACTTCAATATTATTAGGTGAGAGACATCTCATTATATGAGAGTTAATAAAGTATGTATGGCAAAAGATACTATAAACAAAAATTTCTGGAAATATTATTATTGCAAATAATATAGTAATATCTAGAAAATGCTGGTTGCCTTCTCTGGGAAGCAAATGGAGTTAGGGGTGCTCCCCCACTTTTTTGCTGGGGATAATACTTGTAGATGGAAAAGGGAGGAGGAGAATTGGGTAGGAGGAGCTGTCAGACTGTGAGAAAGACTTGACAAAGCCGCCACTGGCCCTTTGGGGAGCTCTGGAGCAAAGATTGCATAGTGGAAGAGTCCTACAATAATGGAAATGGCTAGGGCCCATGGCTTTGTCATAGGCTGGAAACTTCCCAGAAAAGAGTGTGCCCTCAGCTACCAAACCTCAATCAGTCAGTGGCCAAGGCCTGCCTAAGAAGAATGTAACTTGTCTCAACAGTTGAGGTGGACCTTGAATAAGCAAATAGCGAGAGACTATTAGAGACATATTCTTTAAAGCTGGGGAGCAAGTCCTTTAATGAAGCAGGATTGGAGTGTGGCATCTTTGTGTTTGCAATAGAAACATACAAACTGACAAAAAAAAAAGGCATTTTATACAATACAGAATTGGGCAAAGCATATGAATAGAAAATTTATGAACAGCAAGTCCAAATTGCCAAGATATAGCTGAATTGATACTTAATATCTGGAAAATGAAAATTAAAGTTACAATGGGATATAACTTTATACCTGTAAAGTTTGGCAAAAATAAATGAGCACTGCAATATCCACAATTCCCACTTTTTGGAAAAGCTATCTAGCTTTAACTATTAAAATAAAAAATACATGTGTCCTTAGACCCAGAAATTCTATTCCTGGGAATCTGTCCAATGGAGATAAAACCATTGGTTCAAAAGACACATGTACAAAAATGATTATTGCAGTATTGTTTAGAAATATTGTTGAATACCCTCCAATAGAGCAATGCCTGAATGAATTATAACATATCCATATAATGGATATTTTATGCAGTTATTTAAAAGAATGAATTAGTAGCTATTGCAGATGGGATAGTGGGAATTTTACCAGTTAATCACTGAATGAGAAAAGAAAGATGTAAAATAATATGTGTAAAATTATCTCCCCTACTTTTTTGGGGGGACAAATCAATGACAAAAGCACACCCTGTTTGCATGTGGATATATATATATATATGAATATGGAGCAAAGATGGAAAGATGTGTACTAGGTTGTTAACTTGAGCTACCTTGCAAGGGTTGGGAGGGTTAATGTCCATGGAGAAGGAGGAAAGAACTGTGTAAGATAAACAAAAGAAGACACAGATAAACCCTTATATCTGTGGCCAGTTGACATAAACAAGGGTGCCAGGTCCACTCAATGGCAAAAGAATAGTTTCTTCAACAAATCGTTCTGGAAAACTGGATATCCACATGCAAGAGATAGAAAGTAGTCCCCTACCCTATACAGTATATAAAAATCAATTCAAAATGGACCAATGACCTGGATATAAGAGCTAAATGTACAAGGCTTGTTGCTTATTTTCTCACTTTACAGGTTAAATTCAGTTCTCTGCTGCTTCTTAGTATTTCAGCTGTTTCCTGCAGCACACTTAAAAAAATCTTTCAAAAACAATTGTGACATTATCTGAACAGTTTCACCAGTACAACTTATATCGAACAGAAGATGGCAAAAATCCCAAGTGTGGTTCCACAGCTTTGTTCCTTTACTGTGATTAACGGTAGAGGCAGCAGTATCCATGGCGACCTATTTGACTCAGTGAAGTGAGAACTGGGATTCTCACAGAGGTTAATGGCAGAGAAAACACTGGCAATATAGCTTTCATTAGAAATTTGGCTTCAAATGGGATTTTTTTAAAAATAAAGGTTTCATTTTTAAAAAAAATGAGCACATCATTTTGTAAAACAGGTGGATTTGCATTGTACTTATGAAAGAGCTAGGTACACCTGAAAACTGGGAACAAAAAAAGGGCCTACAATTTACTCTTGTCTTACATATTTTTTCTTTTAATTTTTATTCTAGTAACATATATACGACTTAAAATTTCCCCTTTTAACCACATTCACATATATAATTCAATGCTGTTAATTATGTTCACAGTGCTGTGCTACCCTCAGTGCCATCTATTACCAAAACTTTACAATCAATTCTAACAGAAATTCCATATAATTTAAACATTAACTCCCCATTTCCTACCCCCAACCTATATTCTAGATTCTGATTCTGTCATATATATATATATATATATATATATATATATATATATATATGTATATGTATATATATATATTTTTTTTTTTCAACATGGGCAGGCACCGGGAATCAAACCCAGGTCCTCTGGCATGGCAGGCGAGAACTCTACCTGCTGAGCCATCATGGCCTGCCCTATATTTTAATTTAAAGGACACATTACTATTTTATGCCACTTACTCTCTAAAGAGTTGAGTTACAATTCAACAAAATGCATATAAATAAGGTTAATAAAATAGAAAAACAACAAATCTTGACCAAAGGAAGGAGAGTATTAGAGAAAGAAATGACTATATTTTCTTCAAATGGTCTTATGAGGCTACAAATGCATTAATAAACATGTCTTGGCACAAATTGAAGGAAACTTCCCCACTATATGCAGGTGAATTAGACTTGGGGTATATAATTTGGATTCAGGAGTGGGGATGAGGAATCTGCCATATGCTCACTCCTGCATTGCAAGTGCCAAGTATGGGATGAGTATTTGATTAAAGAGGTTTCTCTTATAATGTCATACTTAGAAAAGATCCCAGAAGTGAAATAAAATAAACGAACAAGTCTTCATAGGGGCCTCCTTGAGACCATTTCCGTGGCCGTTTTCATAAGTGCTTCTGTGGCTTCTGCATCAGTGGAAATCATAACCATGACATGAGCTTCAACTCCTGGACTCAAGTAAAGAAATATACAAAATAAATATGTACAAATAAATACATACAAAACAAGTCAACACCGACTGCTTATTTTAAAAGACATTTATCCTGTACATACAGACTCTTCCCAGATGATTGCCCTGCTTTCTTTTTCTTATTGTGAAATATAACATATATATAAAAAAGCAATAAGTTTCCAAGTACATTTTAACAAGTAGCTATATAGCAGGTTTTAAAGTTCACATGGTTTACAGTTCCACAATTTTTCGTTTTTCTCCTAACTGCTCCAAGACACTGGAGACCATAAAAATTAGCAATATAATGATTCAGCAGTCATACTCATTTGTTAAATCCCATCTTCTCTGTTATACTCCTTTTTTTGTGTGTGAAAAATAACATGTATACAGAAAAGCGATAAATTTCCAAGTATATTGCAACAATTAGTTGTAGAACAGTTTTCAGAGTTTGGTATGGGTTACAATTCCGCAATTTTTAGATTTTTACTTCTAGCTGCTTTGAGGTACTGGAGACAAAATATCAATATAATGATTCAGCAATTACACTGATTTGTTAAACCCTACTTTTCCGTTTAACTCCACCGTCTCCATTGATCTTTCTTCCACTCATTAGTTGTATTTGGGCTATGCCCATTCTAACTTTTTCATCTTGGAAGGGGTTGTCGATACTATGGGATAGGGGGATGGAACTAGTTGATGATGTGGAGAAGCTGGCCCTTCTGCATTTCAAGACTTATCTGGTCCAGGGACCCATCTGGAGGCTGTAGGTTTCGGGAAAGTTATTGGCCTGGGTCTCTTGATACTATATGTTGGCCTCAAGGTCCATGTAGAGTAATTTCTGAGGGTGTGGTGTTAAATGACACACCTGTGCATTCTGTGCACCTGCAGGTAGTAGAGGTTTCCCAGCATCTGAAGGAAGCTGTAGTCATTAAATATTGGAGAAAATTGGCTATAATTAAAGATTTTTCAACATTACATTTTAGTACTTTGAAGATTCATAAAATGAGCAATGTGAACTATTCTAACCAATTTGTAATTTCACATTTTTGTAGGACCATTGTCATGTAGTGGAGTTACTTGAACTTTGAAATAACGTTAGTTGATTTTTTATTTTTTACTGAAATTTCCTGTTTAATTTCTAATACAAGGGACAAAGGAATACATTTCCAAAAATCTAATTTTAAGAGGCCATATTTAAGTTTCGCTTATCTTTTATTTTGTGAATTTACTCTAATATAATATTTACACTACAAATAACCCTACAAATTTTGTTTTCTTGAACTAGCAAATTAAAATGACTGTAATGTATATCAGGGAGTGCTATGATTGACTATAAAGATGTACGTGACTGAATTGGAAATGCTGTCAGTTCTTTTTTGATGATGTTCTTTATCAGGAGATTGGCACTTAATATCAAAATATTCGTATACATACGTGGATGAGAGGATTTATGTGTTTCTTCATTCACTGATAAATCAGTCAGACTCTTACTCCATCTTGAAGACATAGAGGTAACAGTGATGCTAAAGAAGAAGTCCTTGTGACTAATGTGTATGGTTCCAGATCTGAAGGAGTGGTTCTTCAGAAGAGGTGAAGTCTCCAGGGTGGCCACTGGACTTGCATCTTAGCAGAACCTCATAACAGGAAGAGCACAGGCTTTAAAGGCACTAACTAGAACTCAAATTCTGGCTCTATCACTTCCTGGTTGGCCCTGACTTTGAGCAAGCTACTTAACTATTTTGATTTTTAGTTTTCTTTTTTGTGAAGTGGAGATCAGAATACTTCATAAAGGATTATCTGGTACATACAAAACAGTTATCAGAATGACAGCTGCCCCACCCACCCTGTGATTTCCTGTATGGAAAGTCTTAATATTCTAACTGGATTTTTCTCAGGCCCAAAGTTGTGGAGGGACTTCCTTGGGCTGGAAGAACTACAGTGACATACTTGATCTTTGATTCTGGGCTAGATCTTTTCAGATTTATGGGAACTTCATAGGTTCCTTTCAGTTCCTTTTCAGCCAATTTCAAGATTTCAAGTTACTCCAAACTATAAGCACACTTCTTTTTTTGCAACTGCTTGCTTGATGGATCTACTCTGATTTCTGCTCTAGAACGTAATTTTAGAAAAAGTGACAGCCATTTTTTCTTTAATTAGAAATAGTTGTTTTATTCACTCAAAGGACTGCAAAGGTGAACATTCCATTCACAAATATTTGTTGGTTTCAAGAACAGTTCTGGGAGCTGGAGATACAGTGAAAATGAAACAAACAAGATCTTTGTGCACATGTAGATTACACTCCACATTACAGTAGGGCAGAGGTAGGGGGTCTGTATGACACAATACATAAGCAAAAAGTTCCATGGACAGGTCAATTTATTCATAGTGATAAAATCTATGAGGAAAACAAAGCAGAATGATATGAGTAACATGGTATATGGGGTAGGAGGTTGGGACAACTTTGAATTTGTATCAGAGAAGGCTCTCGTGGGTGGTGACATTTTAGTTGGCTATTCATTCTTCTTCTTCACACTCCCCCACTCCCGCCTCCGGACTTCCAATCTACTAATGATTGCCATCATGACTTGGAGAAAGGTTGTGAGGCAAGAATCTTGTGTGATAGTAATCTGGAAAGGGAGCTGTTAATGGAGGTGGAAAGAATGCGATCATTACTGCTGACAACTGAATCTAGCTAGAATTTTGTCTTAGTCTTGGTGGTGATGCCAGAAAGCAGAATTTGTCCCTTTGTTAAGCTGCAGACCTGAGTATCAGAGGAAGCCTCCTGAGCTTATGCCAGAAGACAACAGTATGAAAGATTTGCTACGTTAGGTCCAACAGTTTTCTCAAAGCAGAATGAATTGGACAGCAGCCTTTATGAACCAGAGAAAAAAATTCAGAAGTGTGTGTGTGTGTGTATATGAGAGAGAGAGAGAGAGAGAGAGAGAGAGAGACAGAGACAGAGACAGAGAGAGAAAGAGAGGGGGAGAAAGAAAAGTTTCTCTGTGCATGTGTTTTCCTTGACATGAGGGTAAGAGGACAGGCTGCGAAGGGAGGAAAGAGATAAAAGAGTCTAATTGGACATTGTCTACTTGAAGCATAAAAGATATTGAAGCATAAAAGATATGCTGCATTTTCTGATCACTTTTTTCTTTTTTCCCCCCAAGATCTCTGCCCTTAAATGTTAATAATACAGTGACACTTATTTTAATGCTTTTAAAAAGAAATTATTATCAAAATGGAATATAAACCTGTGTGACAGGAAATCCTTGTGGATTATATTAATATCATATAAAAGGGAATGAGTGAGATAGCTGCATTTCTGCATTTCTCAAAGAAAAACCCAAGAATGGAAGTTTTTATTCCAGAGGCTATTAGGGTAGCAAAGAAAAAGAGGCACTGACAGCAACTGTAAAAGGCAGGAGTAAAATTTAGTAATAGTTGAATACCTAAAAGAAAAATATGATATGGGTCTAAAATAGATTATATTTGTGAAGATAGTAAAAATATTTCCTATAAAAGCTAGATGGAAATTCTTTGAACTAATGGGCTTGAAGGACATGTATGGTTGCTTTAAGTATGGGTACTGTTTTACTTCTTTCTTCCATTCTGTGGGTTTTAAAGAAAGACATTGCATTAGCACAGGGTTGAAAAGGGAATTTTAATCGAGTTTTTTTCCTCCCTGTATAAGGGGGGAAAAAAAGCAGCATTTGCTGTAGTGAAGGATTTTTGTTGTTGTTGTTGCATTTCCCAAAAACCTCACTAGAGGGTGGTATTGGTTCTAAAACCAGAGGCTGCTAATCTATAGTACATTCATTACTGGGCTGTATCTATATTTAAAGAATAGTTGGTAAATGCCAAATCTGAAACCTCCCAGAAGCCTGATCCAGTTTGATCAGTGTATCCCCAGAGAAGCCAGAAAAAGTAGTGGAGAGATTACTGAAGGAGTTGGGTGGTGGATTCAATTTCAGCTTCTGCATTAAGTAGCAGACAAGAAACTAAGGCTCCCAGGGCTTTCACCTCATCTGAAAAGGGCTGCTCTAGATGATCCAAAAGTCCCTTTGCACCTCTAAAATTCTGAAATTCTGAGTTTTCAATGCTGAAGAATTTCTCATAGTCTTGGCCAGAATGAAGGAACAAGTAAAAACTCAACTTATTAAATCACCAATAATTAAAATCAAATGTAATGTTTGTAAATGGATGTTTATTATAGAATGTGATATAAAAATGCCTTTCAAATAAAGTGCCAAGTCTTCTGTTCTTCTTTTTGTGGCAGGTCTTGTAAATCTGAAGCTCAGGAGCAAATCCTGTCAGGCAGCTCTGAATGGAGCCAGCCTCTGAGGCTGCTTCTGGAGTTACTAGAAACCTGGGGCTTTAGAACCATCAGTTGCATCTAAGGTTGATTTCAGGGACTTAATTCATTACCCAAAGACATCTCTCCCTTGGTTTCTAGCTTGTTTGAAAAGAGCAAAATATGTTTACGTGAAATTATCTAGTAGAGAAAAAAGATGGTTGGATCATTGTCAAATAGGGATGTTTCAGAATAGGAACTCAATCTCCTACCTCACCCCCCAGTCTCTTGTCCATAGCAGACTTCCATCATTTGTGCTTTGTTGGGAATCATTCTCTGGAGGGATTTAGTTGATTCAGTTTCCTATTACCCTCATCTCTTTTATCTGATTCCCTTTTCCTGTTATAATTTATTCACATTGCAGAAGGAACTGAGAACCCTTTCATGGAATCCGAAGCAAATTATTCAATTCCAGGGTCCCAGTAAACCCTCGTTTATCTCTGAATGGACCTGACTTCTAAGGGTTGGCCTGAAAGCTTGCAATTAACCTTTGACCGTGCAAAGCTGCACTCATCCCAAACGCTTCGGCATTACTACTTAGTACCCCTTGCCTTCACATTGCTTTGAGGATGAAAGTCTTCCTTCCGAATTTTGTCGCATCTTTAGGCTCATTTCGAGTAGCTAAACTTCCTAAAATATACACGGAGTGCCTGTGGGCGCGCATGTACGCGCGCGCGCGAACACACCCTGGAGTACACGAGCCCTGCTGGGCTGGCTCCCAGTTACAGAACACATTCCATTCTTCGCTCTCAGGCACACCCCTCCGCATTGAGGATTGGTCCGACCGACCCCCCGCCTCGGCGAGACGAGGCTCCTAAGAGGCCCAGACGCCTGCCAATCCCCACGGGCTGTCAAAACAAGTATCCCTCCCAGTCACAACAGAGCAGAGTGGAGACCTCCGCCACCACCGCCGCCGCCGCCGCCGCCGCCGCCGCCGGCGCGGCACTTCCTGGGGGCTGCAGCGCGGACGTCCGCTGGCAGGTGGTGGTTCGAGGGGCTACAGGCGCCCGGCTCCAGCCACCTTCTGGCCGCGTGCGTCCTGGCCCAGGAGACCGCCTGGCTGGGCGCCCGGTGCCTTTTGTTTGGCGCAGAGCGGGCGTTTGCATCACGTTTCGGACACCTCCCTCTCCTTTTCGCCTGTTCTCCCTCCCGCTTACTCGCCAACCCAATCCCGCCACCTTTAGACAGATTGCCGGCCTCCTAGACCAAAGCCCGCGGACATCTCTGCCTGAGCTATGTCTCCTCCTCAGAAAGTTGCCGCCTCCGGGCGGTGAAACAAAGTCTGGAGGGGCCGCCTCTGGATTCATGAGCGCGCCTGTGTCCCGCTGCTGGACTTCGTTCCCGGGCGTTCAGTCATCCCCCGGGGACCTCGAAACACGTCCGGCCATGGCCGAAGGCGCCGCAAGCAAGGAGGGTCCCGCGCCGCCCGACGCGGCAGGGGCGGAAGATGAACCCCGGGTGGGCCCGGACGCCGCCTCCGGTGATGGTGTGGCGGCCGGCGTCGCGGGACCGACGAGAGACCGTCGTAGTGGTATCGCACTGCCCGGCGCCGTGGGGACCCCTGCTGACAGCGAGGCCTGTCTCCTGGAGGCGGCGCGGGCCACCCCGCGGCGCAGCAGCATTATCAAGGTAAGCGAGGCTGTCGGGTCCCCGGGAACGTAGCAGGGTAGGGGGCTTGGGTCGGGGACCCGGACAGGATGTGCTGTTCCTGGAGGCATCGCAGGCTCGGCATTGTTTTCTTTCCCCACCCTCTTCATTACCAAACCTTCCTTCCTCATCCAGAGGTTCCCAGACTCAGCTGTCTCTGCGGTGAGAAACAGAAGTGCTTTTTTTTTTCTGATAGCGGAGGAAAAGTTCACTCTGCGCCTTTGCGTTTTGTTGGATACTTTTGTTCATTTTCTTTGAAAGAGTCACTAAACCATTGATGAAGGGAGGTAGGGAGGATAAATCCAGAAACCAGGGGACTGCTGCGCATTGCTTTCCTTGAAAGGATTAGTTTTTCGTGCATAGTATAGGAAATGCAGTTTACTCTCAAGTGATTTTAAAAAGAAAAGAAAGATAGAAACCTTCCAGACTCGAAAGGTCCAGAAATCCCAAGAAATGAGAACTTTCTCTGTGGGCAGGCTGAGTTTTCAGTGGATACTAGCAACAAAGTAAAGAGTGATGGAGAATCCCATAGTTTCTGCGTTACAGAAAGCGCAATTGGAAAGCGATAATCCCGCAAGCGTTGACCGGCCTTCTGGTTATCACGACATACAGGGAAAAAAGCTCCCCGACCGCCTCACCACCAGACAGGATTTCTCGCCAACCCTTGGGCAAGGGAATGGTAAATCTCAGTCCCATCCCAGCCTCTTTCTGTCTTCCTTCCGTTTGGGGCTTGTTTCCTCAATTCCAGATTTCTTTTTTTGGGAACATGACTTGGGGGAAAGTTTTCTTAGAATAAGAGTCTAAGGGCTGTTAGGAAAAGGGCCTGTTAACATAAATGCATGTGCATAATCAAGTGCATGTGAGATTAAAATTGATTTTGGCTGAAAAGCCTGACTTTCAGAGTCAGTATGAGACTACTTATAAAAAAAAAAGCCAATGATAGCAGTGAAAGACGGAACCTCACCTTACTCGGTGTGCTGATACATTGGAACCCCCCTTTCCGGTTTAAGCTCTGTAACCACGACATAATGAGTGTTTCTTGTCAAGCTTTAAATTGGAGCTTCCAGAGCCAGTGTGGGTAGACTGTACCCACAGTTCATCCACCTAGCTCCAAGTATGGTTTAGGCTTTTTCCCAGCGATGACACATGGAAGTTTAAAACCAACAGAGATATTTCTATATTAAAAGAAGTGGGGGTGGTAGTTGCAAATATTTGTAGTAGTTTCTGTTATATTGTGACTTTTAGATTTCTTGAAAAGGAGTATCCTGTCTGGGTGTGTGAATTTGGATAAAAGAGAAACGACCACTTATTTTTCTGTAACTCACAGGGCAGAAAGCTTATTGTTTAAAAACTTAAAAACATCCCAATTAGAAAGGAAACATAGGTTTTGTATTTTAAGATGTTGATACTACATGTGGTCCTGTGTGTGTGAAAGCAGGCATTATCAAGAGAGTCGAAAAGACATGGGGATAAAAAGCATTATCTTTAATGCTTTATAATGTAAAAAATCAAAGTAATGGAGTATAAGGAATATTCAAATTCTTGCAACTGTTTGCCATTTTTGAATTGTACTATATATTGGTTTATATTCTCAGAAGGGTAGTTGCTGAGTAATGGTCCCTCTTGTTTTGAAGATTCTTTTTTTGTGGCAAAAAAAGGAGGGAGGCAGAGAATATCAACTTGATCATTTCTCTATTTAATAGTTTGTTCAGTAGACATTTAGTATATAGTCTTTAAAATATAGAGATACTAGAAAATGAATTGTTTATCATTTAAAGTTATGTTTTATTGAGAAAAATTAAAAAGGAATCAATCATTACAAAGGTGTATGAAGGCAAAAGTATGACTCCCAGCCACTCTATATCCCTCACTCACATAGCCCACCCCATAGCTGTTAACACTTTTTTATATTCCTTTCGGAAATAGTCTATGCATATATAAGCTTATGTATATATATATTTATATCTGTGGTGAACTATTGAAGCTCCTGATTTATATGATAAAATTTAGGTTAAAGTTTTTTAGACCTCATCTTCAGATTTGCTTCAAACATTTTTGATACCCAGAGGGTTGTGTAATTGGTTATTGTGATGATCTGGTTAATCTTCAAGGATAACCAGGTAGATTACTGGTGTGCAACTATCCTTGGTGACTGTTTCCAGAGGGCTTCATTCCCTTACAGTAGAGAACGGAGCTGGTGGTGGGTTCTGTTTCACTCCTTTCCCCAGATCAAAAACTGTTCTGTTGACGTCTTGAGTCTGTTGCCCATGGTTTGTTCACTTGAGTGCAATAAAAATGAGAGTCGCTAAAAAAGGTCTAGGTCATTTAAAACACACATAGCACATGCTCTGTATTGAGAAAAAATCATTCACCACAATTTTGCTAATAGGTGTTTTATTTGACATTGAAATACATGCATAAGCAAGGTTTTAGAACATTTATATTAATCAAAATTAAATGTTATTCCAAACATCCACAGTATAGTAATGACTAGTATTCCTGATCATAACTCTGAGCCACTGAAAAATTATGAATCATCAAATATTAAATTCCCTTCAGCTTAATTTAGGGTATTATTTCTCTTCTCTTCTAGTTATTTGAATGGTAATTCTCTATTAACTTGAATGTTAGATAAGTCAGAATGGTGCATTCCTCTATCATACCAAAAAACAGACTGTCTTGTGTATTAATAAAAGGGATGTTTTCAGTAAATCTGCCCTCCATAATTTGTGAAAACGTGTTTAGTTGAGAAAACAATTTCCTTCTCAGCTGATGAAAACAATGACAATATTTATCTTTACACATCTTTTGAAAGTCTTCTTTATACTGTCATTGTGTTTTGTCTCTTCTTTGCCCAGTACCTAGTTTAAAAAAATTTTAATGTATTTAACTAGGTTTTCTTTAATGCTTCTACTTTTTTGTGTTTTTCTGTGATAATTTTCAGTAGCATTGGCATTGATAAATTCTGTATTTTTGTAAGTTATATGCCATAATAATGCAATACATTTTACCTTAATTGCTTCTTGATGACTTATGATTTATAAACCAAGTTAGTTACATGCAGGATTGATAATACCTAATGGTTATATGTTATTTTGCTTTAAAATATATTTCTAATTAAGAAATAAGACCATCTCTCTGTCTAGTACTCGATATCAAATTTCCAATGTTTAAAATGCTTAACATTATAGAATATGTTTATATCTCTATAATTCTGTAATGTTCAGAAAATGGAAAGCAGCATAGCTTATTCCTTGTACTAGATGGTGGATACATATTTTCAGAAGAGCTGTTGATTTTTCTTCTATCATATGAAACATGTTGAAGGGTTTTACTTTTTTCCATTTCCTTTTTATTGTATTGTAGTATAAGTTCTCTAGGCAAAGAAGAGTAGCAGTGGTCACTTGGGTGGAATGGACATGGGTGTGGGGTAATGAAGGTAGGTAGGAATGAGGTACCGAGACCTTTGTTGAATTATCTTAATGATGCCTCTGCTATTGTTCATGTCTCCTTATTTTATTCATGGCCAGTCTCACTCTCTAATGTTCATTGTGGGGGTGGTGGAGTGGGTTTCTGAGCTGCAGCCTCAAAGATGTGCCGTAGGCACTGGTTAATGCACATCAAAATGTTGGCTCTCTTCAGAGAGGAAAGGCAATGGAATCCACATTTATTAAGTGCTTCCTACTGTAAGTCAGTCACTAAACTAGGTGCTTTCTTATGTCACTTAAAATTTACAGCAGACACTCTAACGTAGGCAAGGGAGGCACAGAAAGCTACTGATTAAATGTGGAGTTAGTATTCAAACCCATGTCTGCTTAACTCAAGGACTTATGCTCTTATGCTACTTCTCAGAGGCAGGGAGTCCACACTCCAAGAACACTTTCAAGGTTAGAAACATCTGTTGGGCATTGTATCATGTCCCCCACAAAAGGGTTGTTCTGGTCCCAACCTCTGGTCCTGTGGGTATGAACCCATTTGTAAATAGGACATTTGAAGTTGTTATTAGTTAAAGTGTGCCCAAACTGAATGAGAGTAGGCCTTAAAGCAATGTGGTTGAAATCCTTATAAGCAAAGAAAATTGGACTCAAAAAAGAAGCCAAGGGGAGCAGCCAGATGCTAGAAATTAAAGGAACTCAGAAGAGAAAGGAGATGTCATTAGGTGCATTGCCATATGACAGAAAAGCCAAGGACCAAGGATTGCCAACAGCGAGACTTTGAATGCCCCAGTTTTCTGGGAAAGAGTATCACTTTGATGACACCTTTGATTTTGGATTTTGGACTTCTCCTGGCCTCAAAACTGTGAGCCAGTAAATTCATATTGTTTAAGTCAATCCATTGTATGGTCTTTGTGTTAGCAGCCTGCAAAATAAGACTCAACCTGAATACTTAAGAGGGTGACAGAAGAACTGAATCTTGGGCACCAAAGCATGTAGGATAAATTCACATTTCTCACTTCCCTCTCCCAAATTCAGAACCCCAGGAAAGCAGATGACTCTAGAAAGGGATTGTAAATGTTCTGTCTTAGGTTTTTGTTTGTTTGTTTGTTTTTTGTTTTTGGGGTTTGGCCACTTTTTAAAAGGCAGAGTAATTTCGCAGATATTCTACTTGTTGAAAATAAATGGAGCTCACACCTGTTATTTTACACCAGGCCCATTTTTTCCACTCCCCTGAAGACAATTTAATTGGGGGAGGGTTCTATATACTGATACACAGAGAGAACAAGTACCAGAGACATAGAAATATGTACTGTTCTAGGGGAATAAAGAAAAATAGGATCTTAAATCAGAGCTCTGAAAGCATTTTTAATAGACAGTTATAGAGGGAAAGTAAGTATAACTGAAAAATTACTTAAAAATTTTAGGCACACAATGAAATAGGCTTTTGTACATTGGTCTTGAACTAATGAGGATTTATAGACTTTTTTTGTCCTGTGGAGAAATGTTAAAATAATCAACTTGGGAATGAATTTGGGAAAAACAACCTGATTATACAGTGGAGCTGGCAGTCTTTACTTTCAAGGGTCCCTGAGTATGATTCAGCTGTATAAATAGCACTGAACTTCTTAGGTAGATTTGGTTTATTATCCAAGCACCTTTGGTCAGACGGTTTGCTTTCTCTAAAATTGTCATACAAACGTGGTTCTATTTCACCTTAGAAGTTGTTGCTTTTAAGGTACTCCTTTCTGATGTGATTTCTTCTAGGACCTCTCAAGAGAATTAGTAATAAAATTTAGGTAAAGAGCCTTGTCCTACTTTGATTAAAAGTTTTTATAAATGCCTGTTGATGAGTGTTTGCTATTATTATTAGAATTTACACTATTTATTTTCCTTCTTGGAAAAATATATTAAGATGAAGAAAAGTGTAGACTTTTGAGGGGTTAAACATACATTACAGTTAAGCCTGATAGTTGTTTTGTCAGTCTTTCCCTCTTTACAGTAGAGAAAACTGATAATTTAATTTTGTACAGTAAAATGTCCATTGAACATTTATTGCCAAATAACACCTCAGGCAAAGTAAGGCATTAGGATACAGCCAACTTAGCTTTCATTGATACTGAACAAACAGTCCATTAATTTATAGGTAATGCAGGGCCATCTGATCAGTTTGGGGAGTAGCTCAGTGAAAGAATCGTAGGAGTCTTCCCTACTCCCCCAGTCATTTTTGCCAAGCTTTAGTAACTGTGAACATTGAAAGTAATTTATTTTTTAGGATTGATAGCCAAGTTGAGATGTGTATAAGATTTTAAAAATTATCCAGCTTAAAATGACCAAACAGAAGTAAGAGGCAGGAGTAAAGTTACTTTTTGAATTTCACATTGGGATCTCAGCACCAGTGAATGACACTTGGTTATAAGATTGGAAGACAGAATACCTTGATTGGACTTGAAATCTAAATCTAAGATAATAAATCAAATTGTATTGCAGTGAAATCTGTGAGTTCTTCAAAATCTCATATTTTTGACAAACATTTTGACAATGTAACAAGGCTTTTCGTCATTCTATAAAATCTTACTCCTCTCTGTATCCCAGTTCCTGTAATAGGATACAATAGACAGAGTTTATTGTAATTAATACTTATACCAAACTGATAATGAAAGGACCAAAATGTTAACGCCAACAGCAGCGTTCTTTATCTGTAAAAATGGGGATAATAAGAATACTCATCTCATATGGCTATTGTTAGTACTATATTAAATTAGTTAATGTGCATGAAATACTAAGTGCAGTGGTTGACCTATGGTACAAATGATAATAAGCAGTTGCAATTAGGATAAGCATATTTTGTAGTTTGATAGTTTTATCTCCCAGCATTCATGAACCAGAAAGAAGTATCAGATTTTCTGATTCAAGGAAGATGCAGTTTTGTTGTTAATCGGTAGTAGGTATGATGATGTATGATTGAAATTTCCTCCCTGTTAGTTTTGAGGGAGACATAGTCCCCCATCCATAGGCAGAGCTTGGTAAATATTTGTCCAATTCCATTTCAAGTGCTGAGAAAGTCTGTTTAACCACTTAATTCACTTTTCTGGCAGAAGTTCCAAAGTCAATATATTGGAAATTCAAAATATGATTATGTCATGAAATTATTGTCCTTGTGGCTCCTTCATTGTATTAAAGGTAATAAGTCCATTTTTCATGCAAAGCTGTTGCACCATGGGCTAAATGATACCTAGACATTTGTTCACATCACTTGGTGACTGGCCAGGTATTAAATGCACAGGTAACCCTCTTACAGTTACATGTCAGCTTTAATTATCTATCTGCATTTGTGTTAAATCACTAAAATAACAGGCAACTTGGACTTTTTTTTCCTCTTTTTTTCTGTTGTAGCATGTGCACAATAAATTATTTGGACACATTTTCTTAAAGTGATTTTTTTTTTTTAGTTAGAAAAGGGACTTTCTTCAAGCATCTGAAATTTGAAACAGTAATTTTTTGCATATACATAAGTATGGGACCAAGTTGGTTTTGTGATAAATGTAGTGGTTTGTGTGCGCTAGGTACAATGGAAGTCAGAAGTCTTACCTCAACACGAGGTAACCCTTTAATCTCAAGCTTTGGGTCCTACAGCTTGTATGATGGTTGTTATCCAAAGACAAGTTCATCACAAAAGTAACTGTATGGACTGTGAGAAGTCAAACTCAGAAGTGTGATTAGTTATGTTTTAATGGAAGTTGAGGTTTCTAGGGGAAGGGCAGAAGAGAAAGAGAAAGATTAAGATATGCCTAAGGGCAATGAAATCAGATGGGAATGGGATCAGTGCGGTCATATTTGTAAATGGACAGAATTAAGAAGTATCTTTTGGTACCTGGCTCAACAAATACCTCACCTGGATCATTCTTCCAGAAGTTATATATTTTGGGATTCTGATTTTTTTTTTTTGGCTTTTCGCTTTTCTGGATCCCCTTCTAACTAGTTAACACCTTAACTGTAGGATAGTGGCAGTTGCTGAGCACAAAGCCATTTGATCCTAGAGATTCCTGGAAAGGATTTCGGGAGGGTTTTTCTGAATTGTTGGTGGAAATGCTTGGCATTAAAGGTAAAGTTTATCTAATTTGTTGGTTTTTTTAGGTCCAGCCCTAAAAAAGTTCAAGGAAATTCTATATGGTTATACTCAATATGACAAGTTTACCAAGACAGAGAAATGGTTTCTGACCAACAAGTATTCACAGAAGTTGGTGTAACAGGATGGAAGTGGTTGTGGGTGCTGGAAATACCTCCCAGAGTTGGGAACAAAAGGCTCCCAGCATTCACCTATTCAGGGACCAAGAACTGTTGTGCTCAGCTACCACCCCAGCATTCCTTCTCGTCTCCAACCCTATTCCATGGACTAGGAGAGAAGTGGTAGGCTGGGGTGGGGGTGGTTTATGGTTCACAAAGAGAGCCTATTCCTTCTATTTGCCTCATTGTGGGCAAGGAGAGAAAGTTCATGACACTTTTTGAGCATGAGAGAGAAAGGACTCAAGAGAATCATGTGTAAAGATTGGGCAGTAATTTTGGTAACATCCAGGCCCTCCTGTAAATTGGAACTGATGCCTGTCTCATCTCTGGAGGATACCGAGTGTCTGGACTGTCAATGCCTCTGATGCTATCCTGGGCGTGGGAAAAGTAGACATTGTAGAAGATGGCCAGGTCTCTTGCTGGTGCCACACCCAAAGAGGCCACTGGATGGAGGGAGTCTAGTAACAAAAACTGGGGTGGCATTGGGGTGGGGATTGGGAGGAGGAGGTTAGTGTCCAAGCCAGAGCTTTAATGCCAGGATGATGGATGTCTAGGGAAGAAGGGCACTGTGGGAAACCAGCAACCCACAAGAGAATCAGTATTTGGATGCCTATTTCACAGGGAGAACCAACTCTCAGTTCAGTGTTAACCAGAACAGTAAAGAAACTGGCCCAGAGGTCATTCCCATGGGGCTATCTTGTGATGGGACTTTGGCCTGTCCTATCCCTCCTTTAACCCAACCCCAGAAAGGAAGTTCAAGGGGAAGAGAAAGGGAGAAGTAGGTAGAGCAGACCCACCCCCACTCTTGCCACTACAGCCAGCATTCTAGCCTGTGAGGCTGCAGGGTAAAGAGGAAGACCTTTAATCAAACATAAGATTGAAGTTTTAAAGTAAACAATACTGATTTTTTAAGGACTTAGAACTCTTGCAATAACTGAAAATTGAAATGTTATGGAATCAGAATGAGCTGTTGTAATAGCTCCAAGACCCAGGGGGAAGGGGATCTGAGATGGTGTCGTTGGGAGGGGGCAGTTATTGTAAAAATAAACGTTTCATGTTTATACCCCAACAACTTGAGGCTGCTTAATAATTCAGTTCTATTTCATAGAATTGGAGCGCTGGACAGGAACTTAAGAGTTCATTCTCTAATTCTGCCCCATTATTTTACTTAGGATGGCTCTCTACTACTTCTCCCATTCTTTCAGGAAACCATTAGAGACTTATTTATGCTACCATGGATACAAAATGGAGGGTTATTTTAAAAATTCATCTTATAGAATAAAAATGATGGGTACTAACATTTATTGTCAAGATTTTACATTATCTTCAATTCTTTAACAGCCTGACAAGATGTAAGTATCATTGCTGTCATTTCCACCTTACAGATAAGGAAGCAGAGGTTTTGAGAGGTAAGAAAACTTGCTCCAAGTCTCAGAGCTATTAAATGTGTGTGTTGGGAAAGTGAAGTGGGGCTGGATTTCAACCCAGCTTTATTGGACATTTATCACATTCCTCCTCAGAAATTTGCTGTGTGTTTTATCTTTTGAAAGACTTCTCACTATCTTCCTAGTCCTTCCCAATCATAGACTTTTCTTTTTTTTTTTTTTGGCATGGGCAGGCACTGGGAATTGAACCCGGTTCTCCTGCATGGCAGGCGAGAACTCTGCCTGCTGAGCTGCCATGGCCCACCCTATCCCAGACTTTTACTTATTTCTGGTTTTCTTCTTAGGATAACGAACTCCCATATACACCATTCACATAGATTTATGCAGTGTCAATTTCCTCTTTTTTTCTTACATGTACATATACATACATCTTTTTTTCTGAATAATTTTCTAGTAAGTTGTGCAGGTTGCGACTAGTCACCCTAATACTTTAGCATGTGTCACTTAAGAACAAATACATTTCCTTAACATAACCACAGTACAGTGATCAAAACCAATGCAATATTGTTATCTAATATATGGTCCATATTCAAATTTTGCCTGTTGTCCCAGCATGACCATTATGGCATTTTTTTCCCCCAATCTGGATTTGGAGGTATGGGAGTTAGGGGGTGGGGGGAATTTAATTGTCATGTCTTTAGTTTCCTTTAACCCATATTTTAACATTTCTTTGCCTTTCATGAGATTGATATTTTTGAAGAGTACAGTTCCTTAATTTTTAAAATAGCTTTCATCTGGATTGTTTTGTGTTTTTTTTTTTAATGAAAAATAACATCTATACAAAAAAGCAGTAAATTTCAAAGCACAGAGCAACAATTAGTTGTAGAACAGATTTCAGGGTTTGGTATGGGCTACAACTCCACAATTTTAGGCTTTTCTTCTAGGTACTGTAAGATACTGGAGACTAAAAGAAATATCTATATAATGATCTCAGCAATCATACTCATTTGTTACACTCTACCTTCTCTGTGTAACTCCGCTACCACCTTTGATCTTTCTCCCACTCTTTAGGGGTATTTGGACTATGCCCATTCTAACTTTTCCATGTTGGAAGGGGCTGTTGATAATATGGGATACGGGAAATGGAACTAGTTGATGTTCTGGAGAAGCTGAGCCCACTGCATTTCAGGACTTATCTGATCCAGGGACCCACCTGGAGGTTATAGATTTCTGGAAAGTTACCCTAGAGCATGGAACCTTTGTAGAATCTTATATTATGCCCTGGGTGTTAAGGATATGCAGGAATGGTTTTGGTTGGGGTTTGGCAAGTTATGATAGGTAGCAATGTCTAACCGAAGTTAGAATAATTTATTTCCTTTTGATCTCTAAACCTGTTCCCTAAAGCAAACAAAGATTTCAGTATAAATTAATTTGGCTTGAATGAGGCAGGGCAGAAAATAAGCTAAGATGGTTCAACCTTGCATCATTCTATAATAAAGCAACCATTTATTGAGTTAGGCGCACATACATTATCTCATTTAAATTGGAAGTCAAAGGTATCAGAAAAGTAAGACTAAGTCTGAGATCATTGTTTTGGCATATCTCCTAAATTGGGGGATTTGGTTTTGTTTCCCTTTAAAACCTAGATGTATTAGTTTCCTATTGTTACTGTAATGAATTACCACAAATTGATTAGCTTGAAACAGCACAGATTTATTATCTTACTGTCTTGGAGGTCAGAAGTCCAAAAAGGGTTTCACTGGATAAAATCAGGGTGTCAGCAGAGCTGTATTCCTTTTTTGATACTCTGAGGAAGAATCCAGTTTTCTTGATTTTGCCTGTTTCTAGAAGCTGCCTGCATGCCTTAGATCATGGCCCTCTTCCATCTTCAGAGCCCATAATGGCTGGTCAAAATGTTTCTCATATCACATCACTCTGAGAGTGACTCTTCTGCCTCCCTCTTTCATGTTTAAGGATCCTCATAATGACATCAGGCCCACTCAGATAACCCAGAATAATCTCCCTTTTTTAAGGTCAGCTGATTAGCCACTTTTAATTCCATCTGTGTCCTTAATTCCCCTGTGCCATGTAACCTAGCATAGACATCTTTGAGGGGGGGTAGGTATCATTAGTCTGTTTATTGCACCCTAGTTTAAGAACTGGGTCTTTGCTAAAGTGATGATATTTTCCAATTCCAGGTGAATTTTAATAGATTCTTCAAATGTAAAACTTCATTAATAAATCTGAACAGCTCACAGGGTTAAGATTTAGGATTTTGGTAATACTTTTAAAGAAAAACGATTTATAGATTTTAGGAACACTTCATTTCCAACTACATCTGAACTTACGCATGATCTTTTTATACTTTAAAAGAAAATTATCATAGAAAATTGAACTGGAATAAGCTTTAGAGTTCACCTAGTAATAGTTGAACCTACCCTTCTACAGATTTGGAAACAGACTCAGAGACATTTAGTGACTTCCTCAAATCTCAGAGCAAATTGTGCACTTTTACTGACATTTTTCAACTTTTTATGCTCTGATAAGATTTAAAAAGAAGAAGAATCAGACTTCTGGATTTTATTCTTAAGAAATACTTTACAAGAATTGAAGACAATTTTTAGGTTCTCATGACATTCTCATGCATTTGTATTGACTGTGAGTAGAATGTACCTCTGAATACTCCTGAAAAAATGGATTCAATTGATCTCTGTATTTGGGCAGATATCCACTTCTTCCCTCACTATTAGTGTTTAAAACCTCTCCAAACCGTAATCAGAAAAGAGGATGATTTGCAGGACACAGGAGGATTTTCTGTGGACATATGTGGTAGGTAGTTTTTGTATGAGTGTATATTTTATTTTTTTTGTTAAAAGGTAATTTTTTGTGTCCTGATGGCTGATGTGTAAAATTATTTATTTTTCCTCTTTCAAATTTATTGAATGACTTCATGAGAAGAATAATATTTTTAAAGTTATAATACTAATACGCAAAGCACATATTTACCTGGGTCTCATCAAGGTCATTATTGTATTCACATGTGCATTGCCAGTGTAATGGGGTTTCCAGCTTGTATGGCAATGTAAGATGTTTAAAACAAGAATAAAACTCAGAATTTCCTTAGCACTGCCTCTATCAAAGGGTGATTTCCATGCAAGCTCATGTCATGGAGAACCTGTTACTCTCTTGTGTCATGGATAATAATAGTAGCTTATGGAATGTTTTCCACTGTATATATCTTTTTAAAAGCCAGAAGAGAAAACTGCACTCTCCACTGACATTGGGATCAACTGAGAAAGCGGTGGGCTTGGTGGCATCAAATAAGATAAGAAAAAAGTTGGAGTCATAATTTTTAAAAATCTTGTATATAGTATCAAGATATTATATAAACTGAAAACTTTGCTTAGGATATTTTTGCTATTCTAAACTCTGTCTAGAAAAGTTGGGAGAAAGCTGAACTGTGACTGAAGTCCTTTAACAGCTATTATCTTTTACAAGGTACAAAAACTGCTCTGAACCTTCTTATGGACATAAAAACTTAACATTGTATTTATCTGATTATGTCTTAGATCTTCCCGCATTCTTATTAATGGTTCCAATTTTGATTTTTAATTTTTGCAGTTGAAAATGGCTTAAGCTTTTAAAAAATGTTCTTTCTCAGGCTATTCCATTTCCAGTTTTTGAGAGGTATACCATTGGTGGTGGTACCCAGTTCTCTAAAGTATTGTTTGCTTGATCTACAAGAGAATTTAAAATTCCATTACAAAAACTCTTTACTAAAGGAAGAATTTAGCCAAGAATTTCTGAGCCTTTGAAACAAGGGAATTCACTCTCTATATTTATAAATACTCAAAATTTCTGAATGAGACTAAGTTACTTTAACAAAGAAAACCCAACTTACAGTGGCTCAAACAAGATGGAAGTTAATTTCTCTCATAAGTAACATTCCAGTAGCAGGCAAGTGGTTACAAGTGAGGTAGTTGGGCTTTGCTGCATAAGGTAATTCAAGGATCCAGGTTCCTTTTGCCTTCTTTTTGGGCTGTCCCTTGGGATGTTGTCCTTGTCCCTTTGATGAAGCTGGCCCACCACCACCTCATCCTCCTTCTAGCTCATAGGAAAGGAAAAAGAGAAAGTCAAGGCGGAGTAACTCCATCTTAAGGAAGTGACTTCTAAGTTGCACATACCGCTTGTGTTCATATCCCATTGTCCTCCTAGTCATATGGCCATATGCAGCTGTAAAGAAATCTGGGAAATGTAGTCTTTACCTGGGTGGCCGTGTGCTCAGCCAAAGTTTAGGGGATTATTTTAGTAAAATTAAGAAGAGGAAACTGTAAGTTTTTGTTAAGTTAAAAAGAATTAGTCATGGATACATTCTTAATTTGCATAAGGAGTCAGTATTTTTAATGTGAGGGAGTTTAAACATAAATCTGATATGCTTTGATATTCACATTGATTGCTCTACTTGGGACAATTGATCAGAACTGACTTATGAGGTACAAGGTCCTATTTCAATACCTATATGAACTAGTTAACTTCAAAATTATGTCTCACAGATATGGAATGCTCTTTTTATCCTGACTTGCAAATGCATACTATATATGAATTATAGAGAAATCCCAAATAAGAACAATGCAGAATGTCTTGGGTAACTACCATGTGCCACACGCTGTGAGAGAATCTCTGGCCTGTCCTAGGAGATTGGGTGCAGTCAGAGTGGGAGCCCCTGTAGATGTGTGCGTTATTGGCTTCCATCAGCAGGGAGCCCATTCTCTAAGAAGGGAGCCAATCTGTTTTCATGTTGCCTTTGTTGTTTAAAATAATTCTTTTGTTGAGCCCAAATCAAGTTCTTCTCAGACACATTTCCTACTTTAGTCCTATTTTTACCTCTAGGAGCTAGAATTAGCCCTCACTTGATGGCTCTTGACATTGTGTCTCCTCCCAAACCTTCCCACCACAATAATATCCCTGACATATATTGAGTGCCTACCATATTCTATACTGTTCTATGTGCTTTACATGTGTTAACTGAAAAAATTTTACTAATCAAATAAAATGAAGACTTTTCACCCCATTTCATAGTTGAGGAAATTGAGGCATAGACAGGTTAAGTAACTTGCCCACATTCACACGGCAAGTAAGTGGCATGTTCTGATTTGTCAGCGTCTCTTTTTAAATATTGTTCCTAGGCCACAGCCCTTTATATGTTAAATGTATTGTGTTCCACTAGAGTGGCCTGTTGTACTTCCCTTCTGGATGATATATTTCAATGAATGCAACAATCAGGAGAATTTTACTTTTTTGGGAAAAAAATTCAGCCAAGTTGTTTTTGCATTCAGGAAGCTTTGCTACTTACTAAATTTGAAGGAATAAAATGGTTTAAGCAAAGGCAGGTTTGATAAAACAGTTGGATTAAACTTAGTGTGATTTGTAAAGGTATTGTATTTTCTTCAATAGGGGAGTAATTGGTAAAAAAATTAGTAGTTATGTGAAACAGTAGACTGAAACAATGAAATAAATTAGGGATTAGGAGAATAGCTAGAAAGTTCTAGAATTAGATGTTAGGTCAAGGAGGTAGTATAGCATTGCCATTAATGATGTAGACACAGAATTGGAGTCTCAGAATTGTGTTCTTCATTCTCTCTTTATTAGCTGTGTGACATTGGACAGGTAATTTAACCTTTGACCCTGAGCTTCATCATCACAGTAGAACCTAACTATTAGGACTGTTATGAGGATTAAGTAAAATAATATAGTAGATCTTTAGTACAGTGGCTATGCACATGGTAGATATTCAGTAAATCTTAGTTGTTGTTTAGAAATAGAGAAGACAAAATCTGGACAAAATCAGTACTTTTTAGAGATGCTCCGAAGGAATTGACAAATAAAAACAACTCTTGTAGGATTTTGATCATGGAGTGTTTTGAAGAGAGTGGTGTCTTCAATGGTGGAGCAAAATATGTCCTCTGGCTACCATGTATATCCTGGCTGGGGTTGAGGGTGCACCCTGCATGTGTTGGCTACTCAATGGTCTCTGCTCTTGACCTTTGGAGTTTGTAGAGGTTGACATCATTTGTCTTCCTCTGATTTCTTGCAGCACTACGAAAGAAAAAGGTTAGACACATTGATTTTAATTGACGTAATTAGTCATTATTAAAAAGAAAGTGTTTTTCATCCCTACCAAAAATTCTCTAAACCAACCAGCAGTTATTTGTAACTATTACCCTCTCTGCTCCTCCTTCTCAACAAACAATTGTACTTTTTTTGCTAGGGTGTCAAGTTTGTTCAAAGGTGATTTTCAACTTCCTCAAATTCTGTATATGAATCTAGGGTACTTCCATTTAGTTCAGCAGGTGATTTTTAAATATTTACTGAATTTGACACTTAGCTTTGATTATTATCTTGTCTAAAATTTCATTTAGTGAACAGTGTTTAATGGGGCTTTCTTTCTCTCTTCAAGTTGATTGAAATTTTAGGAAAAATCTCTATGACACCTACCCTGGGAGTAACTCAGCCTTAAGGGACATCTAAAACTTTGGTAAAGACATCTATTATAAGTAACATTATTAATTTAGCTGAATTCATTTCACCTTGCAATTCAGCCTTATCTCTGAATTTTGCTTCTCACTAAGCAAAAGTTCTTTTGCAGTCAGTTATTTTAGACTCATTTTTTTTTTCATGGATAGTTGCTTATTTTGGGAAAATTTTTTGAATATATAAAAAATGTGAATGAAAACCTGACTATTTTAAAAATCATGTCTGATTGCAATACTAGTGGTCAATAAGAGGGAGGGGTAAGGGGTGTGGGATGCATGTTTTTTTTTCTTTTTCTTTATTTTTCTGAGGTAATCTAAATGTTCTAAAAATGACCATGGTGATGAATATACAACTATGTGATGATATTGTGAACCAGTGATTGTATACTTTGGGTGAATTGCATGGTGAAGCTATCTCAATAAAAATACACACACACACACACACACACACACACACACACAAAATCACATCTGACTCAGACTCAGATTTTTTCTTTTTTCTGCTTAAGATTCTGTTTTCTTGGTTAGATTGTAAATTCATTAAAAGCAAGAAGTTTTCAAACGGCTTGATTTTGTGTTCCTTGCAAGGACAGAGTACAATGTTCTGTATAAAAGGGGCCTTAAATAAATAGCGACTAGTCTTGAAATGAACCCTTAAGAATGGATAGAAGTGATAGTAGTCTGTTATTGGGCTTATAAGTAATAGTACCTATTGAAGGTGAATATGATTGAAAAGGGTTGTCTAAATCACGTATCTTGCCAATTAACCCTACAAATATAAATAAGTTCTTGCAGCAATTACTTCAAATGTATGACACGTGTACGAAGAGTTAATAATAGAGTGGTATATGGGAAAAATTACCTATTGCATTCTATGGATTATATTTAGAGCAATACCTTACTAGTACCATGCCAATTTAGGGGTAAATAATTGGGGGTGGGGAGGATAAGGGATATAGGGTGTTTTGGATTTTCATTTTTGTGTGGCTGTGTGTAGCTTTTATTTTTCTCTCTGGAGCAATGAAAATTGCTAAAATTAAGACTGAGAACATAGAGCCTAAAATATGGAATGAGATCTGGTGATCTGGTATAACTTAATGTAATATCGTGATGCATTCCAGAGTATTTTGGGCAGATAATAAAAAGGTATTTGCAAAGTCCGTTGAGGGACTGGAGAAAAAAATAAGGAACTATTAATTTCCTCAGCTGGAAAATTCCTAATATTTTTTCAAGCAGTAGGGACTCCCAATTTAATAAGCCAAGTCTTTAAACTCGAGGCTGGCCCTTATAAACCTCATTTCTGTAATGGTAAATCTAAGCCTACTTATAAAAATTCCCGAGTCATCCCCAGAGAACCTCTTGTTGCTCAGGTGTGGCCTCTCTCTCTAAGCCAAATTCTTCAGATAAACTCATTACCCACCTCTCTATGCGGGACATAACTTTCAGGGATGTAAGTCTCCCTGGCAATGTGGGACCTGACCCCCAGGGATGAGCCTGGCCCTAGCACTGTGGGATTGAGAATGCCTTCTTGACCATAGAGGGGGAAGAAATGTAACAAAATAAGGTTTCAGTGCCTAAGAGATTTCAAATAAAGTTGAGAGGTCATTCTGAAGTTTCTCCTATGCAAGCTTCAACCAGATATTACAAATTGCCACAGTATGTCAAACTCCAACCAACAGTATTACTGAAAGCCCTAAAGAAAATCCAGGGCTCTATCTAAGACTCTATAAAAGTTTTACTTATTGAGTTTATTTTTCAGAAACTTAAAATGTCTGGATTGTTGCTACACCAGATAAGCCCTGAAATTTCGAGATACCAGTCTTTCCCAGAACATCAACCAGTCACATACCCCTACCCCATAATGTTGACACCTCTTTTCAACCTGAAGAAGTTGGAATAGTCATTGCCTAAATATCCCTGAAGATTGAGAGAATGATCAAATGAGAGGAAGGAGTTCTAACAGAGAAGTTAGGATTTAACAAATGATTATGACTACTGAATCATTGTATAGATTTTTTTTTATTAGTTTCTTGTGTATTAGAACAGCCCGAAGGATATTCCTGAAATTGTGGAACTGTAACCCATACTATCCTTTGAAATTTTCTCTATAAATACTTGATGAACTGAACTTTGAAATTTATCACTGTTCTGTATACATGTTCTATTTCACAACAGAAAATGTTTTTAAAAAATTAACCCTTAAAATTAAGGAAAGGAGTGAACCACAAAATTGGCAGTCATTACTTATTTTATTATGAGTAATGATATGGTTAAGATGCAATGCTGTCTATTTGTTTCCCTGCAGCCTTTTTAATTGAGGCTGCTAAGAATCACAGGTGCATCCTGGTCTTTTATCTTAGGCGTTTGTCACCTGCCAGTTTCTTATGGGTAAAGTTTAAATCAGTGGGTGGAAGAGAATATAAAGGATGTAACATTTTCTATCTCTGTCTTTATACCTATTAGACTTTAACACAGCTTCCTTCACTAAGGCATCCTTAAAGAATTGGAATTTTGGCTGAAATCCTTGTACAAACAGACAATGCATTCAATTGGAAAGGTTGTAATAAGAACTAGAGATAAAGTATTGCCGTGGGATGAGACTGGGCCCGATCTTAGAACCCCACACTAAACTTAATTGAGGAGCTGATATTCCTGGAAATTTAAAGGAAAAAGCCTTTTTTTTTGGTAGAAGACACAGACAATATTCTCTCGTTTATCAGCTATAATCTTTATTTTGACAAGAGGTAAATAAATTAGGAACTATCCTATGAATAATGGGAAATTTCAGTGCCCCTTGATTTTTTCCTTATTAGTTTAATCTAACCAAATTGTAAAGAGAGTTACCATATTTGGACTTTTATGTCTTCTTCTTCTTCTTTTTTTTTCTTCAGTTTTCTTACATCTTCTATAGCCCCTACTAAGTGCTAGGCACACACTTTATTCCCCCTCCTCCCCAAAATGAAACAAGATAACTCATTTTCTTCCACTTCCTGAAAAGATCTTTGACCTAAATTAATGTAGTCTACCATTACTAGGTTTACTTAGCTTGGGTCAGAGAAGAGAACATAGACTTGAGAGAATCTTGATTTTTGCTACTTACTAACTGTGTAATCATGAGAAAGTTTAAAAATTTTTCAAATCTCAATTTTGTCATTGGTAAAATGGAAATTATAATACCTGTCATGCAAGTTTTCTATAAGGTCTGGAGGGCATAAATGCTATATATATATACATATATATATATGAAATGCTGTAAGCCCTTAATAAAATTCCAGTAGTAGTTTTTTAGTGGGGAGTTGTACCTAAAAGACAGGAAACTTGGTAATCCACTTACCTAGCAGCTCCTCTCATAAAAATACTGCACATAAACTAGTGATGGAAAGTTTATAGTCCAATAAATTTTTTTGCAATAGGGCTATATACTGTCCCAGGAGCTGATGCCCTTTTATCCTCCTGGGTGGCTTCTCAAGTAGCCTCATAATAGCAGTGTACCAATGATAGGTGAAGCGGTCCTGTTTCCTGTCACCATGTGTTTATCTCTTTCAGCAAATTTAGGACCATTTTTTAAAAGCCTTTGGTATGTCACAGAGCTGATCCTTCTCCTTGGCAGTTTCTAATACTTTAATCTTCTCCTTTGCATAGGCTATTGCTTCCTGTTTCTTTATATGTTTTGTAGTCTTTTGTTGTAATCTTAATAGTTAAAACAGCCTTTTTGGCAATCTTAATAATTTTTTTTCTCAAAATGTAGGCATTTTGATATTTTAATTTTGATAATTGCAATTGCTGGTTTTTGAACTCCTTGATATCTGTTCCTTAAGCTTGTATCCAGCCAGTCAGCCAGTGTTATGACAGAAAGTTCCTTGAATGCCAGTAGCTTAAAAAAAAAAGAAAGCAAACACCCTTCCCCGTCTTTGCAGGTTGACCTGTGCCAGTGCTGTCCATCAGCTTAGCCATACAATGAGTTCAGAAAACAGCTAAAGGTAAAAGCACAGAATCCTCCTTATCCTTTCCGCACATGTGCCTTCTCCTGGGTATGTGCCTGTGGCCCTAGGAATTTCCCTATTTATATGGCTACAAATGGCCCTTCTTCCCTAGGAAACAGTTTTCCTTACAGTCCTGGGCACTGTGCTGTATGTCCCACAGGCCAACAAACCTTTGCCCCAGGCAGTTGTGGGTTGACTGTTCTCTTATAGTGTACAGTAAGAGAATTCTGTTAGCTACCTTTACATGCAGGGCAAATTCTGGGGTAGTGAGTCTGTGATGAATGTCCTGATTAAGTACTTCAGGCTGCCATCAAACAGATTGGCACAGACATATATGCTCTAAGTATGGGGACATGGGTTACTCTGCTCCCTCCAAACTTGGGACCAGGGACTTGCACTTGGGAGCATGGGTTGGCTTCTTGCCGAGACAGTGAGGAGAAGGGGGGGGGGGCAGCAAGAAGATCCTACTGGTTTTAAGTTGCCTTTTTCTTGATTCAGTGCTCACTTGTTACTGTAACTTCTTAACTGCTTTCTGGAGCTTTGAGAATGATATTTCTGCCAGTTCTTGCTGCTTGTTCACAGCTTCTGTGGGAGGGTAGAGCTCTGAAGCATCTCACTCCACAGGCTTGATCAGGGCAGGGTGTCACCATGTCTTAATCAAACCATGTATGAAAAGAGTTAAGTCAAATTACCCTTCAGTTATCTTAAGATCTGTGCCAGCAAAAGCTTAAGTTATTGTATATGAATATGAGCAAGTTAGGCATCTAAAACCTGTCTTGTTTCCATCTGAAATGATACTTTCATCCAAAATCAAGAGAATATTTATTCTTTAGGCTAACATTATATATAAATAACATATAGAGTGATTATGATATATCTTATATATGAATATATAAATATAGAAATTATATATTATATATAAAGAAAGTATATATGTTATATATTAAAGAAATTGTATATAAAGAAATTTCTTAGTTATGGTATAGTTTGGCTCTTTAAATATTGAAGATTGAGTTTATATGCAATAGTACATATGTCAGGGTAGGAGAAGGATGCAGGCTTTGTGTCTGGTTATTCAGTGTTTTATATTAAATTTTTAAATGTATGCTTAATATCTCTGTTGTGGAGCCAAAGCCATTGAAATTTGACTCTACTAACAGCCTTTTGGGCAATCTTAATAATTTGCTTTTCCTCATTCTAATTACTGTATTTGGCAAATTTACTTTTAATGACTGAATCATTCACTCATATGTCCATTGATTCTTCTAATATTTATAATAAGATTATGCTTAGCCATATGGAGATTCAAAGATGAGGCAGACATATACTATACCCAATTTATTAAAACGTTAATACCGTAGAGAAAATAGGTACTGTAGTCAAGGAATAGATTTGAGGTCCAGGCTACGTACTTAAAAATGTTTACTGCATGAATGAATATGTCCAAGGCCTTTATGTCTGTTTGCTGGATATCTCCAAATCCCCAGATTTGCCCTTCTTCTGCATTCTCCAACTCAGGAATAGCACCACATCCTCTCAGAAGTTATTGCTAGCAATCTGGGCATCATCATTGACTCCTTCCCCCTCTATTACTTGTTATATCCAGTCTGTCACCATGCTCTTTTGGTTTTACCCCTGAATAGTTCTGACTTCTACTCTAATTCAGGCTACTTCCACAGTTGGCCTCTATTATCACAGCGTCTTCCTAACTGGTCTTCCTGCCCCCAAACCTTCTTTTTTCCTAATCCATTTTCCAGAAGAGCAGCTGGAATCTTATTTTGAAAAAGAAAATCTAATTGTATATTTTTCCTGCTTAAGATTTTTCTGATGACTACCCGCTCCCCTGGGAATAAAGCACATATCCCTTTGGGAGATTTAAGGAGGTCTGGTACAAGGTGGACCTTACTTATCTTTCCAGTCCCATCCTCTTACCTGCCCCACTGCATTCTTTTTGTTATCATCACAATTAATATTTTTCTTTAGTGAAAAATAGCATGTATACAAAAAAAGCAATAAATTTTAAAGCACATCACAACAATCAGTTGTAGAACAGATTCCACAATTTTAGGTTTTTATTTCAAGCTGCTCTAAGATAAGATACTGGAGACAAAAGAAATATATATATATATATATATATATATATATATATATTTAGCTGTTCCAATATATGTTAGATTTTCTTATTGTTGTGGATGTGACATCTCTGAAAATAATGATTCAGCAATCATACTCATTCGTTAAACCCTACCTTCTCTGTATAACTCCACTATCACTTTTGATCTTTCTCCTACTTTTTAGGGATATTTGGGCTATGCCCATTCTAACTTTTTCATGTCTTATAATATGGTTTAGGGGGATGGAACTAGTTGCAAATGGCTGGCACCTCTGCATTTCAGGACTTATCTGGTCCTGGGACCCATCTGGAGGTTGTAAGTTTCTGGAAAGCTACCCTAGTGCATGGAACCATTGTAGCATCTTATATAGTGCCCTAGGTGTTCTTTAGGGTTATCAGGAATGGTTTTGGTTGGAGTTTGGCAAGCTATAATATGTATCAATGTCTAACTAAAGCTTGCATAAGACTGACCATCAGAGTAACCTCTTGACTCTATTTGAACTCTCTTAGCCACTGATATCTTTTTTTTTTTATTAATTAAAAAAAGAATTAACAAAACAATTAGAAATCATTCCAATCTACATGTACAATCAGTAATTCTTAATAACATCACATAGTTGCATATTCATCATTTCTTAGTACATTTGCATCGATTTAGAAAAAGAAATAAAAAGACAACAGAATAAGAATTAAAACAATAATAGAAAGAAAAAAAAACAAAAAAAACAAAAACAAAAAACCTATACCTCACATGCAGCTTCATTCAGTGTTTTAACATAATTGCATTACAATTGGGTAGTATTGTGCTGTCCATTTCTGAGTTTTTATATCCAGTCCCGTTGTACAGTCTGTATCCCTTCATCTCCAATTATCCCTTCTCTCTTTTTTTTTTTTTTTAATTAACGGAAAAAAAGAAATTAACCCAACATTTAGAGATCATACCATTCTACACATGCAATCATTAATTCTTAACATCATCACATAGATGCATGATCATCATTTCTTAGTACATTTGCATTGGTTTAGAAGAACTAGCAACATAACCGAAAAAGATATAGAATGTTAATATAGAGAAAAAAATAAAAGTAATAATAGTAAAATCAAAACAAAACAAAACAAAACAAAACAAAAACCTATAGCTCAGATGCAGCTTCATTCAGTGTTTTAACATGATTACTTTACAATTAGGTATTATTGTGCTGTCCATTTTTGAGTTTTTGTATCTAGTCCTGTTGCACAGTCTGTATCCCTTCAGCTTCAATTACCCATTGTCTTACCCTGTTTCTAACTCCTGCTGAACTCTGTTACCAATGACATATTTCAAGTTTATTCTCGAATGTCCGTTCACATCAGTGGGACCATACAGTATTTGTCCTTTAGTTTTTGGCTAGATTCACTCAGCATAATATTCTCTAGGTCCATCCATGTTATTACATGGTTCATAAGTTTATCTTGTCTTAAAGCTGCATAATATTCCATCGTATGTATATACCACAGTTTGTTTAGCCACTCTTCTGTTGATGGAGATTTTGGCTGTTTCCATCTCTTTGCAATTGTAAATAATGCTGCTATAAACATTGGTGTGCAAATGTCCGTTTGTGTCTTTGCCCTTAAGTCCTTTGAGTAGATACCTAGCAATGGTATTGCTGGGTCGTATGGCAATTCTATATTCAGCTTTTTGAGGAACCGCCAAACTGCCTTCCACAGTGGTTGCACCCTTTGACATTCCCACCAACAGTGGATAAGTGTGCCTCTTTCTCCGCATCCTCTCCAGCACTTGTCATTTTCTGTTTTGTTGATAATGGCCATTCTGGTGGGTGTGAGATGATATCTCATTGTGGTTTTGATTTGCATTTCTCTAATGGCCAGGGACATTGAGCATCTCTTCATGTGCCTCTTGGCCATCCGTATTTCCTCTTCTGAGAGGTGTCTGTTCAAGTCTTTTTCCCATTTTGTAATTGGGTTGGCTGTCTTTTTGTTGTTGAGATGAACAATCTCTTTATAAATTCTGGATACTAGACCTTTATCTGATATATCATTTCCAAATATTGTCTCCCATTGTGAAGGCTGTCTTTCTACTTTCTTGATGAAGTTCTTTGATGCACAAAAGTGTTTAATTTTGAGGAGTTCCCATTTATTTATTTCCTTCTTCAGTGCTCTTGCTTTAGGTTTAAGGTCCATAAAACCGCCTCCAGTTGTAAGGTCCATAAGATATCTCCCAACATTTTCCTCTAACTGTTTTATGGTCTTAGACCTAATGTTTAGATCTTTGATCCATTTTGAGTTAACTTTTGTATAGGGTGTGAGAGATGGGTCTTCTTTCATTCTTTTGCATATGGATATCCAGTTCTCTAGGCACCATTTATTGAAGAGACTGCTCTGTCCCAGGAGAGTTGGCTTGACTGCCTTATCAAAGATCAAATGTCCATAGATGAGAGGGTCTATATCTGAGCACTCTATTCGATTCCATTGGTCGATATATCTATCTTTATGCCAATACCATGCTGTTTTGACCACTGTGGCTTCATAATATGCCTTAAAGTCAGGCAGCGCGAGACCTCCAGCTTCGTTTTTTTTCCTCAAGATGTTTTTAGCAATTCTGGGCACCCTGCCCTTCCAGATAAATTTGCTTATTGGTTTTTCTATTTCTGAAAAATAAGTTGTTGGGATTTTGATTGGTATTGCATTGAATCTGTAAATCAATTTAGGTAGGATTGACATCTTAACTATATTTAGTCTTCCAATCCATGAACACGGTGTGCCCTTCCATCTATTTAGGTCTTCTGTGATTTCTTTAAGCAGTTTTTTGTAGTTTTCTTTATATAGGTTTTTTGTCTCTTTAGTTAAATTTATTCCTAGGTATTTTATTCTTTTAGTTGCAATTGTAAATGGGATTCGTTTCTTGATTTCCCCCTCAGCTTGTTCATTGCTATTGTATAGAAATGCTACAGATTTTTGAATGTTGATCTTGTAACCTGCTACTTTGCTGTACTCATTTATTAGCTCTAGTAGTTTTGTTGTGGATTTTTCCGGGTTTTCGACGTATAGTATCATATCGTCTGCAAACAGTGATAGTTTTACTTCTTCCTTTCCAATTTTGATGCCTTGTATTTCTTTTTCTTGTCTAATTGCTCTGGCTAGAACCTCCAACACAATGTTGAATAATAGTGGTGATAATGGACATCCTTGTCTTGTTCCTGATCTTAGGGGGAAAGTTTTCAATTTTTCCCCATTAAGGATGATATTAGCTGTGGGTTTTTCATATATTCCCTCTATCATTTTAAGGAAGTTCCCTTGTATTCCTATCTTTTGAAGTGTTTTCAACAGGAAAGGATGTTGAATCTTGTCGAATGCCTTCTCTGCATCAATTGAGATGATCATGTGATTTTTCTGCTTTGATTTGTTGATATGGTGTATTACATTAATTGATTTTCTTATGTTGAACCATCCTTGCATACCTGGGATGAATCCTACTTGGTCATGATGTATAATTCTTTTAATGTGTTGTTGGATACGATTTGCTAGAATTTTATTGAGGATTTTTGCATCTGTATTCATTAGAGAGATTGGTCTGTAGTTTTCTTGTTTTGTAATATCTTTGCCTGGTTTTGGTATGAGGGTGATGTTGGCTTCATAGAATGAATTAGGTAGTTTTCCCTCCACTTCGATTTTTTTGAAGAGTTTGAAGAGAATTGGTACTAATTCTTTCTGGAACGTTTGGTAGAATTCACATGTGAAGCCATCTGGTCCTGGACTTTTCTTTTTAGGAAGCTTTTGAATGACTGATTCAATTTCTTTACTTGTGATTGGTTTGTTGAGGTCATCTATGTCTTCTTGAGTCAAAGTTGATTGTTCATGTCTTTCCAGGAACCCGTCCATTTCCTCTAAATTGTTGTATTTATTAGCGTAAAGTTGTTCATAGTATCCTGTTATTACCTCCTTTATTTCTGTGAGGTCAGTAGTTATGTCTCCTCTTCCATTTCTGATCTTATTTATTTGCATCCTCTCTCTTCTTCTTTTTGTCAATCTTGATAAGGGCCCATCAATCTTATTGATTTTCTCATAGAACCAACTTCTGGTCTTATTGATTTTCTCTACTGTTTTCATATTTTCAATTTCATTTATTTCTGCTCTGATCTTTGTTATTTCTTTCCTTTTGCTTGCTTTGGGATTAGTTTGCTGTTCTTTCTCCAGTTCTTCCAATTGAACAGTTAATTCCTGCATTTTTGCCTTTTCTTCTTTTCTGATATAGGCATTTAGGGCAATAAATTTTCCTCTTAGCACTGCCTTTGCTGCATCCCATAAGTTTTGATATGTAGTGTTTTCATTTTCATTTGCCTCGAGGTATTTACTAATTTCTCTTGCAATTTCTTCCTTGACCCACTCGTTGTTTAAGAGTGTGTTGTTGAGCCTCCAGGTATTTGTGAATTTTCTGGCATTCTGCCTATTATTGATTTCCAACTTCATTCCTTTATGATCCGAGAAAGTGTTGTGTATGATTTCAATCTTTTTAAATTTGTTAAGACTTGCTTTGTGACCCAGCATATGGTCTATCTTTGAGAATGATCCATGAGCACTTGAGAAAAAGGTGTATCCTGCTGTTGTGGGATGTAATGTCCTATAAATGTCTGTTAAGTCTAGCTCATTTATAGTAATATTCAGATTCTCTATTTCTTTATTGATCCTCTGTCTAGATGTTCTGTCCATTGATGAGAGTGGGGAATTGAAGTCTCCAACTATTATGGTATTTGTGTCTATTTCCCTTTTCAGTGTTTGCAGTGTATTCCTCACGTATTTTGGGGCATTCTGGTTCGGTGCATAAATATTTATGATTGTTATGTCTTCTTGTTTAATTGTTCCTTTTATTAGTATATAGTGTCCTTCTTTGTCTCTTTTAACTGTTTTACATTTGAAGTCTAACTTGTTGGATATTAGTATAGCCACTCCTGCTATTTTCTGGTTGTTATTTGCATGAAATATCTTTTCCCAACCTTTCACTTTCAACCTATGTTTATCTTTGGGTCTAAGATGTGTTTCCTGTAGACAGCATATAGAAGGATCCTGTTTTTTAATCCATTCTGCCAATCTATGTCTTTTGATTGGGGAATTCAGTCCATTAACATTTAGTGTTATTACTGTTTGGATAATATTTTCCTCTGCCATTTTGCCTTTTGTATTATATATATATCATATCTGACTTTCCTTCTTTCTACACTCTTCTCCATACCTCTCTCTTCTGTCTTTTTGGTTCTGACTCTAGTGCTCCCTTTAGTATTTCTTGCAGAGCTGGTCTCTTGGTCACACATTCTCTCAGTGACTTTTTGTCTGAGAATGTTTTAATTTCTCCCTCATTTTTGAAGGACAATTTTGCTGGATATAGGAGTCTTGGTTGGCAGTTTTTCTCTTTTAGTAATTTAAATATATCATCCCACTGTCTTCTAGCCTCCATGGTTTCTGCTGAGAAATCTACACATAGTCTTATTGGGTTTCCCTTCTTTGTGATGGATTGTTTTTCTCTTGCTGCTTTCAAGATCCTCTCTTTCTCTTTGACCTCTGACATTCTAACTAGTAAGTGTCTTGGAGAACGCCTATTTGGGTCTAATCTCTTTGGGGTGCGCTGCACTTCTTGGATCTGTAATTTTAGGTCTTTCATAAGAGTTGGGAAATTTTCAGTGATAATTTCTTCCATTAGTTTTTCTCCTCCTTTTCCCTTCTCTTCTCCTTCTGGGACACCCACAACACGTATATTTGTACGGTTCATATTGTCCTTGAGTTCCCTGATACCCTGTTCAAATTTTTCCATTCTTTTCCCGATAGTTTCTGTTTCTTTTTGGAATTCAGATGTTCCATCCTCCAAATCACTAATTCTATCTTCTGTCTCTTTGAATCTATCATTGTAGGTATCCATTGTTTTTTCTATCTTTTCTACTTTGTCCTTCACTTCCATAAGTTCTGTGATTTGCTTTTTCAGTTTTTCTATTTCTTCTTTATGTTCAGCCCATGTCTTCTTCATGTCCTCCCTCAATTTATCGATTTTGTTTTTGAAGAGGTTTTCCATTTCTGTTCGTATATTTAGCATTAGTTGTCTCAGCTCCTGTATCTCATTTGAACTATTGGTTTGTTCCTTTGACTGGGCCATATTTTCAATTATTTGAGCGTGATCCGTTATCTTCTGTTGGCGTCTGCGCATTTAGACAGATTTCCCTGGGTATTGGATCCAAAAGTTTGGAAGATTTTTCTGTGAAATCTCTGGGTTCTGTTTTTCTTATCCTGCCCAGTAGGTGGCGCTCGTGGCACACGTTTGTCTGCGGGTCCCACCAGTAAAAGGTGCTGTGGGACCTTAAACTTTGGAAAACTCTCGTCGTCCTGGGGGTTCGCTAGCCGAAGCGGCTTGAGCTGGCCCGGGGTCCGAACGCAGGGAGGGGTGCTAGTCGCCGCAGCCAGGGAAAGAGCCCGTCCGAATTTCCTAGTCGGCCCTGGGCAACAAGCGTGGCGGGAGGGCGCCAGTGGCAGCGGCCCGCCCGAGAGAGTGCACGTTCCCCGGGAGTCACGGGTTTGGAAGGGGCCTCCCGCACCCGTCACCGTTCTCCGCGGCCTGGGGGTTTCCGATCCAATTCTCTCAGTTGGTCCGGGGGCTGCGCGTGGTGTGGGCGCCAGCCGCCTTGGTTTCAGGGGACCACCTCTCCAATTCTCCCAGCCGGCCCGGGAAGGGGGAAGGGAGTAACTCCGGCCGCTTGCCACCCCGCCCGGTAAGGCCCGCGCGCCTCGGTGATCTCACCTGAGCTGCTTCTCTCAGCCAGCCAGCCGTTCCAGGATGGGGTACGCTGTCTTTTTTATCTCTGTTGTGGCTTTGGGCGCTTTCTGTATCGTTTCTACTCCCCTAGTAGGTGTCCTGGAGAAGAAACTAAGATCCGCGCGTCTTACTAAGCCGCCATCTTCCAGGAAGTCCCCGCCACTGATATCTTATTCGTTATATTTCTTTTCCCAGTTTCTATCAGGAAGACATTGTCAATCCCATGGTGCCAGGCTTATCCCTGGGGGTCATGTCTCACGTTGCCAGGGAGACTTTCACCCCTGGATGTCATGCCCTCTATAGGAGGATGGACAATTATTTCACTTGCAGAGTTGGGCTTATTGAGAGAGAGGCCACATCTGAGTAACAAAAGAGGTCCTCCAGTAGTAACTCTTAGGTATACCTATAGGTAGGCTAAGCTTCTTTGCTACATACATAAGATTCACAAGAGCAAGCCTCAAGATCAAGGGCTTGGCCTATTGATTTGGGTGTCCCTAAAGTTTGACACAATATTAGGGGTTTCCCTGGTGGTAAAGTTTAATAATTCCATATTTTTTCTTCCATCCCTCAAGGGACTTTGTCAATGCTTTTTGATTATCTGCTTAATATGCTCTGGGATTTATCCAGGCATTACATTAAGCTATACAGGATTAAATGTCCCATTGCATTCTATGAGATACTGTATATAAAGCATAATGCTCTGACCATAGCTGTTCCAATATATGTTAGATTTTCTTATTGTTATGGATGTGACATCTCTGAAAATAGCACAGCAGGAAAAATATTTAGGAGCATTAAACAAGGGATATTGAAAGGGAGAGAAGCTCAAAATTGACAAGACGATATAATCTATGGCACAGTAATTAAATTGGATAATAGATATCATTATCTAATTTAAGAAATTTGAATTATCCAAATTTAGAAATTTACTTAACTTAGGAAATTTAATCCAGATTAAGAAATTATTAAATCTATTATACTTTCGAAAAACAGCTTTTTTTTTTTTTTGGATGGTCCTGAAGAATAGTTCAAGGTAGCATATGAAAAAAAGACTCTTTTAGTGCTGAAGTTTGTTGTTTCCTGAGATTATGATCTAGTTTCAGAAAATTGCCAGATATTCATTCTTCAAGATTTACTTTGTTTTTCAAAGTCCCTCAAATGGTCATGGCACTGTTGTTATGTGTTTAGTTGGCTATAGAATTTCCTTAAATTGTGATTTCTAGTCAATGGAATATAATGACTCACAATGTAACTTTTTTGTTTTTACATACTGATTTTTATATTCACATGGTCAAAAGTCCTCATTTTTATTACCCTAAAAGATTAACAAATTGTTTGTAAGAAAGGAAATCAAATTTAATTTAATTAACTTTTGTGTCTAGCATGACAAATAGTATTATTAATGACTTGAGATTGAACCATTTAGGCCATGCTTTGAATAGAGAACAGTTTGTGGCTATCGTTTTTCTGTTGTATTGTTAAACTTTGGGTTGAAAGATCTATTTTCATTAATTTGGGATGAATAAATATTTTGAAAACAGTATTCCAGTGATGTTCATATTAACTGTGTTTTATTTAATGTAACCTTTTGCAAGAGATTGGTTTGTTCATCTGATGTATGTTATCAAATTGCTTTGGAATAGTATAAAGACTATATAGAGAACTTTCTTTTATTGTTGAGATGTTTGATTATCAAATCTACCTGTAATTTCTTTAATTTCAAAACTTAAGGAAAACTGATGTTACAAAATCATGAAACATTTCATTTAAGGCTTTTGTGCTTTTAAGTTAAATTTAAAGTTTTATTTTTTTTCTGAATTCCACATATGAATGTTTAAGTGTAATTTGTTATTAACATAGGATTTTACATTTCTTATGTTTGGATAATTATAATTTAGTAAGTATGGCTTTTGCCAAAACATTCAGAAAGGTTGATTTGGAAGTTTAGGACGAATCTTTTAAAACTTCTTATAGCTTTGAGGTGTTGAGGGAACCTTTGTAAAGTGTCCACGTAGTGATGTGAAATGCACTATTATGGGTACAAAATTGATGGCTGTAATCAATTTATAATTATATACATAATTCCATAATTGGATATTCTAACACTGCCATTTGGGTGAAAGCAAATACTAAAAGCTGTTATATCCCTTTAAGGAGCACAGCAAGAACAGATGGAAGTGGAGTATCTTTGTCCTAAAACAATTCCATAAATGGTGACTACTTGCTTTCAAAAGTTAGGAATTCTATTGAATCCATTACAATTCTTTACACGGCTGCCAGCTGATTTGTACATGCCATATAGGACAAAGCCTGATTTATGATGTATTGTTGTGGTGTGCTTACTAAATAGTTGAGTAGTAGTAAGTACTGTAGCAGGTAGGACTGTCAGATAAAACACAGGATGCCCAGTTAAATTTGCAGTTTAGAAAAAGAGCAAATAATTAAAAAAATATGCATATGTTCCATATAAAATAATTCATTATTTATCTGAAATTCAAATTTAACTGGACATCTTGTATTTTCATTTGGTAAACCTGGCAAAAAAACCTAGCTGTGGGTGATTGGGCGGAATACAGGTAACAGTAAAGGACCAGGTTTTTCTGATGGAACAGAATTTGTCCTCAAAATACCTCCTGAATTCAAGTAAAGAATAACTTGGTCCAGATAAGTGATGTCCAGAACTGGAATTTGAACCCAGGTAGTTAACAAGAAAAGTCTATGCTCCTATCACTGCCTCTCATATACTGGAATTTGTGTCATTAGTGAAATTAAAAGTAATTCTGGTGTTCCACATTATTTCATCTTGTACTAACTTAATAAATTGAGACCTTTTTCGTTTCCAAAGGTATGTATTTTTTATTTGAGAATTTTAGAAAAACGAGTAGGTTTTTGCTGTTCTATTCTAAGTGGTATTTATGAGTTTAACCAAATATATTTTTTTGGTGATTTGTTTTTAATTTTATTGTTAAGACTGAATTACTATGTTTGCTCTATGAAATGGGAAGCAGCCCTGTTTTGGAGCTGCACACTGCTTGTTTCTTTAGTTAGTCCAGCCTCTGTCTCTGGTGCTGTAACCATCAGTCATACAGTTTGCATGTGATAGGATATATTTTCTCCCATGAGTGTTGGTGGTTGCCTTTTATGACTTGGCACTCATTAATAATTAGGCCGGGCTCTCAGTTTTTAAAAGTACCATATATGAGATCTTGTAATAATTTATGATCTGCATTCATTCATTTGTAAATGTGAGTGTGTTTACAATTTGAGACTGGAATCTCTTGAATTCAAAGAGGAAAAAATTGCAAGCTCCATCAAGTTAAAAATAAGCTCTGAGAATGGTTGAAATTACTTAGCTTGATTATTATTATTATTATTATTATTATTATTATTAACATCTTTTTGCTCTAATAAGGAAGCTTTCCTTATAGGGCCACCCGACAGTAATACCAATTTAGAATATTCAAATGAAAGGAGTCAGTGATTAAATAATAGAAAAATACACTAGAAATTATTTAGAAAGAAGATAAGAGCATGTTTGCTATTTATTTCATTAAACATGCTGACATTATCCTATAACAGTAGATTGTATTTTAGAGTTGTTTTTAAAAAATCACATTTTATATTTTAAGAACAAAGCTTGTGAAAGAGTGGTATACAAATGTCTCAATTAAAATAACATTTTTGCATTTAAATTTTTGTCTTTGTTTTGATCTGCAACTTCAAATTATCTTGGAATTTACTACTACGGCAATCATATAAGTGAAATGTAATTTAAAGACTTCTGAACTCTGTTTTTACATAGAATTTGTAGGAACCTAGCAAAATGGATATAACATTGAAATCTATTTTCAGTAGTGCTAAAATTGATGTGTGCTATGAATAGGAGCAGCATAAGGTGGGAAAAGTCTGGGACTAGAGTCAAACTCTGCTGTTTTCTAGTTTGTAATTTGGATCAAATAGTTCTTTGAGCCTCAGTTTCCTCATCTCTAAAATGTAACTAATAATTTAGCTGTGTTGTTGGGAGGTTTATATGTGATAAAGTTTTACATGTATGTAAGTCACCTGGGTTGCAGTAAGCATTCATTTAATGATAATATTATTACAAATATAGAATGTTCTCAAAAATATTAAGTCATTTTTTCCAGCTAGATGATTTTTAATGACTCCTGCAGAAGCAAGTAAAATAAAAATAGCTTAATATTAGACTATTATGAATTAAAATCTACCTTTTTCACAAAGTAAGTCATGCTGTGCTACCAAAAAGGTTTTTTTGAATGTAGAAATTTGCAAATTGTTTCATTTTATAAAATGAAGTTTTGAAACAGCCAAAACTGTTTCATATAGCATTTTAATATTCAGTTTTTTAAACATTCAGTTATTATATAACATTTTCTTTAGGGAAATAAAATTTTCAGTTATTCTCAGTAGAAAACTAAGTAGTGATTTAACTCCTGTTTTTATTTTTGGCCAGTGTTTTTTATCATTCTCTATTTTTCTACAAAGAATCTTGTTTGTAAACAATCCAATTTTTAAAATCTAATTTACTATTATTTCTATGTTAGTGTATATGAGGAGATAAAGGAGATTTGCTTTAAGTCTACCAAATTTTTGTTCACTCTGGTGAGGATTTATGATGCACAGAGTGTGTTAAACCAGACAAATAAATAGTGCAAATTAGTCAAATTCTTATATTGTTAAATTATATATTTAACTGTTTTTTATTTAGCCATTGACAAATTGTTTTAGTTTTCTGGGCTGCTCAAGCAAATTCTATGAAGTGGTGTGTTAGCTAGGGTTCTCTAGAGAAACAAAATCAGAAGGAGATACCTGTAAATATAAGATTTATAAAAGTGTCTCACACAATGGTGGGGATGTTAGAGTCCAAGATCTGTAGGGAAAGCCATGAACTGGGAGCTTCAATGAAGGTACTCAGTGAACTCTCAGGAGAGGCTGGATGGCTGAAGCAGAAAGAGTGATTGTCTCTTCTGAATCCTTCTGGTGATTAGATTAAGTGTCACTCATTGCAGAAGCAATCAGCTGTGGATGCAGCCAGCATGGTCGTGATTCAAGTCCATGACATGACATCACAGCAACAGACAGAGCAGTGCTTGCCCAACCAGACAACTGGGTACCACCACCCGGCCAAGTTGAGACACAAACCTGACCATCACAAGTGGGTCGCGTTAAAAGATGGGCATTTATTCACTCACAGTTTGAGGCTGGGCAAAAGTCCAAACGAAGGCATCACCAGGATGATCTTTTTTTCTCAAAGATTGTAGTGTTCTGGGGCTGGCTGCTGACAGTCTTTGGTCCTCAGCTTGTCACATGGCAAGACATGTAGTGGCATCTCCTGATCTCTCCCTTTGCCAGATTGCATTTGATGTTCAGCTTTTTACTTCTTGTGGCTTTCTCTCCCTCTGTCTGAATTTCATTCCTTTATAAAGGACCCCAGTAAAAGATTAAGACCCAACCTGATTGATGTGGGCCACACCTTAACTGAAAGAACCTCATCATAAGTTCCTACGTACAATGGGTTCACGCCCACAGGAATGGATTAGGTTTAAGAGCATGTTTTTGTGGGATACATACAGCTTCAAACCACTACACAAATATTTACTGAGCATGTTCTTAAGTGTAAAATATTATGGATCAGTTTCTGTGAGGGATCTAATAAAAATCTGTGTCATGGTCTCTACCCTCAAAGAGTTTAAAATCTGATTAGAAAAGGAGGCCACCTGCATATTAAAATTTAAGGTTGTGGATCATTACGTCCAAATGAGAGGTTCTTATGGAATTCAGAAATCATCTTGGTCTGGATATCAGAAAAATGTTACGGGGGCAATGGGACAAGCTGAGCTGTAACTGCATGGTAAGTGTTGACACTGATGGCGATTTGGCAGTTGCAATTCTGGGCCTGATGGAGGATGTGAATTGGGATCTCACCAAACCTGCAAGAGTGGACCAATTGAACTACTGCAAGATAAGGTTGGAAATACAAATGGGAGCAAGATTTTAGAGGGCTTGAATGCCAGACTAGCTATAATCTGTAGACTATGGGGCTTCTGAGCTGGGTAGTGATGTTTTAGGAACTGCTTGTGGAAATCAGGGCAGCTGTTACTGAGAAGAAATGCAGAATCAGAATAAAATAGAATCAGATACCTGGTCAGACCATTCACTTGGAAACAAAGTGTCTCTTTTAGGGTTTTAAGAGGACTTTTCAGTAAAGGTTGTGAGGAAAGATGCAGAAACTAGTTGGACAGATAGCAATTAGGAAATAATTTAGTAACCTAAACAGTTACCTGGACCAGCATGAAAAAGAAAGAAGACACTTTAGAAACAAAGGGAAGGTATACTCAATCAGAACTGGAGACAGAGAACCTGAGAAGGAGAAGCCAAAGGTAAGTTCAGAGTTTTAGTGTGGGTGATTTGGGCAATGATGGTAACGAAGGCAAGTTCTGGGAGAAAGATTATGAGTTAGTCAAACCATAGCTGATTGTCTCTGAGGTGAAAATAGGATATCCTGGTTTAAATGAGGCTTTGGGCCTCAGGACAAAAGATAGGAGAATTACCCACACAAAGAATTTTATACACATTAATGAAACAACAGAATGTTGGCACAATTTCTAAATCTTGGCACAATTTTTAAATCTTGCTTCCTAAATAGAAAGTATAGTTTAAATGTTCAACAAAATGATCAAATTAATAATAGATTCAGTGGCTACTTCTTTCTGTGGTTTCCAGCTGCTTAGCCATTTTCTCAAAATTATTGGTTTCTTAAAGGTAGAAAAATCTGTGTTTGAAGGTTATCAAGAATGTGTTAGGATTTTACTTCAAGCTCAGGCTACTCCATGCCACATATCTTCAGTACTTCCTCCGGAGAGATGGAAGTCAAAAAATCTAACATAGCTGCACTATGGTTGGGAATTGAGGGATAGAGGATGCGTAATTAGGACTGGGTGGGGTGGGTGGAAGGGTGTTCTAGTTTGCTAGCTGCTGGAATGCAATATACCAGGAACAGGATGGCTTTTTAAAAGGGGAATTTAGTAAATTGATAGTTTATAGTTCTAAGACTGAGAAAATGTCCCAATTAAGCAAGTCTATAGAAATATACCATCAAAGGCATCCAGAGAAAGATACCTTGGTTCAAGAAGGCCGAAGAAGTTCAGGGTTTCTTTCTCAAGTGAGAAGGCACATGGCAAAAATGGTCAGAGTTTCTCTTTCAAGTGAGAAGGCTCATGGTGAACATAGTCAGGGCTTCTCTTTCAGCTGGAAGGGCACATGGCGAACATCACATCATCTGCTAGCTTTCTCTTTTGGCTTCCTGTTTCATGAAGCTCCCCAAGAGGCGTTTTCCTTCTTCATCTCCAAAGGTCGCTGGTTGGTGGGCTTTCCACTTCTCGTGCCTATGTCATTCTGCTCTCAGAATCTCTTGAATCTCCAAATTGTTTCCTCTTTTTAGGGCTCCAGAAACTAATCAAGACCCACCCAAATGGGTGGAGACATGCCTCCACCTAATCTGGCTAAACAACCACTCTTGATTAAATCACACCTTCAGGGATATGATCTAATTCCTCAGTTCCTTTCTGAGGAAGCCTACACCCAGGAGCCGAGTATTTGTTTTGGTTCTCTTGTTACTCTTGACATTGGCCAGTCACTTCTTCACCTGTTAGGGTTTTAGCTTCTTTTTTGGTGATATCAACAGGAGATTATAGCAGGCTACCTTCAGTTTTCCTTACTTATATGGGAAGTCTCATGTAATTCTACGTTTGAAGAGCTTTTAGCTTCCCAGAAGAAAAGTGTGTAACCAACTAATGAATTGTAGAGGTTCAAATGCTTTTCATTGTAAATATTTAAGTTTTATTTGTAATGATAGTAACATCTAGATAGTTATTTACTCAGTTTTAGCATTGTGAAGGACAAAGCTAAGATTTTCAGGAAATTAATGACTGTCTAACATGAGAAGAATTGGATCTCAAAGACCAGATTTTCAGAAGAAAATTCATGAATTAAAAAGTCTTCAAAGCCAGCGTCCTTTTTTCTTTTTTTCACATGGGCAGGCACCGGGAACCGAACCCGGGTCCTCTGGCATGGCAGGCAAGCATCCTTGCCTGCTGAGCCACCGTGGCCCACCCCAGTGTCCTCTTTTATGCCAGTACTTCTGTACCCTTAGGACTTATGTCTGAGGACACTGTTCACAGAATGAAATGGTACTGCTGCTGGGTATCCTTTCTGTGTTACAAAGGAAGGTTGGAAGTTGGCAGTACAGGAACTGATTTGGTTCTATGTTGGATGTCAAGAACATGATTCAGAACTGGCCACGATCCTGATCCACAGGAGAATCAATGGTTCAGTTTAAGTGACCTGTGAATGATTTTCCCTTTGATGCATCTAGAGGCCACTTTGAGAATTCTTTTAGGTACCTACTTAATCTGGAAATAGGACTACTAATAAAATACCGAAGAAGAATAACACATTGTTTTAGTGCATATGCATTTAAGTGAAAGACTGTTCAATGGAAAAGGTATTGCCTTATACACCCACCTATTCAGTTTTTGAATCTCTAATACTGTTGTCTCCTTTTATAAAAGAAGAATTTAAGGTCACATTATTTCCTCTTATATCTATTTCTGAAAAGCAGTTGTTCTCAGCATTACCCTAAATACTTAAAAAGAAAGCATTTCAAAATATTAATTTTTTTATATCTCTCTGTCAGCATTGTACAGAATAGGTTTATAAAAAGTATTAAAAACAACCTTTATGAATATGTAGCCAAGAAATTAGGATTTAAGGGATGATTATGGTTGCTGAATCATTTTATATATATTCTTTTTTACTTTCCGGCATATTAGAGTAGACAGAGAGAAATACCTAAAATCTCTGCAGTGTAATCCAGCTGCCTTGATCTCTGGTAATGATTGTATAGCCTTTTTCTTGTGCCCTTGGAATTGTAAAAACCTTATGAGTAACCTTCACTTGTACTCATTTATCCAGTTTTTCGACTTTAGAGTTTGTGATCACTAAAGAAAGCCCCTAATATTTATTAACGAAGGGTCTTGGGTTAGTCCAGAACAAGTCCACCCCAGCCCAAAGTTTTCTTGATAATGGAAACTGTATCTAACCAAAATGGACCCACCTGACATGCTCAGTAGCTTCAACTTTAACCTATAAGTCACCTGTACCTCATCTTCCTATTAAGACCACTCTTTTCTAACCTATGCTCTGTGGCTAAGCATGTAAACAATCTGTGTATGCTCAATAATTAGATCCCCTCTAATTACATCATCTGGGGCCCCTGTGCTCATTATCCTAAAATCTGCCTGTCTTTTGATGCTGTGAAACTATCAGAGTTACTGCAGTTCAGGGAGACAGATTTTTGGACTGATAGCTATCTGATTTCCTGCTACACACCTAGTTATAAACTTTTTTTTCCTGTGAAGAAAAATTCTTGGAAATTGGTCATTTGCACACATAGGGCAAAAGACTCTACCAACTTTCTCTGTTATAATCCAAACTCACAGCTCTTGTCGAACAGATTTATACTCTAAATAATAATTCTAACCAGCCATCTTAATATGCAATGCGAGAATAGTGTCTGGTGGAGTAAAATGTTTAAGGAAAACAGGTTTTATATTTCGAATCTGTAGGGAGGCCTTTAAACCAATCAGACTGTTGAGACAAATTACCCCATATATTACAAAAAAACTGTTAGTGTTTTCTAGAGCTGCATTTAATTTCTTTTGTGGTTTTAACCTTTAGAGAATACAGATAGAAATGCCTATTAGAGATGAATTCTAGGGAAATAGATGTAAATAGAAACTAAGGCAGAATTTATTTTTCTTCTCAACAAGAACTGTTTAAAACCTGGCGCTGAGTGACTCTTCTCTTGTCTGCAGAGTATTAGAGTAGAAAATGCAAGGTCATCTCTACATACAAAAGACTGTAGGTTTCTAAAGGAAAGACTGTATCTTAAGGAGGATTAATGAAATAGTATGGCTAGAGGGGAAGGGAAATTTCCTTATTTCACCCTTAGACCTGGCAACGTTTCTACAACAGAGCTTGAAACTTTGTTCACCCTCTTTAGAAGTTCATTTGTATCCAATTTACTTTTCCTGTGTTGGATCAGTGAACTGACTTCTGATAGCAACACTTTTGGTGGGAAAATAATTTATTTTTTTTTCAGTTTTGCAGATCTGTTCTTATAAACCTCAGGTGAGATAAAATATGTTTTCAAATCTGAATTTTTATGCAGGTTTGTTCATTAGCACCTCCTGTTTGCCGACTGCAGCCAATTCTCTCTGTTTTGCTTTGTGTGTTGTGGGGAGGGGGGTTTAGGTGGGTAAGAAATGTTGGCATACCTCAAATTGCTTCATTTCATATCAAACAAATCCTCAGGCAGGTATTACTCTAAACAGTAGTCTTCTATAGGGAAATAGGATGATAAATCCTTCTAAAATGTATCTAAGGTAAGGAAGGATAGAGTTAGAGGCCGTAGCCTCTGGGTCCAATTTAGAAGTTGTGGTGTGGCCAAGTGAACAGTGTAAGTGGAGCTTGAAGGAACCATAACATTCTGCCTTCCTTTGTAGTCCCATTTGTTTGTTTTTTTAAGTAGAGGGATATGGTTTATTTATTTATTTATTTTTTGCCACTTGAACAACAGCATATAAACTACTCTTTCTGGTGGAGGATCATGAGAAAAGCTGCCACTTGTGGTTATGGAGAGATTCTTCAAAATTTCATATAGGTCAGAAAAAAAGTCCTGGAAAATAATTAAATATCTTCAGTACCTCAAGGCTAATTTTTTTGTGTTCGATAAATACTTTTTATTTTGAAGAAGAAAGAACAGAAATGGTAGTGCCTGAAGGCACTGTGAACCTTGACATCTACTGGAAAAATGTAGTCTATTGCTAATTGGACCAGCTCAGTTTTTTCTGTTGGATATAATCTTTCCCTTCTCCATCATTCTTATTCCAGGTTAAATCTTCAAAAATGTTTTGGTGTATTTTTATTAAAATTGTAGGACAAAAAAAAAAAAAAAAAAAGAGACTCCAGTTAGTCCATGAGATGTTTGGCCTCATAGGAGCTTGAGACTGCCTTTTAGAATGCTTGTTAACTTTCTCAGGTACTGTGTGTTTAAATTCCGTATAACTTGACCTTTTATTTATCATGATTTTGCTCTCTTCACCTAAACCATAGCCTACCTGTTCCCTTTCAGGCCTCTCAACTGTCTTTTTTATTCCCCTACCTTTCACTCCAGTCTTGGGGAGGAGGAGTGAACGCACCTCTGGAGCCTCCTTCTAAAGCTTTAAGCCATTGTTCCAGTGACGTCTCTTAGAACCTTACTCCTCTCTGAAGGTCAACGGACAGCTGGCACTTCAGCCTCTCTTATTTACATAATTGTTTTCCCCTGACCCCCAATACACACTTTTCAATTTTACCATGCTAATCTCCACTTCGTTCTTCAAAATTGTCATCAGGCATCAGCATTACATTAATGACCTTTCCAGCACTAGCCTCATGGTTTTTCATTCTTCTCAACATTAATAATATTTATCCTTATTCCACTTTAGCAACCTCCAAATACTGCCTCTCCATGAGTTTTATAATCTCTTGGAACTAATGTTCCACCTTGAAAATTGCCAGTGTTGAATATCTCTTGTCTGTCCATCATTCTATCTTATCCTGTCTCATACTTAATGAACTGTACTTTATCTCATTTTAGTGGCCTCAATTTCTCAATGCCTCTGTCTTCTCCCAGCCTATTAGCTCCCTTCTGCCATTCTTAATTCTTTTCCCAGAGCCACATTCAGCACTATCAATGAGGCAATCACCGGTGCCTAAAATTGCTTCTCTCCCCTTTTCCTTTGTCATATCTGTCATATGCTTTCACTATGTTAGTTCCTTCCTTTGCCGAAGAAAATTCTAAACTGGTACCTTTTCATTCCACACAGAAAGTGATATTTAACATTAACATTAAACTTCTTTGTTAAACTGTGAGTAATAGAAAATAATCCAAATTAATTAATTTTGGCATTCAGGTCACACTATGATCTGGCTTTAATATCAGTTTCCATATTTGTATCCCATCACTTCTTTATAGGCTTTCTATAAAGACTTCACTGGATTGTTTACTCCTTTCCTGCTTTGTTATTCATCTATATGCTTTATCTTAAAGCAAATAGATTTTGTCTTATGATGGCTGCTCTGATTGGTTGTGATAATGAGGAGATCTATGTTGAGAAGAATTCTGAGGCAGTGATCAATTAGTAATGGCTGCCATGGATATGGAAAGTGAAAGGACTATGCAGGGACCACATATTAGCTGGGCATTGTCAGGCATTGCCACATATTTTCCCTTCCTGCTATGTCCATTATGTACAGATTCTACCCATTTCTTAAGGTTCAGGTCAATTGCTACTTCAAGGAAAACTTTTTTTTTTATTCCACATATCTTCTTTCTCTAGACTATCAATTCACTTTAGGTATTTCCCCTTGTGAAGATGTGTATTCTTTCAGACTATGTTGTTAAAAAAAAGTTAGAGCCAATTATTTTTTTTTCATTAAAAAATTTTTTTAACATTTTTATTGTGAAATATAACATATATATATATATAAAAGAAAAAAAGCAATAATTTTCAAAATATATTTTAACCAGTAGTTACAGAAGAGATTTTAAAGTTTGTTATGGGTTACCATTTCACAATTTCAGGTTTTCCTTCTAGCTGGAGGCTAAAAGAAATATCAATATAATGATTCAGGAGTTATACTCATTTATTAAATCCCAGCTTCTCTGTTATAACTCCTTCTGCTTTGATGCTTCTCCCACTCTGTAAGGATCTTTGAACTACGTCCATTCTAACTTTTTCATGTTGAAAAGGGGTATTGATAATATAGGGGATGGAATTAGGTTGATGTTCTTGGAGAGGCTGGCCTTCCTGGGTTTCAGAACTTATCTGGCCTAGGTACCCTCTGGAGGTTATAGATTTCAGGAAAGTAAACCTAGTGTGTCGAACTTTTTGTAGTCTCTAGTTAAAGCACTATGTGTTCTTTAGGGTTAACAGGAATGATGCTGCTTGGGGCTTGGCAAACCATGGCAGTTAGCAGTATTTAGCTGAACCTTGCATAAGAGTAACCTCCCAAATAACTTCTTTTTGTTTTTTTACATGGGCAGGCACTGGGAATCAAAGCCGGGTCCTCTGGCATGGCAGGCAAGCATTCTTGCCTGCTGAGCCACCGTGGCCCGCCCCCAAATAACTTCTTAGCTCTATTTGAACTTTCTTAACCACTCATATCTTACTTTGTTTCATTTCTTTCCCCCTTTTGGTCTGGAAGGTATTGTCAATCTCACGGTGCCAGAGCCAGGCTCATTCCTGGGAGACATGTCCCATGTTGTCAGGGAGACTTTTACCATTGAATGTCATGTCCCCTTTAGGAGGGAGGGTAATGATTTTACTTGCAGAGTTGGATTTAGTGAGAGAGAAGCTATATCTGAAGAACAAAAGAGTTTTCTTGGAAGCAACTATTCGGCCTAATTATAGGTGGTCTTAGCTTCTCCACTACAAAATAAATTTCATAAGGGCAAGCCTCGAAATCATGGCCTATTTTCTTGGGAGTCCCTAATGTTTGAGAGAGTGCCAGAGGTTTCCCAAATGGGAAAGTTTAACTGTTACATATTTTTTCTCCAGTCCCTCAAGGGACTCTACCAAAACTTTTTAATTAACAGCCCACCAGTCTGGGTTGTATTCAAGTATTACATTAAGCTATACAGAATTGCAAGGCCTTCCTCTCTTTCTGGGCTCCTCGTGTTTGGGTTGTTTAAATGAACTATCCAGACAGGTTGATTTAGATTGTGTAATACAGAAAATTTAGGTTCTAGACATAATAAACTTCTTTGCCTTTGGTCTCATACAGTAGGTGAAGTTATAGAATACATAAACTATCATCCTTTGCCCTGTTTTCTGATTTATCTTATTTCCAACAGATCAGCTTCATTTTTATCTGTAATTGAACGCTGATCTCTTTTTCGGTTACTTAAACAGTTTTGTATATAGCAATGCTGACTTTCAGTGCTGTAGAACTCCATCTCTGAGTCTTAGGTATCACAGAGATACCCAAAGTTCCAGGGAAAATACCAACTTATACACATATATTACAGCATCTCAGAATCTAGAAATAAACTTAGAACTCTGTACTAAGTGTGGCTGCTATAACAGCTTACAATCTAGGTAGACCCAATTCTTACTCATCCCATTTTGCTTTGTATAATGTCTTACAGATAGTACAAGTAGATGTTCAGTAAATGTTTGCTGGATGGATGAAAGAGACAGCTAAATTTTCCCCATTCTATTAGATTAGACTTTTATTCCTTAAGGGCAGAAAGTGTATATTCACTTTGATACTCACTTGTGAAAGGTTCTGCCCTTTGAAGGTTTAATTCAAACTAGCATCCTTGAGAGTTGGAAGCCTGGAAAACTAATGACTTAGGATCAAGTCCCAAGGTCTAGAGTGGAGAAAGAAATGAATCAAGGAGGAAGTTGGTCATAATGAAAGCAGGTTGAGAATCCATAAGATGTGTATTAAACTGTTGGCATAAGAAAAATGGGGTATTCTGTATTTGCTTTTATGGGCACTTGGGTGTATTGAATAGGCTTAAAATAAGGACCCAGATGGGCATAGAGGAGGTATCCATCCCAGAATTTGCTACTGCCTCTTCCTATATGGTTGTACTATCAAAAACTTTACATATTTCCAAGTTGAAAAATTTCCCAGTCCTGTGAAGGGATAAGGAGCAATGTGTCTAGGTCTACTGAAGGCTATAGAAACTTGCTCTTATTGTAAATAGTTAAAACAGAGCCAAGGGCATTTGTGACTTGCCCAGTCTCACAGATAATGCCAACATTACTCCTGTATTTCGGAGTCAGGTTTGTTGTCTTTGTATTAGGCAATACAGTATTCTATTTAATAAGTGTTCTTATAGTGCAGTCTGTTCTTAAACAGGAGAAACTTTAAAAATTTTGGTGTTTATTTGTAGTAGTTGGGCTGAATATGTGCTTTTGAGAGCAGCCTAGGATTAGAAATTAACGAGTATGGAGGAAGGTGAATGGAAGTGTCCATATGTGAATTTACTTCAACAAACATTGAGTACATCTCAAAGAAGATAATTACAAATCAGCAAAAAGTCTAATGAGGAAAAAGTAGAGAGGAAGCAGTTTTCCCTACCAAATCATGTTTATATGTGAAAAATCCCCAAAGGTGATAATATAAATGTACAAATAATGAAATATATTACTTTAAAGAGAAATTAATTAAAATAGTAACCTATGTAAATTTTAAAATATCATTTACTTATAGAGGTTCCATTACTAATTGGGGGGATACAAGTTGGTTGTGTTATTAATTTTATAACATTAAGTTTCATATAATTAGAAATTAACCTATGAGTTTTATTAAAGAAGTACCAATATTATGTAGAATAATTCTTCATTATGATAAAACTTATGGCACATTATAGTCTTTTTTTGCTAAGTAAACTTTTTATTGAAATATAATACACTCAGAAAAGTATATATACCACAACTATACAACTTGATGGATTTTCAAAGAGTAAACACACCTGGGTAACCATTACACAGATCAAAAAGCAGAACAGTGCCAGTCTACTGGAAGCTACTTTTATGCCTCCTCCTGGTTATTACTGTCCCTCCCTAGAGGTAACCATTTTCCTAACTTCTGACATCATAGATTAGTTTTACTTGTTTTTGAACTTTATTGAAATACGCATTCTTGTACCTGGCTTCTTCCTTGCAACACTATGTGAGATTTATCCATGATCTGTGCAAAACAATAGTTTCGTTTATTCTCATTTCTGTTTGGTATTCCATTGAATGAATATATACTACATTCTGCATTTAAAAGACCCATTAACTCTGTTATGTCACTTTTAAACCATAGTTTGAAAGATTGAGTGTAAAAATATCTGTGATTTTGAATACCCTTGTGATATTTTACTTATCACCATTTCCATTATTTTAATCTATTTTATGGAAAGTATGCCTAAGTATTCTAATGTAAACTCTAAAATTCTAGGACTGTATCCAAGCTTACTGAATAGAGTGGTTTCAATACAGAAATTCTCTGGAAAGGCTTTTAAAGAAAATATTGTCAGGAGAGCATGGTTTGTTGTAGGATTAAACCCTCTATGTTTTGTTCTCATAACTCCATGTATGGTATTTCTTGGTTTGACTGAAAAACTATAGTTCATTCAGGAGAATAAAATGAGGGATGGTGATTTTCTGTCAGTGCAAGGATTTGGGAGGTCAGACTTCAGCGTGTTTCATATATATATACACACACATATTTAATAAATATATATATCTGACCAGTTCAGCTCATGACAGACATTGCATGAGTGAGTGTTTTGGTGCCATGTGAGTAAGCTATAGGAGATCAGTCTTATTGCTGTGGTTTCAGATTTGAATCAACTAATATTTGTTGATTCAAATTTTAATCCATAAAATTAAAAAGTCTGGAAGTGGGGAAAAATGACACAGGGACTCTCAATGCCTGCCCTCAAGGAGCAGTATTTAATTTTGTAAGGAAAATACCAAATTGAGGATCCCGCAAGTTTAACTATTAGATACGAAAATAATTATTTTTGCATACACATGCCAAGTATGTGTATGGAAAGTATGGAAAGTGGTAAGGAGAAAAGAATATGGAACATTTCTCTTATGTAGCCTGGGAAAAAGAAAAGAGCTCTGAGCTAAATTTTGAAGGTATGAGAAATAAACTAAAGGAAGAAAGAAATATTGTTCAGATGTGAAGTGGTAAAAACCACAGACATGGAAGAATAGGGAATAAGGGATCTGGGCAAGAAAAGTAGACTCACTGATATGGAGGGAAAGGGCACAGAGAGTAGTCAGCTTTTTCTTAGATATTTGAATTAGGTTCCAGGCAATAAATAGAATACCACATAGTGTTCGTCAATCTTTTTAAAACCCATGTGTTTTTTGGATAATATATATCCTCTCCACTTCATCCTCAAATTCTGAATTTACCTGTTGACCCTAACTCTCAGAATATGTACATGATTGTTTTCTATATACTGTATCTCCAGCCAAGATGATGTTATTCAGCTTAATCTCTATAGTTTATATTACAGAATGTTTTTTTCTTCCAAATACTAAATTATTTTGTAATATTGAATTAAAACTAAATAACTACATACATCTCCCAGAACATTTTAACATGCCTCTCTGTATTTATGTACTTTCTCATTCGCCCCACTTCCCTTTCCTTTGAAAAGCACCCAAGGCAAGTGGCACAGTTAAAAAATAGATGAGGAAGACAAGGCTCCCTACACAGTGCATTGGGGACTAATTGAAATTAGGGGCCACAAACTAGAAGTTCAGTAAATTAAGAACATTAAAATAACAAGTAGTCTACTCTAAGAGGAAGATGGGGATGGAACAGAATGTAAAGAAAAAAGAAAAAAGCTAAAGAAATACTGGATTTCTATACTAATTCCGAAGTTCTACACTAGGCTATTAGGAATGATATCACATCATATGTAAACTATTTCAGGTCTTTTTTCCTGTACTTTAGATAGAAAATGAGGTGTTCTATCAGCCATTTAAAGGAAATAAATGACTAGGTGAAAGGAGAAAAAAAACAGAACTGGAGAATTAGATATGGATCACTTGTATACAGATCATTATAATTAGGAAGGAGAAGTATGTTTAAGGGACTCTGTGTAGAGACCAGCTGACCATATCCCAAGGGTGTACTATTTTTTTTTTTTAACTTTTTAAATTGTATAGTATAACATTATACAAAGCAAAGAAATGAAAAAGTAATAGTTTTCAAAGCACTTTTCAACAAGAGGCTGGACAGATCCAAGAGTTTCTCATGAGCTGTCATACGATCCTCTCCTATTTTTCTTTCTAGTTGCTCCAGAATATAGGAGGCTAGAGGGCTTAAATATTTTTTTATCATCACAATAAACTTTTTTCCTTCTCTTTTTGTGAAAAATAACATATATACAAAAAAGCTATAAATTTCAAAGCACAGCACCACAATTAGTTGTAGAACATATTTCAGAGTTTCACATGGGTTACAATTTCACAATTTTAGGGTTTTACTTCTAGCTGCTCTAAAATACTGGAGAATAAAAGAGGTATCAACTTAATGATTCAGCATTCATATTCATTTGTTAAATCCTATCTTCTATGTATAACTCTATCATCATCTTTGATCTTTCCATTCCTCTCTTTAGGGGTGTTTGGGCTATGGCAATTCTGAATTTTTGATATAGGAAGTGTCTGTCACTAATATGGGGTAATGAGATGGAACTATCTGATGTTCTGGAGAGGCTGGGCTAGGTTTCAGGACTTATCTGGACCCGGGACCCATATGGGGGTTGTAGGTTTCTGGAAAGTTACTCTAGTGCCTGGAACCCTTGTGGAATCTTATATATTACCCTAGGTGTTCATTAGGATTGGCTGGAATGGTCCTGTTTGGGGGTTGGCAGGTTATGATAGGTAGCAAGGTCTAACTGAAGCTTGTGTAAGAGCAACCCCCAGAGTATCCTCTTGATACTATTTGAAATCTCTCTGCCTTGATACTTTATCAATTACATTTCTTTTCCCCCTTTTGGTCAGGTTGTAATAGTTGATCCCATGGTGCCAGGTCTGGATTCATCCCTGGGAATTGTCTCCCATGGTGCCAGGGAGACTTTGACCCCTGGATGTCTTGTCCACATAGTGGGGGAGGGCAATGATTTCACTTGCAGAGTTGGACTTAGAGAGACTGTGACCACATCTGAGCGACCAAAGAGGTCCTTTAGAAATAATTCTTAGGCATGCCTATAGGTAGTCTAAGCTTCTCTGCTACCTACATAAGCTTCACAAGAATAAGCCTCATGATCAAGGGCATGGCCTATTGATTTGGGTGTCCCTAAAGTTTAACACAGTATCAGGAGATTCCCTGGTGGTAAAGTTTAATGGTTCCACATTTTGTCAATACTATTTTATTATCTGCCTAATATACTCTAGGATGTTTCTAGGCATTACAATAATCTATACAGGTTTGAAGGACTTCTTTCTTATTCTGTGCACCCTATGTTTCAGTTGTTCAAATGAATGTACAGATAGGTTGAATTAGAATATGCACTACAGAAAATTTCACTTTCAAATCAAATAAAACTTTCTTCCATTGGTCTCAAAGAGTATGTGTGGTTCTAAAATATAACACTGTATTCCTTACCCCTATGTTCTGAATTATGTTAACCCCAACCTATTCAGCTTCATTCTTATCTCTAAATATCAGGTTATATATATAAAACAGCCTCTCAAAATCCAGAAATAATAGTCATCACTCTGGACTTAATGTATCTGCTCTAAAAGTTTACAATCTAGGCCCCTGTTTTCTTATAAGCATTTTCTATAGGTGGCCATACCATTCTTGGTCTTTTGTTTCTAGCTTATTTTGTCTCACCAAATGTCCCATATGTTCGTTCACATCATCGCATATCTCACGACTTTGTTCTTTTCTGTAGCAGCACAACTTTCGTTCATAAGAATACACCCTTGTTCTCCAATCTACTTCTCCGTCAGTGCATCCTTCAGCCACCTGCATTCATTGGGCATCGTGTAGAAGGCCCAAAGTCCACAGTCCATCACCATTCTCAATTTCAGATAATTTCATCATTCCCAAGTGAAAGAAAACCAATAAACACACCGTCACCTAATAGGAAATCTAAACCTCTCTTAACTCTTGTCCCTCACCCCATAATTTACTTCTGCTGTTGCTGTGGTAGTGCTGATGGCTTCCTTTATGAACATAACTCATAGCATGCAATAGCAATTTTCCCCCTGTGCCCTTGACTTAAACACTGTTTATACAAGAATCACATCTTTGAAGTAATTCTTGTGAGAACTAATTCATATTTCTTGTGTGAATCAATGGGGTATGTAGGTCTATACAATCCCTTTTAATCTTGTTCATCTTTAATATGGTAATATTACCTCTAGACCCACTAGAGAATCACCTTCACTCCTATCTATTCCCTTACATTGGAGTTCAACCTCATTAGCTAACGGTTCACCCATCTCTAGCTTCTATGTATCTCTAAATCCCCTATATTCTGTATTATAAGCCTCTGATTATGCCTTTATGCTGGTCATAAAAGTGGAATCATACAGTATCTATCCATTTGTGTCTGGCTAATTTCACTCAGTATTATGTCCTCAAGGCTCATCCATCTTGTTGTGTGCTTCAGGACATCATTTTGTCTAACTGCTGCATAATATTCGATCATATGTATATACCACATTATGTTGATCCACTCGTCTGTTGATGGGCATTTAGTTTGTTTCCATGTTTTGGCGATTGTGAATAATGCTGATATGCAAATTGGTGTGCAAATGTCTGTTTGTGTCATTGCTTTCAGCTCTTCTGGGTAGATACGAAGTAGTGCTATTGCTGGGTCATAGGGCAATTCAATATTTAGTTTCCTAAGAAATCACCAAACAGTATTCTGTAGTGGCTGCACCATTATACATTCCCACCAGCAGTGCATAAGTGTCCCAGTTTCCCCACATACTCTCCAACATTTATAGTTTCCTGTTTGTTTAATAGCAGCCATTCTTATAGGTGTGAGGTGGTATCTCATTGTAGTCTTCATCTGCACTTCCCTTATAGCAAATGAAAATGAGCATCTTTTCATGTGCTTTTGAGCCATCTGTATTTGCTCTTCAGAAAAATGCCTATTCATATCTTTAACCCATTTTATAATTGGGTTGTTTGTTCTTTTGTTGTTGAGTTGTATGATTTCTTTGTATGTATAAGAAATCAAACCTTTATCTGATATGTGATTTCCAAATATTTTCTCCCATTGAGTTGGCTCCTTCTTCCACCTTTTTGACAAAGTCTTTTGAGGTGCAGAAGCATTTGATTTTGATGAGTTCCCATTTATCTATTTTCCCTTTTGTTGCTTGTGCTTTGGGTGTAAAGTTTAGGATGCTACCTCCTATTACCAGGTCTTGAAGATGTTTTCCTACATTTTATTCTAGAAGCTTTGTGGTGCTAGTTCTTGTATTTACGTGTTTGATCCACTTTGAATTAATTTTTGTGCAGTGTGTAAGATAGCAGTTCTCTTTCATTCTCTTGACTATTGATATTCAGTTCTTCCATGCCCAACTATTGAAAAGACTCATTTGTCCCACTTCAGAGGATTTGGGGTCCTTGTCAAAGATCAGTTGAGCACAGATTTGGTGGTCTATTTCTGCACTCTTGATTTGATTCCATTGGTCAATGCTTCTGTCTTTGTGCCAGTACCATGCTGTTTTGACCACGATGGCTTTAAAATAGGTTTTAAAGTCAGGGAGGGTTAATTCTCCCATTTTGTTCTTCTTTTTTTTGGATACTTCTAGCTATTCAGGGTCTCTTTCCCTTTGAGATGAATTTGGTAGTTAGCTTTTCCAAATCTTCAAAGCAGATTGTTGAAATTTTGATTGGTACTATGTTGAATCTCTAGATCGGTTTGGGGGGAATTGACATTTAACTATATTTCGCCTTCCTAGCCATGAGCAGTGAATGTCTTTCCACCTATTTAGATCTCCTTTGATTTCTTTTAGCAATGTTATGTAGTTTTCTGTGTACAAGTCCTTTATGTTCCCAGCTAACTTCATTCCTAAGTATTTGATTCTTTTAGTTGGTATTTTGAATGGAATTTTTTCCTTAACTTACTCCTCAAGTAGGTCATTGCTTGTGTATACAAATGTTACTGATTTTTGCACATTAATTTTATATCCTGCCACCTTGCTGAATTTGTTTATTAGCTCAAGTAACTTTGCTGTAGATTTCTCAGGTTCTTCCAAGTATAGTATCACACCATCTGCAAATAATGAGAGTTTTACTTCTTCCTTTCTGATTTGGTTGCGTTTTATTTCTTTGTTCTGCCTGATTGTTCTAGCTAGAACTTCTAGCAGAATGTCGAATAATAGTGGGGACAGCGGGCATCCTTGTCTCATACCTGATCTTAGGGGGAAAGCTTTCAGTCTCTCTCCATTGAGTATGATGCTGGCTATCAGTCTTTCATATATTCCCTTTATCATATTCAGGTAGTTACCTTTGATTCTTATCTTTTGGGGTGTGTTTATCAGAAAAGCACACTGAATTTTGTCGAATGCTTTTTCAGACTCAGTCGAGATGATCATGTGATTTTTCCCTTTTAATTTGTTAATGTGTTGTATTACATTAATTGATTTTCTTGCATTGAACCATCCTTACATTCCTGGTATAAACCCCACTTGGTCATGGTGTATAATTATTTAATGTGCTGTTGGATTTAATTTGCTAATATTTTATTGAGAATTTTTGCATCTATGTTCATTAGGGAGATTGGCCTGTAGTTTTCCTTTCTTATAGCATCTTTACCTGGCTTTGGTATAAAAATGAAGTAGGTAGAGTTCCTTTTTCCTCAATTTTTCAGAAAAGTTTGAGCACGATTGGTTTTAGTTCTTTCTGGAATGTTTGATAAAATTCCCCTGTGAAGCCATCTGGCCCTGGGCTTTTCTTAGTAGGAAGATTTTTGATGACTGAATCCCTTTACTTCTGATTGGTTTGTTGAGATCTTCGGTTTCTTCCTGTGTCAGTGTAGCTTGTTTGTGTGTCTCTAGAATTCATCTGAGTTGTCTAGTTTGTTGCCATGTAGTTATTCATAGTATCCTCTTATGATTTCTTTTATTTCTTCAGGGTCTGTGGTAATGTATGCCTTCTCATTTCTGATTTTACTCATTTGCATCCTCTCTCTTTTTTTTCTTTGTTAGTCTTGCTAGTGGTCCATGAATTTTGTTGATTTCTCTTTTAGCTATATCAATTCTTTCTATTATTCTTTTGTTTCCCATTCATTTATCTCTGTCTTAATGTTTTTTATTTTTCTCTTCCTATTTGCCTTGGGATTAGTTTGCTTTTCTTTCTCAAGTTTCCCCAGGTGTGCTGTTAAGTCCTCAATTTTTGCTCTTTTTTATTTTTTAATATAGGCTTTTAGGGCAATAAATTTCCCTCTCAGCACATCCTTTGCCACATCCCATAAGTTCTGATAAGTTGTATTCTCATTTTCATTCATCTCCAGATGGCTACTGATTTCTCTAGCAATTTCTTCTTTGACCCACTGGTTGTTTAAGACTGTGTTATTTAATCTCCATATATTTGTGAATATTCTTGTTCTTTGGTGGTTATTGAGATCCAGCTTCATCCCACTGTGATCAGAGAAAATGCTTTGAATAATTTCAATGTATTTAAATTTATTAAGACCTGTTTTGTGCCCCAGCAAATGATCTATCCTGGAGAAAGTTCCATGAGCACTAGAGAAGAATGTATAACCTTGTGCTTTGGGGTGTGATGACCTATATATATGTCTGTTAGGTCTAATTCATTTATCAGGTTATTTAACTTCTTTATTTCCTTGTTGATCTTCTCTCTGGTTGTTCTTTCTATACAGGAGAGTGGTGTATTGAAGTCTTCTCCTATAATTGTTGAAACATCTATTTCTCCCTTCAGTTTTATCAGTGTCTGTCTCATGTACTTTGGAGCTCCCTGACTGAGAGCATAAACATTTATAATTGTTAAATCTTCTTGGTGAATTGACCTTTAACTAGTATATACTGTCCTTCTTTGTCTCTTATGATATTTGTACACTTAAAGTCTATTTTGTCTGATATTGGTATAGCTACTGGTACTTTCCTTTAGGAACACCTTGTGTGTAAGATCTTTTTCCATCCTTTCACCTTTTGGTCTATTTGTATCCTTATGTCTAAGATGAGTCTCTTGTAAGCAGCATATAGCTGAATTGTTTCTTAATCCATTCTGCCAATCTGTATCTTTTAATTGTTAAGTTTAGTTTGTTAACATTCAAAGTTATTACTGAAAATGCATTTCTTGATTCCACCATCTTATCTTTTTTATTTTATTTGTCAGATCTATAGATTCTTTTCCCTCTTTTTCTTTGTATTCTTTAAATTACCCTTAGTGGTACTCTTCAATTCTGTGCCCTCTCCAGACCTCCCTCTTCTGTTTTTTTTTTTTCAGCTGGCAGAACTCCTTTGAGTATTTCTTGTAGGGCTGGTCTCTTGTTGGCAAATTCTTTCAGTAATTCTTTGTCTGTGAAAACTTTAATCTCTTCCTCAGTTTGGAAGGACAATTTGGCCAGGTACAGAATTGGCTGAAAGTCTTTCTCTTTCAGGATCTTGAGTCTATCATACCACTGCCTTCTTGCCTCCAGGGTGCTAGTTGAGTAGTGTGAACTCAGTCTTATTTGGTTTCCCTTGTGTGTAGTAGGTTGTTTTTCTCTTTCTGCTTTCAGAATTTTCTCCTTCTCTTCAACAGTTGACAGACTGATTAGTTTGTGCCTTGGGGAAGGCCTATTTGGATTTATTCTGTTTGGAGTTTGTTGAGCTTCTCTGACTTGTATATTTATGTCCTTTATGAGGGTTGGGAAGTTTTCCCCCATTATATCCTCAACTACTCTTCCTAGTCCTTTACTCCTTTCTTCTCCTCCTTGGACACCAATGATTCTTATATTTGTGCACTTTGTTTTGTCTATCATTTCCCTGAGTTCCTGTTCAGGTTTTTCCATCTTTTTTGCCATTTTCTGTTTTGAGTCTTCAAAGTCATTTATCCTGTCCTCTATATCACTTATTCTTTCTCTGTCTCTTCACATCTGGTGTTGTGTGCCTCTAGTATGTTTTTTATTTGGTCAACAGAGTCTTTAATTTCTGTGATATCTGCTATTTTTCTATTCTTTCAAATTTCTCTTTATGCTCTTCTGGATCTTCTTTATGTCATTTCCAATCCCACTTATTTTATAAAGTAGATTTATATGAACATCTTTGATTAGTTTCTCCAACATCTGTGTCTCCTCTGGTGTTTTAATTTGTTCATTAGGCAGGGCTATATCTGTCTGCATTGTGATATGCTTAGTGATCTTCTGTTGTCTTCATGTCATGTAAATATCATGATTGATTTACTTTGGGAGTTGATTTCTTTTAGTATCTAAGGCCTTGTGTTTGTGAAATGGTTGTGCAGTAGGGAGCAGGGCATGGGGTGGAGCACTTAGTGTGGTGATTTGCTTCAGGGCAGGTATAAGTGCATGTTGCAGAAGTTACACCAATGCTTGTGGCCAGGGAGGATGCAGCTGTGTTGATGCACTGATCTGGGGGGTGTAACCCTGGTGTGTGTTGGTCTAAGGCACTGGGCCCTTTGTGTACATGTGTAGAGCTGTGGCAGCAGTTTGGCATTATGCCTTCATGGACTGGGGCAGATGGGACTTGCTGCACAGGTCAGCACTTTCTTAAAGCTCAGAAGTATGACTGAGGGCCATGTGCATGTACGGTTCTAGAACTGCTGCAAAGTGCAGTTCCCAGAGCTGAATGACATGATTGGGGGCATGTGCTCATTTGTAGGCCTGGGAGTGCCGTGAACAGATGCCAAGAGCTCAGGCTGGGCAGAGTGATGCTGGGCGACACTATGGGTGGGGGGGGTAGAGGTAACCTAGGTATGGAGGTTAGTGCCCATAGCCTTTATGTGCTGGCAACAGCCTGCAGGGATCGAGGATGGGAAGGTAGTGCTTGGAAGGTGTGCAGGAGAGGTAGGCTGGGCTGCACTTGGGGTGGGAGTGTGGGGCAGGTATGTGCACTGGGGGCTGGTGGGATAGGGGCACCTGGAGCATGGGAAATGGGAGTGGGTGATGGGGTTTGGGTGTATGGGGTGTGGGGTGAGTTGCTGGTCCTGGGATTGCGCTGGTGAGGGTAGTGTACCCAAGGAATGTGGCCTGGCTTACTTCCTGGTCCTGGGCTCCCATCCATGCACTCCCACAGGCTCTGTGGCTCTGTGCCTCTGTGCTAGGCTTCAGTTTTCTGCCTCTCGGTTCCTCGGCCTCTGCAACCAGGGCTGCCCCATGAGGTGCAGAAGGCTCTCCCAGGTCAGCTGCACTCCTGAATCACAACTTCAGTCACTCACCTGTCTGTTCTCTAACTTTTCCATGGAGCAGGGCTAATTTTGAGCCACTCTATTGAGTCATCTTCCCGGAAGTCCCCAAGGGAATACTATTGATAGTGGAAAAAAAGGAAATATTAGATTTCTGTCTGAATATCCAGATAACTAGAAGTCAAATCACTGGGAACATGTGTGTGAAAGCTGTTTTGGTTTGCTGAAACTACCAGAATGCAAAACACCAGAAACGGATTCCCTTTTACAAAGGGGATTTATTAAATTATAAGTTTATAGTTCTAAGACCTTAAAAATGTCCAAACTAAGACATCCAGAGAAAGTTACCTTGACTCTGAAGAAAAGCTGATGTCTGTTGCATGGTAAGGCATGTAGTTGATGTCTTCTGGTCCTTGTTTCCACTTCCATTGCTTCCAGCTTCTGATTCCAGTGACTTTCTCTCTAAGCCTCTGTGGGTCCTGACTTAGCTGCTTTGGGACAAAACTCTGGGTTTCATTTCTTAGCTTAGCATCTCATGGAAAGGCACATTGTGACATCGTCTGGCCTCTAGTTCCTGTCTAGCTTCTGTCGGCTCTCTGAGCTCCTGACATCTCCTGGGGCTTCTCTATTTTCAAACATCTGTATCTAAGCTTTCTCCTGTATTGGCTATCCAAGCATCTCTGTCAGCACTCCAAGTGACGACAAATGTTTGTGTCTATATTGTCTCTTTTAAGAACTCAAGTAAACTAATCGAGACCCACCTTGAATGAGTGGAGTCCATCTCTATCTAATCAAAAGGTCATACCCACAATTGGGTGTTGTCAAACCTACATGGAAGTAATCCCATTGAAAGGTCCCACCCTACAATACTGAATCAGTCTTAGAAGAACAAGGCTTTTCTGGGGGTACATAATGGTTTCAGACTAGTACAAAAGCCAATATTAGAATTCATTTTGAGGAGGAATTAACTCAGATTCAAAAGCACGTATATTTAGGGTCTGCTATGTGCTAAGTAGTGGTCCTGCAAGTATGATTAAGATGGAGCCTCTCAGACCTAAAGAAACTGACAATTATATACAGTAAGGAACTTAAAGATGACTAAGATGAACAAATAATAGTTCATTTATGACTGAGTGCCCAGCAATTTACAAAGAAAATATTTTAAATTTAACTTGTCATGGGTATGAAATAAGTAGTACAGATATTTAGGGTAAGAGAAAGAAGAAGTTGTGCAAATATACTGATTGACAGTAAAAGTTGGTAAGGCAGAGCCTTCAAACTCTCAAGGATATTTTATGGAGTTAATATATCGACGATGAAAAGTAGGTCCTGGTTTTTTGGGAAGGGCCTAGACAGTTGGACAGCTTACTGTTGGTATGCAATTTATGGCTTATTTTCCACATCTTACAATTATGAAGTAGTGGGCTGGGTCATTGAGAAAGTTCTTTGGTTTGCCTGAATGGTATGCACTGTGAATTCTCAAAATAGACCTACAGTTTATTTCTCAGTAGTCCCAATGAGAAAAGCTATATTTCTTAAATATGGTCAGAAGGTACTTGGGGGAGGAATGCTTACTGTAGGAATCTGTGATTGTCTGTAAGCACTTGCATAAATATGTTCCCGTCTTGAGCTCAGGAGGATAATCTTATTAAACCTATGCAACATTCAAGTCAGTTTATTTCTTAGTGCTTGTTTTGATACTGTTGTAACAAGTGAACATGAAAAGAGGTTAAACAATATAAAAGAGTATATAATTAATAGTAAGCCGCCGGCCCCCAGCACCAGAGACAATCACTGCTAACAGTTTCTAGTAGATCTTTCACACACTGGATGCTTTTATTCTCATAGAGAAAGTGATTTTTATTTTACTCTGGGAGACATAAAGGTAATTATAGTTCCTCCTGTAATGGAGTCAATAAATGATTTTTAACTTCTTTCTTTCCAAATAGACTTTGAAACATGAGCTGTGAGAAGTAGATTAAGGACTCTGGCCTAAGAGACAAATATTTTTGTATTTCTGTGCAGACAGGTCCTCACTGATGCTGACATTTGGAGGAACTGGAAGTAGAAACTTTTCTTCTGCTAAAACATAGAAGTTTTATGCTTTGGCTCTAATTGTACATTTATGTTATGTTCTGAGTTATGTAAACAATTTAGACCATCACAACACTTCTCACACTCTCAAGGCTGACTCTTTCTATTTGTGCTGAAATTACAAACCATGTATAAGATAGTGGAAAAGTTGACAGTATTTCTCTCAGAGTAGGCTTTCATAGGCAGCTTCAAACACCTTTGTGGTTTAGGTTGTATTTTGACAGTTGCTAAGTTGCTTGCATCAGAGATAACAGCTTTGCAATTTAAGATGATTTTTCCTATTCTAGACTCTAGAGAAAGCTAAATAAAATAAAACTATATTCACATTTCTGAAGTTTTAAATTGACCAAAGTATTTAGAACCTATAAAATAGAACTAAGTGGATGGATTTTGATTGAAACACATATGTACTAAAGTATACCAGTGAATTTAAGTCTGATGAAATTAAGTAGGCCCGGTATAAACAGATAAACTTCTGAAATTTCTGAAAAGTTTCATAAAAAGGTAAAACGTTGGGTTTAGGAACACATTGACTTCTCGGGTATAGGTAACTTGCTGGCACTCATTAGAAACTAAATTTTTTCATAAACATGTTGTTTTTGATGACATGTCAAGGAGAGAGACAAATATTTCTGAAAAGGAAGAGTAGGAATAATATAGAAATCCAAGTTTCCTTGTAAAATGGAAATGCTTCAAGGTTTGATACTTAGAAATTGTTCTTGTAAAAGAAAAAATAGGTAGTTTATTCATAGGCTCCCTATTCTGAGGGTTTTTCTCATTAATTTATAAAAGTTTAAGTGTAATTTTTCCCAGAGATAGGGACTAGCTTAGTATGTTTAAGATAAATATCGACAATCTTTTGTTTTGGACCTAAAGTGGACTGCTGTGGGAGAAAATTGTAAACAAAAGAAACAGAGTAGAAAAATAAACAAAAGAACTTTGTAGAAAAATTATCCAAGGCAGATCCTGGAGAAGGGCAGAGTGGGAAAAAGGCTTTGGGAGTAGACAGGTCAAGATTTTTCTGGGCAAGAGGGACAGTCAAACCAGCTAGAGGTGTTGACTTGCTGCCTGGAGATTGGTTTGGGTCTGATCCCAGTGATGGTGTCTGGAAAACTAAACTTTTACTGAGAGAAGTATAGGGCCATGGGGTTGAGAGAAGATGTGCCACCAGCCCTGAGATTAGTGTAGGAAATAAAGAGGAAGAAAATTCCTTTCTGTTAACTAGAGAGAGCTATTGTTACAACCAACTTGTGTCCTTGTTGATATGTATGTCTCTCGTGCTAGGTTGCTTGACTATGTAAATTGATGCTGAAGTTTCAATATTGAGGGAATTTAGGGGCAGGCAGGGCTCTGTTTTCAAGGCCACAGTCCTTAGAGTCTATCCCTACTCTCTCCCTCCTTTAATCACTTGAGTAGCAAATGCAGGGGACATTAGATTTACAGTACGCTAGGCATTCTGCCATAAGGTGGGAGTGGTGGGAGGATAGGAAAAGAAACTCTTTGCAGACCTTTAGGGAAGCAAGAGGATTCAAAGAGTAAGAAAAGTGGTTGGATATGTGGTTAAGAACTTACCTTAAATCAATTCTGTGAAATGTAGACATGATCTGCCAAGAGGAAATATCCCTGGGGAGATCATTAAAATGAAAGTAGATTATCATTTGAGTGACTGATTTAAGTTAGCTCAGGTGCTCCTGAAGTGCTACTGACTTGTACACATACCTGAAATTGTCTTCTAAACCAAATTTTCAGGCTTCTATTAGAGATTAAGCACACACACACACACACACACACACACACACACACACACACACACATACACAAATACACTAGATTGGCAGTCAGGGAGCCTGGCTCCAGCACCAGGTAGCAGTATGCCTTTGGACAAGGAATTTAACTTTTCTGAGGTTAAGCAATTCCTTCTTTAGTAGTGTGACAGGATTGAATCAGATTTCCTCCAAGATTCTGTCTAGCTCCAACTCTTTTGTTCTAAGACTTTGATCTCATTTTCTTTTTCTCTCTCTGTTTCACTTCAACATTTTCTCCTGCCCCTAAGGTAATTAAACCATTCCCAATTCAGACAGTGAGCTCAGTGCTTTTCAGGAATGCAGGGATCATTTGAGAAAATGTGACTCCTGCCTGGAATTAAAAAAATGTGATTTTAAAAATTATCTTAATAAATATCAGCATGTTGTTAATGTGAGGTAGGAGATGAGGACAGATGAGTAAGCTCACAATTTTTACTAATATTCAAAGTGAAAAAATTAGAATTGTGCAGTATTTGATGAACTGGATTTCATAGAAAGAATAAACCTGAAGGTCTTATATACACATCAGAAGAGTTACTTTGTTGCTTGTACTTTTTTCTCCCCTTTGATATTGTAGAAAATAGGTCAAATGGTTTATACAATAACTGTACATAGAGCTACACAATGTCTTCAGCTTCTGTTTTATGTTAATACAATTTTTGCTATGTGGAGACAAGATTTCTGGTAACATCAGACTTTTGGAGCAGTTCTACGCACAGAAATTCATGGATAAAACAAAAAAACTCAGTACAGATGTTTTTGATAGTCAAATGGCTTGTGAATTTCAAGCCACAACTGGCCTAGAACCTGAAGATATTTTTCTGTATTGAAAAAAATTGAGGCTTGGAGAGACCACAAGTATTGATTACCTAGCTGCTTGGAGTAAAAGCAGTACTGTGATTGGTTGAAGCAGTTTTTATTTGAAGAGGCAGATGAAGTGATTGGTGTTTATGGGAAGGCCTGGTGCTTGAACCAATATTTTTCTAGACAGTGTTTCTCATGAGCCAAGAAATAATGAGAAAGAAGACTTTTCCCATGAAACTCAATTTCTAGGTACAAGTGATAGGAAATTGGCATTCAGAAGAATCAGAGACAATGGGGCAGAAAAGAGAATGGCTTTATAGGGATTGACTTCATACCTCTAACCCCTTTCTGGAGGTACTGGAGCAGAAATAAGAATCACAGAGGACACCAAGAGGGTAAGAGAGTACATCTTTCGACAAAGTTCAAGAGGCATTTAAACCCATACAAGGTGAAACAGAAGGAGAAATGGCACCCAGCCCCCTTCACCTAACTCCACCTCACCCGAGCCCTGATGATTATATATCAAGATGAAGTCTCTGTACTACTGTAGGGATACATGATAAATCACTTGTGGCTTGGCATTTGGTTTGCCATTAGTTATAAAAGGAAAACATAGAATAATTTCCAAATGATAATTCACTCATGTATAAAGATTGATGGCATTTAATTGTGCTGTGTTTTTGAAAGCTGCAGCAAATGCAGTAAATGAATTGAATGACAGGCTTTGGCCATGTTTTTGATGTACTTGATGGTGATAGCTGAAGGTAGGAGGGATGTAACAGAATGAGGGTAAAAATGTCATTGAAGGAGGCATGGCTCTCAAGTCCTGGCAGTCTCTGCTGCACAGCTGCAATGCGGTGGGTCAGGGGAGGGACAGAGTGGATGGGGGTGGTGGTGTTGGTGGCACCGCCATGTTCAGCAGCCTGCTCTGGCTGCCAAACTCATTGGCTGGTGAGGACAATTCCTGGCTCCAAAATTGCTATCCATTGGCCTCACCTTTTAAAAAACCTGTGTGCATAGCAGTGATTAAAAAGAGGCAGGAAGCACCTAATGTCTTCATTCATTTACATTTATTGTTAATTAAAGGGAGGGAATAAAAGACAGTAGCTGTTCTTTTAAATCACTTTGCTTTCAGCATTAATGTATCACATTGCTTCTTTTATTTAAAATTTTTGTACTGATTGATTTTTCTTCAATGTTCAAGTATGTTCAGAGATGTTGATAAATGCCAGGTGCTGGTAATTAATACATTCTAAGATGGTAGTAGGTTCTTGGTGGCTTTGACCAAAACCCTTTCTTTAAACTGCTCATGTTTTGACCCGGTTCATGAAACTGGTTCTCCCTGAGGAGATGAATCCCAGTCTACTGAGTTTAAATCCCAGTGCAGCCATTAGCCATGTGGTCGCTCTAAGCTTCGATTTACTTATTTGTAAAATAAGAATAATAATACTTATTCTGATATGGGTTGTAAGGGTTAGAAATAATGTAGATGAAGCTGCAGCATCATTTCTTGCCTCAAGACATTGCAGCAAGAAAACATGCGATTTTGGTCTAGATCTTGGTTCTCACCTTGTCCCTGCTTATGCTGTTCCCTATTTGTAATATTCCTTCCCTCTGCCTGGCTCCCTCCTACTGTCCTATAAGACTTGCCTCAGGGGTCCTTCTCCAGAAGTCAACCCACTTCTTTCCAAGCTGTGTTACATGCTCCTTTTTGTGCTTTTATGGCACCTCTCTAGTTTTACCTGCTACATGATTTAGGGTTGTTTCTTCATTCCTTCATTTCTTTATCTCTTGTTCATTGATTCATTCAATACATACTGAATCCCTACTCTGTGCTTAGTGCTGGGGGTTCAGTCATGACACAGACACACCCAGAATCTATCTGCAGGGAGCTCTGGTTGGATCAGTTTCTTGAGGTATGATCTAAAGGCCACCTGTGACTGAATCACTTGGAAACATGCTAAAATGCATCTTTGTGGGCTCATACAGACCTTGGGCCTGGTAATCTGAATTTTTAACATTTGCCTTGGGTTATTCTTTTGCACACTGGTCTGTGAGTTATGAGAGTCCACGTGGAAAGGCTCTGTTACAACTCAAGACTGCACAATTCTGAGCATAATTCTTGACATCAAGAAATATCTGTTGAAGAAGGTGTGGTTGCTGTGGACTGAAATAGGGTTAATACGACAAGCTTCTTCTGGGCCCTACAGTAGGCGTGGTGGCCTATGCGGACTAGTAGGGTGTGGAGAGTAACACTACCTTTTCCCAATGGGTAAAGTAGCAAGTCAATTCAGTCATTCTAAATATTTTTTTACTTTCTACTGAGGGGGAGCTTCTCTCTGCTGTAGCCTCCGTCTCTAAGAGATTTCCTAATGGAGAATGGGGGCCATTTTTACCTTAAATTATCTCAGACTGTGACTAGACACAAGTCTTCATGCCCACCTCTTAAATGCTAATACGTCTTTAGTATCTAGGGGGGAAAAGCCTTTTCGAATTAGCTTTTATTAAGCATTGCTATGCTTGAAAAGGTGTGTTGTGCAAGAATTTGCAATAGTTTTCTTGATGCCCTATTTTGTATTAACATTTAAATTAGGCAGAGATAGTTTATATGTGCATAATATCACGCAAATTTCAGGACTCATTTTTGCTGAAGTGCAGAAGAGATAAGGTTATTTTTGAGCGTTAATGTGAAGGAGCAAAGGAGGGTAGATATGAATTGCTGAAGGGCCTGAAATTACCAGCATTCAGGATCTACTTGAGCTAAATTATGGAGGGGCTCAACTGGATGGGTTTTCTTTTTTCCTTTTTAATATAGTCCATGCATTTGCTCCTCTTTGGCTTTTTGGTTGAAACCTTGTGTTAAGATATAGATAGAATTTTTGCAACCTGTCCTGTGGTCATTGTGAATATTCTTTGGGATAACCAAATTGTCAGGTACTAGGAAGAATGTCCCTATGTTAGACAAGGCCCTCTTTCAGTTAGCACTTTGCGAGAAAGTAACTTAATAAATTTTGTAATCATTCACGTCAATAGACTGATTTCCACATTTAGTGTAAGAACAGTGGGGAAGGAATTTTAATAACGTGCCTGTCCAGCTGTGGGGAATAAGAACTTCTTTTGTATCTATGCTTGTAACTGGCACCTGGCAGTGGTCACGAATGGTTTGATGTTCAAGAAATGTACTGACTTTTGAATTCTGATTTCCTCTCATCTGACGTGCTCTTACTTGCCTCTCCATCTAAGTAAATCACACCCTTCATTTCAGCTTTGCCCTCTTTCTGGCATTCTGCTATTTTTTCAGAGATGAAGCCACTTAATCCCTCCAGTGGGTTTTACGCTTAGTTTTTTGTTTTTAATTTTTATTAATAAAACCAATCAACATACAATATGTACATTCTTTTTTCATCACATAGTTGTATATTCATCATCATAATCAATTCTTAGAACCTCTGCATCAATTCAGAAAAAGAAATAAAAAGAAAACAGAAAAAAATTCATACATACTATACCCCTTACCCCTCCCTTTCATTGATCACTAGCATTCCAACGTACTAAATTTATTTTAACATTTGTTCCCCCTGTTATTTATTTATTTTTAATCCATATGTTTTACTCATCTGTCCATAAGGTAGATAAAAGAAGCATCAGATACAAGGTTTTCACAATCACACAGTCACATTGCGAAAGCCGTATCATTATACAATCATCTTCAAGAAACATGGCTACTAGAACACAGCTCTACATTTTCAGGCAGTTCCCTCCAGTCTCTGTTACGCCTTAACTAAAAAAATGATATCTATTTAATGCTTAAGAATAACCTCCGGGATAACCTCTAGACTCTGTTTGGAATCTCTCAGTCCCTGAAGTTTATTTAGTCTCATTTCTCTCTTCCCCCTTTTGGTCGAGAAGGTTTTCTCAGTCCCTTGGTGCTGAGTCCCAACTCATTCAAGGATTTCTGTCCCATGTTACCAGGAAGGTCCACACCCTTGGGAGTCATGTCCCACATAGAGAGGGGGAGGGCAGTGAGTTTGCTTGTCGTGTTGACTGAGAGAGAGAGGCCACATCTGAGCAACAAAAGAGTTTCTCTTGGGGGTGACTCTTAGGCCTAATTTTAAGTAGCTTTAAGTAGGCTTTTTTAGTAACTGTCCAAATCCTGCTGGGATTTATCAAGGCATCACTCTGGAAGAACCTACAGAATCTCATGCCCTATTCAAGGTTCCATGTACTTATGATATTCAATTAAGCTGTCCACATAAGTTATATTAGGAAATGCACTAGTCAAAATAAAAATTTTGTACCAAATAAACATTTTTTTCTTTGGTCTCAACATAAGTTAAAGTTTTAAAATATTAATTACCATCTATTTTCAACACCCTGCATTATTGACATTCCTTTGTTCTTCCTCATGCAAGTATTTTTAAATTTGTACGTTTAGTCGCTATCGTTATACACGCTAGGCATTCCTAGATTATACCATCTCAGTCTTTATCATCTATCTTTGCTTCTTATTTCATTTGTGTCCCCAGGCCTCCTCCCTCTATCATTCTCAAATTCAGCTTCATTCAGTGTTCTAAATTTATTGTATTACAGTTAGATAGCATTGTGCTATCCATTTCTGAATTTTTACAATCAGTCCCGTTGCATAATCTGTATCCCTTCAGTTCCAATGACCCAATATCTACCTTATTTCTTTCTCCTGATGACCTCTGTTCTTAACTGAAATTATCCAAGTTCATTCATTAGTGTTAGTTCATATCAGTGAGACCATACAGTATTTGTCCTTTGTTTCTGGCTAATCTCACTCAGCATAATGTCCTTAAGGTCCATCCATGTTGTTACATACTTCATAACTTTATTCTGTCTTATAGCTGCATAATATTCCATTGTATGTATTTACATTAGATCTTACAAACAGCTTGTTTGGCCATTTGTCTGTTGATGGACATTTGGGCTGTTTCCATCTCTTGGCAATTGTAAATAATATTGCTATAAACATTGGTGTGCAAATGTCCGTTTGTGTCTTTGCCCTCATGTCCTCTGAGTAGATACCTAGCAATAGTATTGCTGGGTCATATGGCAATTCTACACTTAGCTACCTGAGGAACTGCCAAACTGCCTTCCACAGTGGTTGTACCATTTGACATTCCCACTAACATTGGATAAGTGTGCCTCTTTCTCCACATCCTCTCTAGCATATTGCTGGGTCACGTGGCAATTCTATACGTAGCTTCCTGAGGAACCTCTAGACTGCCCTCCACAGCAGTTGTACCATTTAACATTCCCACTAACACTGGACAAGTGTGCCTCTTTCTCCACATCCTCTCCAGCATTTGCCGTTTTCTGTTTTATTGATAATGGCCATTCTGGTGGGTGTGAGATAATATCTCATTGTGGTTTTTTTTTTAAAAATTTTTTTTATTAATCAAAAAAAAGAAAAGAAATTAACACAACATTTAGAAATCATTCCATTCTACACATGCACTCAGTAATTCTTAGTATCATCACATAGATGTATGATCATCATTTCTTAGTACATTTGCATCAATTTAGGAAAAGAACTAGCAAAATAGCAGAAAAAGATATAGAATGTTAATATAGAGAAGAGAATTAATAATACTAATAAAAAATATATATATATAAAAAGGAAAAAGAAAAAAACAAAAACAAAAGATACAAGCACACAAACAAACAAACAAAAAACCATATTTCAGGTGCAGCTTCATTCAGTGTTCCAACCAAGTTACATTACACTTAGGTATTATTGTGCTGTCCATTTTTGAGTTTTTGTATCTAGTCCTGTTGCACAGTCTGTATCCCTTCAGCTCCAATTACCCATTATCTTACCCTGTTTCTAACTCCTGCTGGTCTCTGTTACCAATGATATATTCCAAGCTGATTCTCGAATGTCGGTTCACATCAGTGGGACCATACAGTATTTGTCCTTTAGTTTTGGGCTAGACTCACTCAGCGTAATGTTGTCTAGGTCCATCCATGTTATTACGTGCTTCATAAGTTTAGTCTGTCTTAAAGCTGCATAATATTCCATCATAGGTACACACCACAGTTTGTTTAGCCACTCGTCTGTTGATGGACATTTTGGCTGTTTCCATCTCTTTGCAATTGTAGATAATGCTGCTATAAACACTGGTGTGCAAATGTCTGTCTGTGTCTTTGCCCTTAAGTCCTTTGAGTAGATACCTAGCAGTGTTTGTATTGCTGGGTCGTAATCCATTCTGCCATTCTATGTCTTTTGATTGGGAAATTCAGTCCATTAACTTTTAGTGTTATTACTGTTTGGATAATATTTTCCTCTACCATTTTGCCTTTTGTATTATATATATCATAACTGATTTTCCTTCTTTCTACGCTTTACTCCATACCTCTCTCTTCTGTCTTTTCGTATCTGACTCTAGTGCTCCCTTTAGTATTTCTTGCAGAGCTGGTCTCTTGGTCACAAATTCTCTCAGTGACTTTTTGTCTATAAATGTTTTCATTTCTCCTTCATTTTTGAAGGACAATTTTGCTGGATATAGGAGTCTTGGTTGGCAGTTTTTCTCTTTTAGTAATTTATATATATCATCCCACTGTCTTCTAGCTTCCATGGTTTCTGCTGAGAAATCTACACATAGTCTTATTGGGTTTCCCTTGTATGTGACAGATTGTTTTTCTCTTGCTGCTTTCAAGATCCTCTCTTTCTCTTTGACCTCTGACATTCTAACTAGTAAATGTCTTGGAGAACGCCTATTTGGGTCTATTCTCTTTGGGGTGCGCTGCACTTCTTGGATCTGTAAATTTAGGTCTTTCATAAGAGTTGGGAAATTTTCAGTGATAATTTCTTCCATTAGTTTTTCTCCTCCTTTTCCCTTCTCTTCTCCTTCTGGGACACCCACAACACGTATATTTGTGCGCTTCATATTATCATTCAGTTCCCTGATCCCCTGCTCAAGTTTTTCCATTCTTTTCCCTATAGTTTCTGTTTCTTTTTGGAATTCAGATGTTCCATCCTCCAGTTCACTAATTGTAGCTTCTGTCTCTTTAGATCTACCATTGTAGGTATCCATTGTTTTTTCCATTTTTTCTTCTTTGTCCTTCACTCCCATAAGTTCTGTGATTTGTTTTTTCAGATTTTCTATTTCTTCTTTTTGTTCAGCCCATGTCTTCTTCATGTTCTCCCTCAATTTATTGATTTGGTTTTTGAAGAGTTTTTCCATTTCTGTTCGTATATTCAGCATTAGTTGTTTCAGCTCCTGTATCTCATTTGAACTATTGGTTTGTTCCTTTGACTGGGCCATATCTTCAATTTTCCGAGCGTCATCCATTATTTTCTGCTGGTGTCTGGGCATTTGATCAGATTTCCCTGGGTGTGGGACCCAGCTGGTTGAAAGGTTTTTCTGTGAAATCTCTGGGCTCTGTTTTTCTTTTCCTGCCCAGTAGGTGGCGCTCGTGGTGCTCGTCTGTCTGCGGGGCAGTCGGCCCGGGAAACCGCGCGTGGACGCGGGGGTCGCTGGCTGCCGCGGCTTGGGGGAGTGCCGGTCCAAATTGCCCAGCTGGCCCGAGACGCCAAGCGTGACGGGAGGGCCCCGCTATCCAACGTTCCCAGTCAGACCGGGGAGCCACGTGCGTGGAGGGGACCCCAGTCGCCAGCCGCCCCGGCCGGGAAAACGCGCGCCCCTCGGGTATCTCACCGCAGCGGATTCTCCCTGCCCGTTCAGCCGTTCCAGAATGGGGTACGCTGTCTTTTTGGTCTCTGTCGTGACTCCGGGAGCTGTTTCGTATTGTTTCTGTTTCTTTAGTTGCTTTTCTGGGGGAGGAACTAAGACCCGCGCGTCTTACTAAGCCGCCATCTTCTCCAGAACTCCTCATTGTGGTTTTGATTTGCATTTCTCTAATAGCCAGGGAAGTTGAGCATCTTTTCATGTGCCTTTTGGCTATTTGTATTTCATCTTCTGAGAAGTGTCTTTTCAAATGTTTTGCCCATTTTGTAATTAGGTTGTCTGTCTTTTTGTTGTTGAGTTGAACAATCTCTTTATATATGCTGGATACTAGACCTTTATCTGATATATTGTTTCCAAATATTGTCTCCTATTGTGTAGGCTGTCTTTTTACTTTCTTTTTCTTTTTTTTTTTTTTACATGGGCAGGCACCGGAAATTGAACACGGGTCCTCTGGCATGGCAGACAAGCATTCTTGCCTGCTGAGCCACCGTGGCCTGCTCTCTTTTTACTTTCTTGATGAAGTACTTTAATACACAAAAGTGTTTAATTTTGAGGAGTTCCCATTTATTTCTTTCTTGCTTCAATGCTTGTGCTTTGAGTGTAAGATCTAGGAAATTGCCTCCTACTGTAAGATAAGATATTTCCCTACATTCTCTTCTAACAATTTTATGGTCTTAGATCTAATGTTTAGGTCTTTGATCCATTTTGAGTTAATTTTTGTATAGGGTGTGAGATATGGATCCTCTTTCATTCTTTTGCATGTGGGTATCCAGTTCTCTAGGCACCATTTATTGAAGAGACTGTTCTGTCCCATTTGAGTTGGCTTGACTGCCTATCAAAGATCAGTTATCCTTAGATGAGAGGGTCTCTATCGGAACACTCTATTCGATTCCATTGGTCAGTGAGATCCTCTGATTTCATTTTTCTTTCTCAGGATACTTTTAGCTATTTGGGACACCCTGCCCTTCCAGATAAATTTGGTTATGTTTTTTCTATTTCTGAAAAGTAAAATTTGGGGATTTTAATTGGTATTGTATTGAAACTGTAATAAATTTAGGTATAATTGACATCTTAACTATATTTAGTCTTCCAATCCATGAACACGATAGGTCTCTCCATTTATTTAGGTCTTCTCTGATTTCTTTTAACAATTTCCTATAGTTTTCTCTGTACAGATCTTTTGTCTCTTTAGTTAAATTTATTACTAAATATTTTATTCTTTTGGTTGCAAGTGTAATTGGAATTTTTTTCATGATTTCCCCCTCAAGATTGTTCATTGCTAGTGTATAGAAACACTACAGATTTATGAGTGTTAATCTTGTAACCTGCCACTTTGCTGTACTTATTTATTAGCTCTAATAGTTTTGCTGTGGACTTTTCAGCGTTTTCAACATATAGTATCATATCATCAGCAAACAGTGAGAGTTTTACTTCTTCCTTTCTAATTTTGATGCCTTGTATTTCTTTTTCTTGTCTAATTACTAGAACTTCTACTTGGCTAGAACTTCCAACACAATGTTGAATGACAGTGGTGATAGAGGACATCCTTGTCTTGTTCCTGATCTTAGGGGGAAAGTTTTCAGTTTTTCCCCATTGAGGATGATGTTAGCTGTGGGTTTTTCATATATTCCCTTTATCATGTTGAGGAAATTCCCTTCTATTCCTATCCTTTGAAGTGTTTTCAACAGGAAAGGATGTTGAATTTTGTCAAATGCCTTTTCTGCATCAATCGAGATGATCATGTCGTTTTTCTGCTTTGATTTGTTGATATGGTGTATTACATTAATTGATTTTCTTATGTTGAACCATCCTTGCATACCTGGGATGAATCCTACTTGGTCATGGTGTATAATTCTTTTAATATGCTGCTGGATTCGATTTGCAAGAATTTTGTTGAGGATTTTTGCATCTATATTCATAGGAGAGATTGGTTTGTAGTTTTCTTTTTTTGTAATGTTTTTGGCTGTGGTATGAGGGTGATGTTGGTTTCATAGAATGAGTTAGGTAGCTTTCCCTCCTCTTCAATTTTTTTGAAGAGTTTCAGTAGGATTTTGTACTAATTCTTTCTTGAATGTTTGGTAGAATTCACATGTGAAGCCATCTGGTCCTGGATTTTTCTTTTTGGGGAGCTTCTCAATGACTGATTCAGTTTCTTTCCTTGTGATTGGTTTGTTGAGGCCGTTTATTTCTTTTTTTTTTTTTTAACATGGGCAGGCACTGGGAATTGAACCCGGGTCCCCTGGCATGGCAGGTGAGCATTCTTGCCTGCTGAGCCACCATGGTCCGCCCTCGTCTATTTCTTCTTGAGCCAGTGTTGGTTGTTCATGCCTTTCAAGGAAGTTGTCCATTTCATCTACATTGTCGAGTTTATTAGCATAAAGTTGTTCATAGTATCCTCTCATTACTTTATTTCTGTGGAGTCAGTGGTTATGTCTCCTCTTCCATTCCTGATTTTATTTGCATCCTCTCCTTTTTGTCAACCTCGCTAAGGCTCCATCAATCTTACTGATTTTCTCATAGAACCAACTTCTGGTGTTGTTGATTTTCTCAATTGTTTTCATGTTCTCAATATCATTTATTTCCATTCTAATCTTCATTATTTCTTTTCTTTTGCTTGCTTTGGTATTAGTCTGCTGTTCTTTCTCTAGTTCTTCCAAGTGACAATTAATTTCTCGATTTTTGTTCTTTCTTCTTTTTTGATATAGGCATTTACGGCAATAAATTTCCATCTTAGCACTGCCTTTGCTGCATCCCATAAATTTAGATATATCATGTTTTCATTTTCATTTGCCTCAAAATATTTACTGATTTCTCTTGTAATTTCTTCCTTGACCCACTGGTTGTCTAAGAGTGTGTTGTTAAGCCTCCATATATTTGTGAATTTTCTGGAACTCTGCCTATTATTGATTTCCGACTTCATTCCTTTATGATCAGAGAAGGTGTTTTGGATGATTCCAATCTTTTAAAATTTATTGAGACTTGCTTTGTGACCCAGCATATGGTCTATCCTTGAGAATGATCCATGAGCGTTTGATAAAAAGGTATATCTTGCTGTTGTGGGGTGTTATGTTCTATAAATGTCTGTTACATCTAGATTGTTTACTGTGTTATTCAAATTCTCTGTTTCTTTATTGATCCTCTACCTAGATGTTCTGTGCATTAATGAGAATGTGGAATTGAAGTCTCCAGCTATTATGGTAGATGTGTCCATTTCTCTCTTTAGTGTTTGCCTCATGTATTTTGGAGTATTCTGGCTTGGTGCATAAATATTTATGATTGTTATGTCTTCTTGTTGAATCGTTCCTTTTGTTAATATATAGTGTCCTTCTTTGACTCTTTTAAGTGTTTTACATTTGAAATTTAATTTGTTGGTTATTAGTATAGCTACTCCAGCTCTTTTCTGATCATTATTTGCATAGAATATCATTTCCCAAACTTTCACTTTCAACCTATGTTTATCCTTGGGTCTAAGATGCATTTCCTGTAGACAGGATACAGATGGGTCCTGTTTCTTAACCCATTGTGCCAGTCTATGTCTTTTTATTGGGGAGTTTAATCCTTTAACATTAATGTTATTACTGTACAGGCAATACTTTCTTCTACCATTTTGCCTTTTGGATTTTACACGTCATATCTAATTTTCCTTCTTTTTACCTTTACTGATAGTCTTCATTTCTGCACTCTTCTCCACACCTTTCTCTCCTGTCTTTCATATCTGTCTCTAGTGCTCCTTTTAGTATTTCTTGCAGAGCTGGTCTCTTGGTCACAAATTCTCTCAGTGACTTTTTATCTGAAAAATTTTTAATTTCTCCCTCATTTTTGAAGGATAATTTTGCTGGATATAAAATTCTTGTTTGACAGTTTCTCTCTTTTAGTAATTTAAATGTATCATCCCACTGTCTTCTCGCCTCCATGATTTCTGTTGAGAAATCTACACATAGTCTTATTGGGCTTTCCTTGGACCTGTAATTTTAAGTCATTCATAGGAGCTGGGAAATATTCAGTGATAATTTCCTCCATTAGTTTTTTTCCTCCTTTTCCCTTCTCTTCTCCTTCTGGGATACCCACAGCACATATATTCATGTGCTTCATGTTGTCATTCAATTCCCTGAGTCCTTACTAATTTTTGTCCATTCTTTTCCCTGTATTTTCTTTTGCTTGTCAGATTTCAGATGTCCCATCCTCCAATTCACTAATCCTATCTTCTGCCTCTTGATATCTGACATTGTAGGTTTCTATTGTTTTTTTTCATCTCTTCTACTGTGCCTTTCATTCCCATTAGTTTTATGATTTGTTTTTTCATACTTACAGTTTCTTCTTTTTGTTTATCCCTTGCCTTCTTTAATCCTCCCTCAATTCACTGATTTGATTTTTGATGAGGTTTTCCATGTCTGTTCGAACATTCTGAATTGTTTCTGAATTGTTTCAACTTAGAATTGTTTCAATTGTTGGTTTGTTCCTTTGACTGGGCCATATCTTCAATTTCCTTAGTATGTGTTATCATTTTTTGCTGGCGTCTAGGCATTTAATTACTTAATTAGTTTATTCTGGAGATTGCTTTCACTTTTTTTTTACCTAGGATATTCTTGCTGGATGACTTTGTTGTCTGTCTGGTTTTTGACATTCAGTTCAGCTTATTCTGGACCTCTAGCTTAGGTTTTCTTTAACAGATCAGAATTTTTCAGTTCTTGTTTTCTCATTTCTTGCCCTGCCTGTATGGTGCCTTTTCTTCCACCTTAGGAAGGTCTACTTAGATATTGTAGACCCCAGCCAGATTTTCCCAGACCAAACTGGCATCCTGTCAGGAGGAGAGAATCACATGCGTCAGTTTTCCCTGAGGGTGAGAACCAGCAGATTGAAAGGCTTTCTTATGAAGCCTCTGGGTTCTTCATTTTTCCTATCCTGCCTAGTATGTGGCACTTGTCTGCCTGTATGTCCCACCAGCATAAAGTGATGCAGTACCTTTAACTTCAGCAGACTCTCTCTGCTTGGGGGCATGGTGAAGACAGAGGAGAGGTTGTAGTCTGGTTTTAATCACTCCACTTTTCCAGACCCTGGGGTCTGAACTCTTTGAGGGGAGGGATTCCCCACCCCTGTCCTGGGGAAAGCACAGGCTCCAGACAAACACTCAAACAAGCTTAATTCTGCCTATGCCTGGGGCAGTGGAGCCCAAGAAGCCTTGCAGCTGTATCCAAAGAGCAGTCAAACCATGGAAACACAGCCACCAAAACGAATGAGAAAAATCCTTTTCAGAGCAGGACCCCCCCCCCCACCCCCTGTTCCTTTGGTTTGCCAATCAAGAGCTTAGTTGGTACATTGCTCTGTGTACCTCCAGGTCCTATGTGCCCCCTCCTTTCCTTCAGGGCCCAGATCTTTTCAGATAAAAAAAAAAACCTCTGTGCTTTTTCTTTTTTTTTTCTTTATCCATCGCCCTGCCCCCTCTGCACCAGGGCAAAAACCAGCGACCTTCCCTTTTACTCAAGATTCATCTGAGCTGGGGGCCTATTTTTAGTAGTCAGAATTTGTTATTAATTCCACAGTTGGAGTTTGGTTGTGCTCAGCCCCTGCTGCTGGTAAACTCTCTTTCCTTTCCCCTCTGGGAAGCAGCCTGTGGGGGAGGGGCACCGGCCGCCATGGCTTGGGGAACTCATGGTTCTGGGGGGACTCGCAGCAGGTCCACCTGGTTCAGACTGGGGTATGCTGTGTGTCCAGTCACTGATGTGGTCCCAGCAGTTGTTCTATACTGTTCCTGGCTATTTATTAGTCGCTCTGGAGGATGAATTAAATCCCACACCTTGCTAAACTGCCTTCTTGGCACCTCCCTCTCCTACCCGTTAGTTTTTTGATACAATCCCTATTCTTAGAGATGTTTGAGGAGACAGTTTGGTCAACCTTTGATTGATCTTGCTATTTCTTGTAGTCTGATTCTGATAATAGATAATTTATTTTCGTCTATTGGCCAAATTTCTGCCTTATCACCTTCTTTCCACTTTGTCTGGTAGCCCAAAATGTCTTCTGTAGTCATCTCTGGAATGGTCTAGTTGGATGGGTTTAAATTTACCTGCAGTCAGATATTCCTAGTGCCAAGAACTTAGTTACTTAGACCTCTATGTACCTTGACTCAGTGCCTGACAATTGAGGTCCTTCACCTATCCCAAATCACCTACCCACTTGGATGAGTATTTTTGTATAATGACCCATTCTGTTTCAGTTAAATGTCCATTTGGACAACCAAAGATCAATTAAATGGTTAAACTATTAATATTTGTTCTTTTAATTTAACTAAATGGTAAATGTCCCGGTTAGCCTCTGCCTCTTAATTAATTACTTAAATGTGCCATTTGAACACAATAAAATATGTCATTGGAGGATGTTACTCAATAAGGGCATTTGTTTCAGCTCTGCTCACTCTTTTTTATCTAAAACAGGATTCAGCCATATCTATAACATGAGCCTTAGCTGAAGTTTCTCCTATTGCATAAACCTCCCCTTCTATAGAAGGTGATTTTGAACTGGCCTTTTAAAAGCACGTTAAGCAATTTTGATTTGCTAGTTTGTTTATGCTTTTTATTGTATTGATCCTAGAGAAAACACACATATGTACATTTTACATACAATTTCAAGGTCCACAAACTCTAGATTAAGCTCCCCCACCCGACAGACTGTGGTGATATTATGGTGAACTTTTATCTTCCTCTCGTGGTTGTCATATACTGTTGTAAAGACAAGCAGTAAATGAGATGAAAGGTGAAATAAGTTCGAGGAGAAATATGCTGAAATCTGTTTTGTTTTGAAGTTCTTGGGTTTATTCTGCTTGGGTTGCTGTTACTACAGTGATAATTTTGTAAGCGTTATTTAAAAGGATTTATCAAAAGCTACATATGCCTAGAATGAATTTGAAAAAAAATTAAGAAAAGCATTAATTTTTAACAGAATGTTATTGTCAAAACATCTCATTTAGTGCATGAATCCAGTTACAAATTATACGAAAATGAGTTTGGCTAGCAACCAAACACCATATTTAATCTAGGAAGAGTCATTTGGAATTTTATTAAAATTCAAATCTGGAATATTTTATTTGGAATTGAGGAATTATAGGAGGCCAGTGGTTTATATTATGTGTATGATATGAAAACCACTGTAAAGGACATTCCATTGATTTATTGCCCAGTTTCTATAACCAATTTAAAGGTAAAAATGAAATGAACCATTATTCGCAATATTTGTGACTTAGCATTTGTTACCTACATTATTCTCCATTATTTTTATTCTGTTATATAAACTATTATTTGAAATACATTTTTTTGAGATGGAAGTTTTTTCAAAGTTGCTCAAGTTTTAGAAGATTGTATCTTTAGAATTCACATGTTTAAAAAATATTTATTGAAAATCAGGGCAGGCCATGGTGGCTCAGCAGGCAGAGTTCTTGCCTGCCATGCCAGAGACCCTGGTTCGATTCCTGGTGCCTGCCCATGCAAAATATATATATATATATATATATAAAAATATAAAATATATATTTTATATATAAATACATATATAAATATATAAATAAATATATATTTGATATATATTATATATATATTAAAAATCAGAGAGTTTTTAAAAAGAGACTACTTTGATAAGGATAACGGAAAAGTTAGTAAATTTGTAAAATTTTACAGCTGAGGGAATGAAAAAGATGTCACCCTGGTTAGCTGCTGAAGATGGAGGCCTAGAGATGGCCCATGGCTGCTGAGAGCTCTGATTCCTCCCTGCATCCTTTCTGCTCCACCAGGTTGCCCGGCATGCTTTTAAAATCACCACCAGTACAAGTTCTGTGGAGAGCTGCTACTATTTTCCCCAACAAATCTGTTTTTCTCCTAAGGTTAAACCTTAAACAGAAAGTTTGTTTTCTGATAGGAATAGGTACATTGGATAAACTACTGCTTAAGTCAGTACCTCTGACCTTGAAACAGACCTGCGAAACAACTGATCAGCTGCTTGGAGTGAGGTCAAAAGCTAGGACTTCCTTACACACAAACGACCTATATAAATGCTAAACAAGGAATCTCATTTCTATTTTACAGTATTGATTCACCAGTTTTCTGGTGGAGGTCATTTGAAAGGAGAGGGAGCAGTGACAGATACAGCCTAACAGAAGAATTAGAAATTCTAATTCTTAGAAAGAATTAGAAATTCTACGTGTGGCTAGCACTGTGTTCACATGTCCATATGTTTTTATTAAGCCTGCTTGTCTCTTTCTATTAGGACTTCTCCTCTATCATACTTTCCCTTATGTGGGAATGTACTGGAGTGACTATGGATTGTTTTTTTTTTTGGCCTGGTTATGGGGAAGTTGAAGAGGGGATACAGTTACTTTGGATTTCATGTTATATGTTTTTCTCCTTTATATTTGTAATTTTATATTATTTTCTTATTTTTGTATTAGGTGTACTATTTTTCCTAAAGAGAGCTCCTTAGGCTGTGTAAACTTCATGCCTCACAAAACCTTGAGCTGTCCTGATTTATCTCATTGGATTCTTATTAAAATTAAGAAAAATAGCCAGATAAAGCACTGTATCAGTGCTATGGCTGATTACAGCCATTACCTATGGCTGCATAACAACCCATTTCAACACTTAGTGTGTTAGAACAACTATTTTATTTGCTCAAGATTCTGTAGATTAGCACTTTGGCTTGGGCTCAGTTTGGCCGTTCTTACTGTTGTCTTACTGTTCTTACTGTTGGTCTTGCCTGGGCTCAGTCATGTGGTCAGAGTCAGCTGATGACCTGTCAGCCAGATGACCTTGTTTCTCCTTCATGGGGCTTCTCCGCAGACTAGCTCAGAGCCATTCGCGTGGCACAGTGTCCCAAGAGGGAGAGAGTAAGAATTCTAAGGTTTCTTGAGGCCTAGGCTTAGAACTCTCAAGTGCCACTTCATGGCATTCTGTTGATTGAAGCAAGTCAGAAGGTCAACCCAGATTTAAGGGGTGTGGAAATATATCTCACTTCTTGATAGAATGGGCTGCAAAAAATTTGTGGACATTTTTTAATCTACCACAAACTCTGTCCCTGGGAAGTACTGAGATGCTGAAATATGTTAGCTTTCTTTTATTCCTTCTCTCCTCACCTTGCTTTTTTATTTCTGCTGAGGTTAAATAAACAAGAATCAAAGAGAGTGCTTCCATGGAATTAGAGAAAAATTGGACACAGATAAAACTTTCATAGATGTATCTCATATTTAATTTTGTAAGTTCTTAATCCATCATTTCATTAGATTGAATTTGAACCCAGTTATTCTTTTTCTAAAAAATAAAATGTCTAGAATATTTATGGAATTTTAATGTTTATATATGAAATATGAGGATGTCTTCCCTTTATTCTGTTTTGATCAAATGAAGAATTTGCTAAAAGAAAACTTGGCTTTGGAATGAGAGTGAATTTTAGAATACAAAGAAAGGGATATGTTTAGCAATTTATTAATAAAGGCTCATGATACTTTTTTAGTTTAAGGGAATCAAATACATGTCATTAGTGTGATCAAATAAAGCAAACTTCTAGATTTCCCCCTTTTATGTGATGGTTAATTGTCTGCTTGTTGACAGTGAATCATAGTGTAATGACAGATGAGTGACATGCCGTGTTTAATGATATAGATGTCATCTACAACTTTTAAAAGCCTGTTAAATTGTTATGAGTCAACCAGGTTCTCTTGATGATGCCATGGTCATAATAATAAGCATTATAACTAAAAACAGTCATTTGGAGAATTAGTTTGAGACACTTGTTCTTTGTACAATTGACAATAAATGTTTCTCTTAGGAATACTGATGACTTTTTGACTAATGAAGAAAGAAGAGTGAAGAGATACAGAAATAAAAGGAAAAGAAAGTACAAGCTGTTAGTTGTCTTTAGTATCTTTATTTCTGCTAAAGTCAAATGTATTAATTAAGACTCAGTTGTAAAGGACAGAAAACAAAAAAAATGGGAAACTACTGGCTCATAAAAAGGGAGAATTGGGCAGTGCAATTGCACTGGTTCAGTGGCAGAATTCTTGTTTGCTGTGCGGGAGACCTGGGTTAGATTCCCGGAGCCTGCCTATGCCAAAAAAAGGGAGACATTTAGGTATAGCTGTATACAAGGGCCTTGGTAGGTAATCAGGACCCAGTTTTTCTCTATGTTTTGTGTCTCTGTCTGTCTTGGCACCAGTCTCAGGCTTGATATAGTGACAATTTGGCTATAGTAGTGTAAATTTCTGTATCTTCACAGGTTTGAGTACAGTGAAAAAGAGTGATAGCTCAGCCCAAATCCCCAGAACTAGCTCCAATTAGGCCTGTTTGCTTTAGCATGAGTCATATGTTCATCCCTAGACAAACTGGTAAGACTAGGAGAATGAAATACCATACATCAGTTGTCTCAGGCTTCTCACATGCTTCATATGTTCTTCTGGAACTAGGTTGGAGATGCTCAATCCAACTACATAAACTGGGAATGGAGAAGAATGGGTCCCAAACAACGATTAGGAAATGTTCTTAGAAGTAAGGTGAAGCTATATGGTGGCAAGCTGAAACCCTACTAAGGTCTTTTACAAATGTATTGGACTTTTCCTGCATATGGTAGATGCTCAATAATATGTCTTGAATTAGAGACAGTTGTAGGCAATGGAGAGTTTAGGCAGTTTTTCTTATTGAGCTTTTAGGGAGTCATTTTATTCTGAGTCCTTCACTGAATAGGTACAGATAAGAATTTATGCTCTGGCTATTTTTAAAAGCATTTATTAATGATAATTTTCCTTTTACTTGGTCATTTAGCAACAATAATTTTCCCATTTTACAGATGGAAGACACTGTAAATGATAACGATTCTTGATAAAATGTTTTCCCATTAAGAAATTTTATAAATTGTCTTTAAAAAGTTCACAAAATAGATGGCTATACTTATTACACTTTAATTTTTTAAAGATAGTCTGTGACTGTTAGTCTGATAACAGGCAGATAAATGTGATATATTATTGCCTTGCTTTGGGTAGCTTGTTATATGATAACAATACATAGAATTTTTGTACATTATTGATGTATTACTTTAAAAACCAGAAAACATTTTCCTGTTTATTTTATCTGTTGATGAAATTCAAGTCAGATATGGATTAGCTCCTACCAACTTGGTCTATTTAGGAAGTTTAGGGGCTTTATACCATAGCATATCATGAAATTGCCTTTTATTGTCAAAAGTTATTGTATAAATAGGGTGATCACATAATCAATTATTCAAACCAGGACATTGTTGAGAGTGAAAGGGAAAAATTACACTGGGACAACAGGTGTAATCTTGGCAAAACAGGACTTTTAGTCACCTTATATATAAATATATAAACAATCTTTATAACTTTTATTTACTGTAAATTTAATATTATCTTCTTTAAATGAGGGGCACTCAGTACTATTTTATTCTCCAAAGCTCTCCGATGAATTGTAATTCATGTGGCTTTTTCAGCATGGTGTATTTTTCCTTCAAGAGTAACACCATTTTAAACACTTATAGATTGTAATAGTGTTTGAAAGTCCCACTATTTCTTTATACATTTTCTGACACAGTATTTAGTAACAGGAGGAATTAATTTTTTGAGTGACATATTTAACTTTCCAACTATGCCTCTGGTCACCTGTTAGATTAACGTAGACCTCACTAGATGAACCATGTGAATAATCTCTAATAAAAATATCTTGGTAGCATGGTGACAATACCTCAATAGGGCAGGAAAGGTTGCAAGAACGCAGAGATCTGCTACTGTTCCCTGACCATGGCTCTGTCAATTTTAGTATATCAGATTGACCTTATCTTGCCTTTTTCTTACCCCTCTGGGTGGTATTTAAGATCATGGTAACAAAGAGCCAAAGAATGAAGACAACAAATCACACATTTACTTTCACACATTTACTTTTACATTTTTTGTTGCTCTATTTCTGTTGATCATTTTTGTTTTGTAAAGAATGGACCCCCTTTGTTAAGTATAATCTCTATTCTGCTGTGGTAATTTAATAACTATTTAATTGTGCTAATTTGTATATCAATAAAATTTTTTAAAGCCATAAAAAAAGTGTTAAAAACCAACAATTACAGAAACAGGGTCTTCCTTGTGAAAGTAGAGTGCACCAGTATTTATCTTCCACATCACTTGAATGCTCTTAATACTAACTGCACCTTGATCTGAGCCACTTTACATTAAGCCATTTGATTTTGAGTCAGTTGGATCTTGATCAGCAAAATATCTTTTTATAACTGAAGAATCTAAGGTAGAGCAAGATGAAGTGACTTGTCGAAAGAGAGAGTTCAGAATGAACTCTTGAGGTTGCGAGTACCCAACGCCATGTTCTCCTGGCAGATCTCCCCTGGTCTTGCTGTCTTTCTTCAGTGGGGTGAGACAGAGGAAACTAGCAGGGGAGTCAGGTCAGACAATTTAACAAAGTTGAGTTATAGATTGGATATTATAAGGAACATTTCTCAGCAGTGGGGAAATAGCACTCTATTTTGATTCCCCTTTCCAAGCTATTAAAAACAAAGCAGGACAGTGCAATGGAGGGGCAGTGCATGGTGGCTCAGTGGCAGAATTCTCGCCTGCCATGCCGGAGACGTGGGTTTGATTCCTGGAGTCTACCCATGCCAAAAACAAACAAACAAACAGAAAACAAAGCAGCATTTGGTTTTAAAAACTTAGAAAGGAAATTCTAATTCTTGTTAAATGTTTGAAAAATATCAAGAAGTATAAAGAAAATAGAAACCTCATAATTCATCACCTAGAAATATCCCCTGTTCATGTTTTGGAATGATTCCTTCTAGTTTTTAGTCTTTTTTCTGTGTGTGTGTGTGTATATATATATATGTACACATATATATATACTTTAACATAAAAAAGCAGGATCATATCATAACTGGTTTAAAAATTTAATATATTGTGAGCCTGTTCTCATAACATCTCTAAATTACATTATTTAGTAATTTGACGAGCATCCTGTTTTTCAAAAAACTATTTTAAACAATGTATTGCTGTGGCAGTTTCTATAGTGTATATTCCCTGAAAAGAATGTAAGTTTTAAAGGCTTTGGAGTCTGTGACAGTTAGGTTCAGGTGTCAACTTGGCCAGGTGATGGTACCCAGTTCTGTTGCTGTGGAATTGAATCATCAGCATGTGAAATTCATCTATGGCTAATTACATCTGCAATTGGCTAAGGGGAGTGCCTTCCACAATGAGTGATGTTTAATTAAAGTAGCTGGAGACTTAAAACAGAGAGGTCAGAAGAGAGCTCAACACAGCACAGCCCGAGCAGCTCAGCATACCTCATCCCAGCACCCAGAGCTCAGCCCAGATGTTGACTATGCAGAAAGGAATCGCCCTGGGGCAAGCCATTCGAACCCAGAAACCAGGAGAAAAGGCAAGCAGATGTCACCGTGTGCCCTCCCATTGACAGAGAAACTCAAGTGGAAGCTAGCTGCCTTTCCTCTGAAGAACTATACATTTGTAACTAAATAAGACCCCTTATTAAAGTCAATCCATCTCTAGTGTGTTGGATTCTGGCAGCTTTAGCAAACTAAAACAGATGTGTATTGCCAAATTGCCCTTTCAAAAGGTTCTTCTAATACATACCCAGAAGTAGATTTCTAATCTTCTAATACATAACAGAAGAGTACCAGTTTTCCTGTCTCCTCCACACAATGGGTAATCGTAATTTTAAAAGCTCTTTCTAAATTTGGCACATGAAAAGTGGTATGTTATTGTTTTAATTTGAATTCATTTGATTTTTAGTGAGGTTGAATTTTTTATGTTTGTTGTCAATTTGTGTTTCTTCTAAAAATTTTTTTATGTTTGTTGTCAATTTGTGTTTCTTCTTTTGTGAATTGCTTAAATAGGCTTTGTACTTTGGGAGTTCATGTCTTTTTCTTATTGATTTGTAATAATTCTTAATGTATTCAGAAAAATAAATTTTCTGTCCTTCATGGGGAAACATCTTCCTCCATTTAGCATTTCTTTTAATTTGGTTTCGGTTATCTGTATAAAATAATGAACAGATGTTGAAAATTTTTACATCTTCTAAATGATGAATTCTGCCTTTGTATATATGCTGAAAAAGGCCACCATAAGTTAACTGTTAATCACAGAACTATATAATGAAAAATCTGTCTTTCTCTAAAGATTGAAAAGCAAACTTTTTCATATGTTACATTCTTATGTATATTAAGTGTACTAGTGCTTGTTGCTGTGCTTTCAATTTTGTTTCACTGATTTTCTACCGTTTTTACTAGCTGCAAATTGTCTACTTTTGAAAGGAAAATTGAACATCACTCTTGTTTTGCTAGAATGGGTAGTGGAAAGAGTGAGGGCTTTGGAGTGACCAAAATATAAAACTCAGTTACTCTCCCTGATGAGTAGGGCTCAAGTTTCCCCATTTGTAAAATGGGAACAATCAGTATCTATCTACTGTTTAGGATTGTTGGAGAGTTATGGATAATTTTGTTAGGTGCCTGGCACTTAGACATTTTTCTTACACTATTCTTCCTAGGACTTGCTCAATCAGCATATTGTTCTTTTTACCTTCTCTGTTTGGTTTACAAGGTCCCACTCATTGGCCCTTATGTATTCCTATGACTCTTGCTTCCTTCATTAATTCAGCACATTATCTTACTACGGAGCAGAAGTGTACCAGGCACTATTCTCGTGTCTGGTAATAAGCAACTGAACAAGATAAAAGTGATCTCTACTTTTGTGGTATTTATTTTTTGGTGTAAAAAGTTTAATTAGACTATTTCAGGTATGGTTAAACATCATGAGGAAGACAAAACAGGATTTTATGATTGGGTCAGGGGGCAGGTGACATTTGTGCTAAAATCTGAATGAAGAGAAGTGACAACCTTGCCAAGATCAGGCAAGAGTAGTCCAGGTAGAGTGAATGGATGGGGCAAAGGCCTGAGGTGGGAACAGAAATAACTCTAGAGGGGTTGAAGCACAGAGTGAGGAAAAGAGGGCTAGGAGGTGGAGTCAGAGCGATTGGTGGGGTCAGATCATGTGACCCTCCTAGGCCCCAGTAACTTCCCAGTATGTGGATCAGTTCCCTTTAGAACAGTTTCCTCACTGACCTCTACATTTCCCCCTAGGCAACTTTTGCTCATGCTGATTTCCCTTTACGTGAAATAACTTCTTTTCTCCTTTCTGTGTTTCTAGATTCTCCTTAAAGGCCTAGCTATCCATTTTCTCACCATGAATGAATGTAGCCCATATTGATCTCATTTTTCTTTGAGTTCCTAATGCTCTTATGTCCACACGCATAGCTTCTGGAGCTGATCTTTTCTGCCTTTCCCTCTCTGTCACAAAAACTGAATTGTGGTCTTCTTGAAGGTAGGGGAACTGGGTCTAAAAATCCTTTGTGCCCCTCTTAGAGTGTCTGGTAGAGTACTGGAAATACATTGGGCACATCATTTGCAATTCTAGAGGAAGGCTTAGGGTCAGTGAAGACTTCTTGAGTTTATCCTCTTGTAAATCTTTAAATATGGGTGGAAAATGCTAATTAGTACATTAAAATAAATAAAATATACCAGTGGAACCAACCACATTCATGCTTCAAATGATGTATTTTTAATAGTTTAAATTAAGAAATGGGCAAAAGTGAATGTCTGGGCAGAAATTTATGATAGTATCTCTTAGATTAAATGCTAAAAATGTCTTGAACATTTCTGTTGACTGAAAATGTTTTGTGTGAACAATAAGAACAAATCTCCAGTTTTCATTATTATTATTATTATAATATATTAAGCAATTAGTTATGTTTCCTGGTACTTTCACATCAAATTAATTAGCCATTTTTTCTAGTGGACAAACAAAAACAACTAACTTACCTGAACATTGATGTGGCAGATGCTCTTTTCCCTCGGGCCTTTCCCTCTGGGGGACTTGGAGCTGCCAGCATCTGCATTTCTGTGTCTGAGGATTGTCTCCTCTAAGACTGCTTTGTTCATGGTCAGCAGGTCAGTTCTGGAGAATTAATATTTCTCCTCCCCCAGTAGATCTCCTTCAATAACTCTCTGGAGTTGGCTTATCAAATACCCCAGGCTCCCTCACTCCTCAGAGGAGATAATTTTGAGACTGTGTTATGCACCATTTCCCAAAGTTTCCCCATGGGATTTAAAGCTCCACCCATGCATTCTGGCAGCTGACTTAAAAGCTCATGCTTTATTGTACTTCTTCCCTTCCTTGTCTCACTTCCACACTTCCATGCTGCTTTCTTACATGTCCAAGCAAATTATTTGCACTTGAATAGTTGTCTCGGGGTCTTGCTTCTAGAGAACCCAAACAAAATCCATTAGGCATTATTGTTATTACACTTCTATGCTTTTCCTGAATGAATCCCATGGAGATCATGGTTTTGGAATTCTCAAGCCTTTTACATAAAACGCATCATCCTTAAAGCTTAAGAAGGCGCTGCAGGATCAATACTGCACACTAATGGATTGGAACAGTTATCTGGCATGACCTGAGATGCATTAGCAAACATGGGAAATCTGACCTTCAGAGAAAACCCCTGATCTGAGCCTGGAGAGGAAGACTGACGTTAGAATGATGAGCCTTCCTTTATATTACATTAATCCTGCTTTGGATTTGTTGCGATACTACAAGTTCAGGAGGAGAAGCTTCTGAAATGATTTCTTTTACTTTCTTTCCTTGCCTCACAAATGTTGGCAATGATCTCATCTTATTCTTTATTCCCAAATCTTCCGTGTCACTATAAACATAGTCAGTAAATTTCTGTTGGCAGCGGACTACTCTGTGCTGAACACTGTGCTGCCAGGAACTATATTAAATTCTTTTATTTCAGTTACTTTTCACATTAATGGTTGTTTCCTAGACCTTAAGGCCCTTGGGCTTTTTTACTTTAACATTATAGAGCATTGTGAAATAGTTCATCTGTTCAAAGAGTTCTTGGCAAAATTAGGTCTAATTATTCTTGAATACTGGTAGTAAAATATGGTGAAACAGATATACTTCAGACCTTTTGTTTCTACCCTCATTGGTTCTGTTTACAGTTTTGTGAATGGGAACTTTCATATGCCAAGAAAATCTTCTAGTGTTAACTAGTAGCAATCTGAACCAGTTGCTGCCGACAATCCACTATGCACTTTGCTTCTGTGCCTCTGGCTTGCTAGGATCCTCAGGACAGTAGTTTAAGTGAAAGCAATCATCCTCTCTGCCTACTCTGCTTAAGGATTTCCAGTGTGTCCTACCCATCACCAATCAGAGCCTTTCCAGCATTCCTTAGAAACATTAATGCTAACTCTTGTGGCGATCTCACAGAAACACTAAAAAATTTTGAGAATTGTTATATGCCATGAATTGCCTTTCTCCCTTCTGAGTCATAGCTCTTTAATTGCTCTTAATCATTTCAGGGACAACTGTGTGAGTGCACAGAATACTTTAGAGATGACAGTGACTGATCCTATAGCTAAAATACCAAATGATAATGGAAAATAAGTGGCACAGATTTTTATTATTGAAAAGCCTACCAACTCCATTACCATTGCATTATTCATTAGAAATGAGTATAGTCTTAGCAATTATAACTCCTTCTGGAAGTTCTGTGAACCTTTTGTGTCCAGTTGAAACTGCATATTTGACATATGCTTGTTTATTAACATTTGCTTCTAGCTAAACAGCATTCATATATATTTTTGGTATCATTCCATTTAAGTACATTGTGTAGCATTTACTGGCAGGTGGGCTGTTTACGAATGGAGGATTACTGCAGTTTCTTTCTTATCAGCTGTTTCTTATCTGGCAACCCCAAGTAGGTTGGAACCCAGCCAAGAAGCAGGTAGGAAGCTGAATTGGTTCCTGATGACCTAAGAAGATAATCCCCTGTCTGTGCAGTAACTTTGTAGTGTACTTTATCCACTGAAGAGCCCCTTGAATACCCCCATGTAAAATCTGTGGGGTTTTTTTGGTTTTAATTTTGCACATGATTTAAATGGGTTAGGTTTAGTTGTATGATTTCCTGGTAAGTAGCAAATAAGAGAGAAGAGAATAGACTACCAGAGAAAAATATTAAGATATTATACTTTATTAATACTTAAATCAGTCACTCTTATGAGAGAGTGGGTTTTAATCACATTTTAATTGAAAAAACTGATCACAGTTGTGTTAGGGGTCTTCAAACTCACTAAGTATCAGGGGCCTATGTGCCAAGTAAGCAATGCAATGTGCTCTTTACCAATGTCCTCCCTAGTTTTTACATCCTTTGCGTTACACGTTATTATTGCCATTTTACAAATAAGAAAACTACTGAGGCTCAGATGGATAAAGTGTTTTGCTCAAGGCCAAGTGGCAAGTAACTGAGCCAGAATTAAACCTAGGCCTGCCTGATTTCCATCATACCAATTTGCTTTCACATGGAACTGTGAATTCCTAGTATACTTAGTGGGGATATTATTTTAAGAGCAATACACTGTTTAGAGGGACTTAATAAAACCTCTTGTGATTCCCCTAAATTTACACCTTATCTTTTTTGGTTTATATTTGTAATAACTTTCCCTTTACATAGGTTCGGTTTGTAACTGTAATAATGTTGTTTCTCGCCTTAGGCCTGATGATGTTCTGTGGTGAGAGATTGTGTGGAGGAAGGGACAGACAGCAAAGCCATCAAGACTAGAACCCTTTCTGAGATAATTGTGGCAACTGCCACTGGTGATAACAGTGATTAAAGAGAACAGATAGTTATGTAAAAGTAATTTCTTTGCTGAGCCATCACTGATGCAGAGAGCAAAATAATGGGGACACATGTGACTGATAGAAGTTTTGATGTTATCCTCGTGCTTGTTTTTAATCCCCCCCAGCCTTTGATGCTATCCATTTTTATCTCTCATGAAAAACAGGCAACAGTAAATTTCATGGTGAGAATTCTTACATAATTCAAGGATCACATGAAAGAAAACGGCAGCATTATTTTGTAGCTTATCTAATTTAGAAAAAAAATTTTGAACATGAATTTTTTTCATAGATAGTATTTATCAGAAATCACAAATGGTAAAAACCAAACTCTGCCAAACAAGAAGGGCAATAAAAATTCCAGCTTGCCTGGGAGGCCCCGAAGCACCATGTTTTATTTTGTTTCTCTCTGGAGATAATTGAATTTCAGCTAGAATGAGGTTTTTGTTTTTTTAAATTTGAATTGTTTTATGCCAGAATTAGACTCAATAAAGCATGAAGAAATTGGAGTAAACTCTAAGGGAATATCTTTATGTTTTTAGGGTTTTGGTCTGGTCACTTATGACAATAAATCTATTTAATTCCAGAGTGATATTGTGCAAGGTGCACTTAGGAACATGCAGGCTCCAAATCCCTTTCTACTCTTGAATCTTGGTGAACTGACTGACCTTCTTCTTTGCATTAAATGGAAGCTACAGGCCTAAGTCATGCATCTTCTACTTCTTTTTCCTGGAATTAGATCCCTGCACCAGACCCACTGAATCAGGATCTCTCGTTGTAGGACCTGGAAATGTATACTTTATATATAAACCCCAGGTGAATCTCATCCATATTTTGGCAACATAGGCTTCCTAAGCATGACCACCCCTTCCAAATAAGGGGCACCTCTGATCGTCAGAGTGTCACCATCTTTATTAGGAGGGAGAGAATAAAGAAAGTGTCACCTCAGAGTATAGAATTTTGGACCTCTTTATTCTGCTATCCAAAGCTCCAAGCTCAAGTGCCTTGGCCTGGTTGTATTTATTTGAAGATTAATTTTTCTTTTTAGCTCTAATAGCACCCCTCCTCCTGGGTATAGAATTGAGGCGGAGTAAGTGAGAGAGACTCTCCCCCGTAGAATAGAGATTCTTAAACAATATTAAAAAAAAAAGACCAGATTAACCCCAATCTTTCTATGCTCCCTCATTCTGTTCATTCTGATTTAGCACTTCTGATAACTGTATTTAGATGCTCATCCCTGGATAGAAGTTGTTTTTCTAGATTTTAGAGTATGTGAACAAGAGTAAACATTTTGCATTTGTGTAAAATTCCATGTTTGGACAAACCATCATACAGAGAAGTCTGACACTCACTCTCATGAAGGAATGAGGAGACATATTCATATTCCTAGAACCTAACTTAGGCTTTTTCTCCTGGGGAGTTAGATGAGGGGTGTGAAGGGCCCATAGAGCTACAGGCTTGCAGACTTGTTTCTAAAGACCTGTTCTGAAGCTGGGAAGAGGCCACTTGTCAGGTCTCTCCTGGACCCATTCTTAAAATGAAATTCATTAGAGGAGTGGCAGTGTGGCTCCCTTAAGGAAAGCAGGAATAGAACAGGGCAGAGGGTCTTCGACATTAGTTGGCACCAGAATCACCTGGGGGCTTGTTCCTCAGGCAGCACCCTGGGTCTACTGAGGGACCTGCTTTTAAACAAACTCCCAGGTGATTCCGATAAAGATGGTCTGAGGCGTGTGTTTTGAGGAATACTGGATGGGTGTATTAGTTTCTAGGACTGTTTGGGATGGATCATCCTGTACCATAAACATTTGAAAAAGCAAATCATTGTTAGGATTTCCTATAATAGTAGCCACCATTTAAAACTGAACACTATGTTCAGTGCTTTAATGTACATGGATTTGTTTAATATTTGCAATATTCTAAGAGAGTGACATTATGGTCTCATTTTGAATGGGTAAGAAACTGCCATTGTCATACAGTAAGTGGCATGTGGGGATCTGAACCCAGGCTTCTCTATTCCTAAGCCATATCTCTAAACTACTCTGCTATGCAATCTTCAAACTTTTGATTCATCTCAGGCATAACATCCCTCAGGAAGCCTCCTTGAAATTCTGTCCCCTTCTCACGAACAATCAAAAACAAAAATAATAAAATCTATGACCTAAATTGGGTTATGTACCACTTCTTAGTGGCTCCCACCCCCAGTGTTCTGCATAAATCTCTCTCTTAGTATTGATCAGTTTGGTTGTAAACATCCAGCTGATAAGAGGATGAACCAGGGCTGTGGCACATGTGTTTGAGAAGGAAATTTTTGCTTTCCCTTTTAGACCACATTACCCTACACCCCACAAAGGGTCTACAAAGGCCTTTATTTAACTAACCAACCAGTTTGACCTTTCTAAGTGACTTGCTGAGCATGTTCTGTGGCAGGTGAAAAGCAAAGCTGGCTCCTGGTTGATGGCTGGTTTGCCCACCTGCACTGCAGGTTTATTGCTGTAGATGCTAAATTTCAGTTCTGGGCTAAAACCATGGTGTGAAGAACTCTGACTAATATTTATGATGTGGGGAAGAGGTAAAATTTTAAATTGTCAGTTGATCTGAAATAATTTATGTTTTTTTCCCTTGGTCTAATCCAAGAGTTTTCTGCTGAGTTCATCAGCTTCTTCTTTCATCTTAATTTAGTTTTAGGTAGTAAATTTCCTGCCCCATATCAGTAGAGGAAGTTCTTTGATTAAATACAGCAAAATCAGCACAATGCCAATCATTTATCTAATTTCTTTAGCTAACTCTGGAAGACGTTTAAGGTCGTGGATCTCCCTGGCCCCGCACCCTGCCCCATGCCTTTCATATTCTCAAACTCTCTCTCTCTCTCTCTCTTTTAGCTCTTTAAAATGTTGGTAGACATCAGTGAAAACTCTAAGTTTTATTCCAAATATATGTTTGGAACCTCTTGCTGGGAGGTATTGTACTCTAATGGTTAAGGGCTATGCTACAAATCCAGGTTTGTATTTCAGCTCTATACCCTTTTCTACTTTGTGACCTTGGGCCGGTTATTCACCCTCTGGTTTTACCACCTGAAAAATGGAGATGATGATAATGATGATGATAATATCTACCTCATAGGGTAGTTGGAGGGTTAAATGAGATAATCCTTATCAACTGCTTGGCACAAAATAAGTTTTTGATAAGTATTAGCTATTTTTATGGTAACTGTTATTATAATAGTTATTTTATTGTTGTTGTCCAAACTCTGCTCTCTAGATTCTTTTTTGTTTAAAATATATATAGATAGACTTGAATGAAAGATTTGTCATAATTATAAAGAATCTGATGATTACAGGATGATAGTTAGGCCTATACAATTCTTTGGATAGTAACTATCGTTGACCAGCCTCTTAGCAGGTGTTATTATTCTTATGTGTCTCAGGTGTATCATCTCAATTAATCTTCATGGCACTGTAAGAACTATTATTATTAGCCCATTTTCCAGATGAGTAAAACTGAAATATAGAGAAATTAAGGAACTCGCTCATGGCTTGTCAGCATTACAGGAGTCTAAGACCTTCCATGCACCATCTTATAGACTCTCCACTGGCTTTGACGTAATAATGGAGGGAGCCTTTCTATTACTTATGTTTATTATAGAATTATTCAACATGATGTTTATGTTTATTGAACATAAAAATTGTCCAATGCAAAACACCCTTATTAAAACACCCATCACATACATATTTTCTTTTGGGGTAGGGGTGAAAACCTCAGTGCTTTTATCTCTAGGTGAGAGACTACAGTTGTCTCATAAATCGCCTTGCAGGTATGGAGCGCTCTCTTTCTCTCTGGTAGCTGCCTAGGCCACAGAGCCAGAAGGAGGTCCAGTGCCTGCAGCCAGCAGAGGACAGCATGGGCCCTGCAGCAAGAGCTGGTATCATCAAGCTGTGATGGTCAGGTTCTTACAATGTGGTGGGGAACCCTTTGCTGGAGGAGATCCTTCTGGGCTGTGATTGCTCACAGCATTGCTGGGCCTTCTGTAGTGGCACTTTGGCTCTGCTATCCCCACCCATTGGCTGTGAGTTATGTGGATATGCGAATAATGGAACCCTTACTGGTGGGTATCCCTGGGATTTCTGAGGCACAACTCGTGCACACAGCCGAGGGACAGGGTATGGGGCAGGGAAGGGGTGGGGGATGAAAAACGATTCAGATTCAGCAACTGACCTTCACTGCCACCTCAGACCATCATACCACCTCCTTTGAATATGAAAATCTTTATTAAAAAAAAAAGAAAAAATAGATCTGTAGTTGGTGTCTCAGTCTTTACCAGATGCTTGGGACATCCCAATCAGGGCTTAAATTGTGATGCAAAGCGTCTTGGACAAGACATCACTAGACTAAAAAATAAAAAAAAACTTTAAAGTTCAGTGGCTCAACATCTCTAGCTATTTGTTTGTTTATTTGTTATTTTCTTATTGCTCTACCAGTGTAGTCCATTTCATTTTCACACTCAGCTGTTAACCAATAGCTTTTTCTTCTGAGACGAAACCAAATTTTTGTATTTGCTAACATTGGTATGAGTAACATACTATTGATAGTATCTAGAATGGTTTTTAGCCAGAATTTTTGTAAGCATAATTTCAAAGCAAATTTATGGAATTTTGCTAATAAATTCCCCATTTTATAGTGCTTACTCTGAGAAATGGCTTCTTGTCAAAATCATGACAAATTTCACTGGTTTGGTAATATTTCTAAACTCAGTATGCAGACACACATCCTTCTTGGTATTTCAAACCTTGCCACTTAAATGTACACTTGATATAGACTATGTTTTCATTTTCATAGATTAAAAATATTTATAATGATTGACTATTGATTATATATTAGAGTATATTTTCATTTTTAAAAGTAGAAATAAATGCATAAGGCATTTATTTGATGGCTTATTCAAATACATATTGTATTCATTCATGCAAGGAAACTAGATTACTTTTGAATAATGAAATTTTTAAAATTTGAACTTTTATTTGGAATAATATACATGTATAATAAAACCCATTTTTAACATTTTTACAAGTACAAGGGATTATATTAATTCTCTTCACAATGTTGTGCTACCATCACCACTGTCCATTACCAACTTTTTCATCACCCTAACCAGAAACTTTGTGCACATTAAGCAATAACTCCCTATTCCTTGCTCCTCTCAGACCCCGGTAGTCTCTAATCAACTTTCCATCTCTATCAATTTGCTGATTTTGGATATTTCATATAGGTCATATATTTGTCACTTTGTGTCTTGCTTATTTCACACAGCATAATGCCTTAAAGTTTCAGCCATATCATAGCATACATCAGAACTTCATTCCATTTTTTCAGCTCAAATGGTATTCCATTGAATGTATATACAATATTTTGTTTATCCATTCATCTGTGGATGGACACTAAGGTTGTTTCCACTTTTTGGCTATTGTAAATAATGCCTCAATGAACATTGGTGCACAAGTATCTGTCTGGGTTCCTGCTTTCAATTCTTTGGGCTATGTACCTAGAAACAGAATTGCAGGGTAGTATGGTAATTCTTTGCTTAACTTTTGAGGAATTGTCAAAACTGTCTTGCATAGCAGCTTCCCCTTTTTACATTCCTACAAATACTATATAAGGGTCCCCAGTTTCTCTACATCCTGGCCATTGAATATTGCAATTTGAAGGCTTATGAAATGATTTTCATTGAAGAGAAGAGTAACTTTTAAATTATAGTAGTTATAATTTAGAACTTCTAGAATACGTATATAAGCAAAAAAAAAAGAAATTAAAATTAATGAATAACCTCACCATGCAGAGATAACCATTGTTAAAATGTAGTTTTTATGATGAAATGATTTTTAATATCATTGTTTGTTATAGGAAAGAATATTAACAGAAATGAAATTAATCTGTTCAGACTAACCTTAATAGATTTTTAAAATAGGCCTGAGTCCTTCAAATTAGTAAAAAGCAAGCAAATAAACATCTCACCTGAAATCTTAAAAGGCAAAAGAAATTTGCATATGAAATATTAAATGTTTCTTACACAGATGTTTTAGGTTTAGATTAAATTTATGATTCAACAGATGTGTTTTTGTATTATGTACAATAGTTTTGTTTGGTGTTCAATTGGTATACAGCACTCTGTGACTTCTTATGCATTGATAACATATAGTGTATCTTATGACTGTTTTCTTGGATTTGGAGCAAAATTTTAAAAATTTAAATGTGTAATAGTCCAAATAACTACAATGTTCTTTAACAGAATAGATAAATGTGTAGTAGTTTATATAACAAGATACTATGAAACAATGAAAATGAGTGAACTACAGCTATGTGCAACATTGTGGAAGAATCTCACAAACAATGTTGAGTGAAAGAAATCAGGGACCAAGTTATAGGTGCACTATATGATTGTATTTATATAAAGCTCAGAAAAAGGTATAACTTAACTATAGTGTTGGATGTCAGGATGGTGGTTACTTTGGGGAGGAAGAGGGTGGTATATTGGAAGGGTGGAAGGGAACACTGGTGCTCAAAATGATCTATTTGTTGACCTCGGTGGCGGTTAAATAGGTGTATTCACTTTTTTTCTTTTTTTTTTTTTAGCATGGGCAGGCACCAGGAGAACCCGGGTCTCTGGCATGGCAGGCAAGATTCTGCCTGCTGAGTCACCGTGGCCTGTCCTAGGTATATTCGCTTTTTTTTTTTTTTTTTTTTTTTTTTTTCAGAGAGAAGGAAGGAAGGATGGAAGGAAGGAAGGGAGGAAGAAAGGGAAACATCTTTTTTAAACATTTTCTTGTTTTATTATATTTTGTTTGTTTGTTTGTTTTTTACATGGGCTGGGGCCGGGAATCGAACCGGGGTCCTCCGGCATGGCAGGCAAGCACTCTTGCCCGCTGAGCCACCGCGGCCCGCCCGGTATATTCGCTTTTAAAAACAATTCATTGAGTTCCATTTACGTTTTATATGCTCTGTTGTATATATGATATACTTCAGTATAAAAAGGTAAATAACTATTAAATTCATATTATTTGATATCTATTCTTTGCTTGTGATGTAATATCCAATCCTTACATTGTTTCCTCAGATAAGTATGATCTGCTTTACTGACTCCTGGTTTCCAAGAATGCATTGGAGTTAAAAACAAAACATAAGTAGAATGGCTACTGTTTTGTCTCTATTGTGATGAAATTTCCAGGTCATTTAAGGATTTTCTAGATGGTTGATAAATTTTATTAGTTCTTGTGTACAGCAAATGGATTAGACAGACTGTATTGCTGTTTTCATCGTTGAGATTGGAAAGTAGACACAGGGAGGATAAACGTTTGGTTGAGCCTGGAATTGAACTGCAGTTTTTTTGACACTCCTCTATGCAGTCTGATTGCAAAGCATTGCCATGCTTACTGGTATTGTAGAATTTCAAAAACCCTTGGACTCTCAAAGGAAAATAGCTTTCCATGAACACAAACAGGCACCACTTAGAAAAAATATTTTTGTAGATTAAATTTACATTTGTATCTAAGAGCTATGGATAGGTAGGTTGAGGGATACTCATTGAGTCAACAAACATTTCCGAGTACCAGGGATCATGCCAGACATTATACTTACAAGGGAGGAGTTCACTGTCAGATTGGGGAGACAGACCCAGGATGATAATACAATGTAATATGTGAAATAATAGAGTTTTCACAGGACTTGTGGGACCTCAGAAGAGGGGCAGGTAACCAGTTTGATTTAAAAGGAGCATCTGTAGGTCTTCTCTAGGAGGCATGCCTGAATCAAAACTCAGATACACAAGCATTTTGGTTATTTTGGTGTTTAAAACTAGATAGGGGACAGTGCAGTGGTGGCTCAGTGGCAGAATTCTCACCTGCCATGCCAAAGATCCGGGTTCGAAGTGGTGGTGGCTCAGTGACAGAGTTCTCGCCTGCCATGCCAGAGACCTGGGGTTGATTCCCAGTGCCTACCCATGTGAAAAAACAAAGACAAACAAACAAAAACTAGATAGGTTGTTTAAATTTCCTACCTTTTTCTTTTACAAATTTCTGATCCTTAAAATTTTGGAAACTTTAGGTTCTTAGAGAACATGTATCTTTATGAATTTGGAACAACAGATTGAATTTCCAGAGATGGCAGCTGGATGTAAGCTCCTTGGTGGCAGGGTATCTTGTACTACTTTATCCTTTCCCCCAGGGTCCAGCAGCACAGTAGCCTGTTCATTAAATCCATTATGGGGCTAGTTTTGGTAGGAGTGATTTCTTCATATTTATGCCACATTTCTCTTATTTGTCAGCAAATCTAAGCGATGAATTAAGTTCATTTGCTGAAGTATTTTATTTTAGCCCAATTCTGACACTATCAAATCATGTATGTCAAAATCCAATTGCCAATAAATTCAAATTTGCTACATAAAGCCTTTTTATAGTAATAATATTTAAAGATAGGCTATGCTTTGGATTTCATTTATAGGCACTTAAATGAGGCAGCAACATTTCATGTACAACATAACATGCCAAAACCAATGACCTTCCAAGGTTATTACATTTTTGTTTTTCAGATCTGATGTCTGCATTATCTTAATCTTTTTATTAGGTTCAGTACATGATCTCTTGTTTGTAAATAGAGGTAAGACCTAACCAAATTTTAGCAATGAGATTCAATTACAGGAGGAGAATATAAAAACATCAAACCCTTATTAAGAAGGATTATTTTACATTTCCCAATAACATGTATCCTGACATCTCTAATGACTTCCACTAAGGTGGTTTCCTAAAATATTTTTTAGGAAAAACCCCCTTTTTTCTTTATAGGAGGAATGCCTTGGAAAATAAACGAAAACTCAAGTGAGAGAGAAGGTTAGTTATGAAACAAAAGGAAGGACATTTTAGGGCCTTCTGTTTTATCATAGACATTGAAAGTTGAGTCTACCAGCTTTTAATTGTAAAGTGGAAAATATGGCTTATTTTGCATGGTCGCTGTGGGAAATATCTGTTGAAAGTGGTCTGTCACGCTTTGTGGTGTTTCTATGCCACCAAAATATTTGTGTCAATCCAATAATGGAAAGGAGAAAGAATGGTCCAGAAACAAAGAAGGCATGCATTTTAGCAGTGAATAGTAACAAATTCTTAGCTGATATGGTAGTCTAATGATCTGCCCAGGTCTGGCTGGTTTAAAAGATGACTGTAATTCTAAAACATGAAAGATTATTTAAATATATGTAAATTAGAAAGGAAATGCATTCAAGTACACTGCCTTAATTTCTTAGAGCAAATCCTGAAATAAATGAAGCAAAAATGAAATCACATTGGTTTTACAGTAGAGTTCTGAAATGAGGGCCCATTGATGGGTTACTTCATACCCCAGAGAACAATTTGCAGCTGTTAAGAGCATTTTTCCTTTTTGTAAAGAGCTAAAACAACTGTAATTGTCAGCCTATGTTTTGAGATATAAATGTATATTAAAGGAATTTGTTTTCTTGCGTACACAAGCAAGATAGCCCTCAACTGGTGAAAGTGCTCTGGAAAGAATTTGTGTGTGTGTGTGGTATAAATTTTGTTCGTGAAAGTATGGTAGAAATGCAGGGTCTTCCATTTAGATCCACACTGAAGGCTCTAAACCATTTTTTTTTTCAAGCTTCCTTTGACTATATTCTCACGGTGGTCTCCAAGACTATACATTATCAGATTGGGGGAGGGAGGGTCAAATAAATATTCTGTTTCTTTTTCATAGTGTCCCTTAGATCTCAAGCTGGCAGCCAAATGGCTGAATCCTGCCTAGAGACATGTTATATTGGCCCAGGTGCACTGTTTATAAAAATTTTGTGCCAACATTTTAATAGGAAGATTTTACATGCTAATCTGCATTTATAGTTTATCCTGAAAAATCAGATTAGTGGGACAATTGACTGGGATTGAGGTGCAGTTGTCCCCATTCCCCTGGGATGCCAGTTCCTGTTGCAAACTCCTTCTGCAGTTCATCCCGCACTATGAATGAATATGCACTTATACCCAGCCCAGGAGGTTATTTTCCTGCTTGACCCCTGGAGGCATCTGAGTTTGAGATTGGTTTTAGGCTGGTTTCTATGTTGCCTTACTCTTCTGATTAATAAACAGATTTTTTAATACAGTGCAGCTTGATCCTTGAGAGTCTTTTTATTGTTACATAGGCATCTAGCCATCAAATCTAATACTTTTCGGGTTCAAGAGATTTAGTAATTTTAATTTGGTTCAGGTGTGGGCAGGAAGTACAGCTAAAGAGGACATAAATGCCTAAAATGTTTATCTTTGCTTACAAGCATCCAGTTTTTGTTTCTACCAAAGGTGGTCTGAAGCTGTAATTTCAGTGGTGCTACAACTAAATTGTGCTTACTGGTTTTGAATTGTCATGAAAAATGGATTTCTTTGCCATAAGAAAAACAGTTGATTCATTTAAAAAACATCAATACCTGTAGAGTCCTAAGAAATTATAATTTCTTCATGTTTTGAAGCATAGTAAACAAAATCTGGGGCAACATTTAATAAATTTTGGGTTGTCTATAATTCATGAAGCTACGCATTCTAATTTCTAAACTTCAATTGTTTTATTCAGGGTGGATGATTTTCCATGCTTGATGAAGATGGAGAGATCTCCTTGTCAAAGCTCATATTCAGTTTAGAGGGCTGACCTTTATATTGCTACATAAAGTTCTATGCACAGCATTTTCCCCCCATTAAGTTCTGCAGTTTTATTAAGTTTGATAGGGGCTGAAACATGAGGTGCTTAGTAATATCATGAATTTGAAGGTAATTAGCATTTAACTTTTAAAAGAAAAAAACCCTTCCAATTGTGTTAACATTAAACAACTGTATTACTTTCAAGAAATTTAATTTAATACACTTTGTATTAGTCAGCGTTCTCTAGAGAAACAAAACCAACAGGAAACATCTGTAAATATGAGATTTATAAAGGCATCTTGTGCAACTGGGAATGGAACAGTCAAAAATTTGGAGACTGGAAGCTCCCTTCGGTCTGGATGAACTCCATAGAAGAGAATCACTGGCTGAAGAAAAAAATGAAGAAGTGGCTCTTCTTCCTTAATAGTCTTCATCTGATTGGATTACCTCATTTGTGGAAGATGCACCCTTAGCTGATTGAGATGTAATCTGCCACAGCTGCAATCAACTGACAGATGATTTAATAAACCAGCTTTCTGGTTTATCAGCCAGCCACAAAATATCCTTGCAGCCTGTCCAGACAACTAAGCACATCACCTGGCCAAGTTGACACCCGAATCTAACCATCACACCATTGTAGACTAGCAATGTAATAGAATGCATAAAAGCTCAGGGAATTTGAATATGGAAACAGATGAATGTTTTATAACAAGGGAGAGAATTATTGTCCAGTCTTAGGATTAAAAGTTCCATGAAATTATGAATGTCCAAATCAATAGTATTTTTCATACCTATATGTTATTTTTGATAGTGATCATTTATGAATGATCTAATGAGTATGAAATCAGGTGTCTTTTTTTTTCCCCTTTCCTTTCTTTTTTTTCTCTATGGGGGCCTCCAAGAGATATTGTCACTATAACTTCCTAGATTTTCCCCAATAGTGAAATTTTTGGAAATATTTTTGAATGATATAAGTACAGATTATATTATTGCTATGGTTTTCAGATTGGTCAGAGGAGACATCTCTTTTATGTGAAAATTAAGGACAAGATTAACTGAAGAGAGTTAAAGTATTTTTACTTTCCCACTTTAATAAGAAGTTATTTTGTTCTTTAACTTGCCTTCTATGTACAATGGAAAACACAATAAAAATTTTGAATTTCTTTCATATCATGTAAGGAAGAAGGCACATCTAGTCCCAACGAATTAGAGTTGAGAATATGCCTGGTTAAGATTTTATGCAGAACATCTTCAGTGTTTAGGGTGAAACATATTTATGTACAGAAGAAAAATGGAACATTAATAGTCTGGATTTTCATCTTGCCTCATTCCTTCACTATGAAATGTTTATTAAGTGCAAATATGCTATGTATTTGTCGTAATTGCAGGTGACAAAGGACTAAAACATGAACTTTGTCCTCAAGGAATTTATTTTTCTTAGAAAGTCATTCATACAAACCCCACTAGGGGAAAATTATCTGGGAAACTATTCAAATATAGGCATCATGGTCAAAAGCAAACATTTACTAATGTTTGACAGTTTCTGTTTTCTTTTAGGCAGTAAGTCAGTTATTCACTTCACTTTGTTAGGGCCAGATGATTTACTGGTTTGAACAGAACTATAGCTTATGTTGGTTTATTTCTTTACAATTTTGCACACTTGAAAATATCTAAATATGCAGAAGTGTATCTTTTAAAGGTTAGGAAATCTAGATCTAGAGCTATACAGAATTTGGATTGCTACAGCACCCTGGGTTCTCTATCAGGGTTATTTGTTAATGATTCTCTGCCAGTCTATGAGCTCCCTGAGGGCAGGCTCTGTGCTTATTTCTGCAATATCTTCTAACACAGTTCTTGGCATTTAGTAAATGTACATGCGTGACTGATCAGTGATTGGATAAGCAGTTGCTAGTGTTTCTCTTGTTAATAAATGTAATCTAAGCGCTTTGTAAAGAAATTGTAGACTTTGGAGAGAGGAAGAGGTTAACCAGTCAATCATGCAAATAAACATAAAATTATTATTTGAGATAATATAGATAAAGCTTTTAGCAAAAGGCCTTGTAGTTAGCTACAGGTCTCTTGGCTTTGTGGGTAGAACATGATTTGAGAAATAGCCCATGGTTTTCAGGCTCAGGTGATGTCTGCTTTGTCTGAACTTTTATGCATGTAGTTTAGAAAAGTGATTCATGGGACCTGCCATATACCACTCTGCTTTTCAGTAATTTAATAAGCAGAAGCTGATTGGAAGAAAGAACAGTGCCTGATGGGGAAAAGGGTAAGTGTAAAGAAACCTAGTTTTCAGTATCGCTTCTACTTTGTAACTGGGCAGCTTGCTTAACCTCTGGGCCTCATAGTCACTCTTTTCAGGGTGATGTCTTGATTTTAAAATACTGGGGTTGGGATTCATAACTGCTATGGTCTCTTAAAAATGCCAGTAGGCTATTTGAATATTTTTAGCTCTTTTATTAGTCTGTATGCTCCTTGAGATCAGAGATTATCTTATATATATATATATATATATTTTATGGGGAGAGGTGTTCTTATTGTTTCTAGCATTTTATTGTGGGGAATTTTGAACACACACGAAAGCAGACAAATCAGTAATATGAACCACCCAGCTCCAACAATCAATCCGTGAACTTGTGGCCAATCCTATCCTATCATACAATATCCTCTTACCCTCATTATTTGAAAGCAAATCTTAAATACATGTTATTTAAGTATATGTCATTTAACATTTAGATATATGTCCATTTAGGTATTTTGTATTTACATGTTTTTTAAGATTCCATGCATCTAGTGTGGAGCCTTGTACACATTAGGTAACAAGAAAATAGATGCTGAATAAATGAATTGATTGGCTTAGAAAAAGAAGGAAGATTAGGTACCTTGACCCATACTCAAAATTATAACATATTTAACCTTTAATAAAAATTGTTAATCTTTACATTTCTTGACTGGAGGAGGAGTCAAAGCTCCCAGTTTTGGGGACTCTGTATGTGGTGTGTAATCTTAAAGGGCTTATTTACTTATTCATTCATTCATCTCAATATGTAATTACCCCATAACTAGGGAACCCCTGCATGTTCCAAGAAATTAAGGTATATGCCAAATACTTTCAGATTAACAAGAAGGTATCTACCCTTATGGGTACATCTTGAGGGAATCTTTTAGTGGCACTAGATGACACGAACTAAAGGCTAATTGTTGTCTTCTCACACTTAAATAACCACTAACTTGGTTATTTAAAAGACATATTATGTCTATCTTTACATCAGTTAGGATTTGGTTTAACTATATATAGCAGAAAACCCAAATTAATAGCAAATATACAAGAATTTATTCCACTTAAAAGCCCAGAGACAGGCAGTCCAGCACAGAACTTCTGCTCCGTGAGAATCAACAGCAATTTAGGCACCATTTAAACTCTTTGGACTGCTCCATCCTCAAGGTCACCTCAGGATTAAGTATGGCTGCTGGAGCTCCAGTCATCATCTTCAATCCTGGTTTCTACAAGGAAATTGGAAGATAGGGCAAACAAGGTACAGCTCCCAGTTGAATTAGTCTGTTTTCAGTTTCCTTTGAAGTCTTATATGACATTTCTACTTATTTCTTATTGGCAAGAATATAGCTACTTAGCGTCATTTAGTAATAGAAGGCTGGGAATTGTAGTCTTTTACCTGGAATAAAATTGGAGTTCAGTTGCTTAGGAAGTGGAGAATGGATTTCAGGTGGCAACTAGCAGTTTTGACTATAATTTTACAACAGAAATCCCCCCAACTACCTACTCCACTTCTCTCTATCTTAGTAAATGCTACCACATTCACCAAATTGTTCAGTCTGAGAGTCTGGGAGCTATTCTTCAATCCTTTCTTTTTCTTACACTACACAGCCAAATGATCGACAAGTCCTGTATCTCTAGAATATATCCTGAAGTCTGAACCTTCTCTCCATCTCTACTATTAAATCCTTAATCTAAGTCACCATTATGCATCATCTAGATTATTTCAATTGCCTCCTAACGGATCTTTCTGTTTTTTGTTTTGTATCCTTACAGATAATTGCCTGCATAGCAAACAGAATTATTTTCTCAAAAAATTAAAAAAAAGAAAGCATATCATCCAATAGCCTCCCATTGTGATAAAAATAAATATTACCTCCTTTTCTTGACCTACAAGACCTTACATGGTTTGGCTTTACCTCTCTAAACTCATCTTCTATGCTTCATCCGCTAGTCCTTATGCTCCAACCAGCTTTCTTGTCCCTTGAATATACCAACTGTGTGCTACTTCAGATCTTTGCCCTGAAACACTCTTCCCCGTCTTTGTACGGTCAGCTCCTTTCCTGCAGTTTTGGTCTTAGTTCAAAGATCCTCAGGTAAACCTTTGCTGACCATCCTGGAGAAAGTAATTCTTCCTAATCTCATAACCTGGTCATTCTCTGTCCCACTATCTAATTATTTTTTATTTAGTGGGTGACATATGCCTCCACTCCATTTTTCTAACTAGATAAAGTTTGGTCATGTGCTGAATTGAACATGATGTGGAGAAAGGCATTCTCATACTCTTATCAGTAGTGAATGCCTTGATAAAACCTTTCTGGAAGGCAATTTTACAGAATCTATGAGAACTAAAAAATATAGCTTCATGAGAGAAGTGATTGTAGCACCAATAGCAGTTTAATAATTTGTTGAAAGAATGGTGATTCTGAAGATTAAATCATGAAGCATTACAAAGCATTTGACATCAATTTTTCCTCCCTCTTTTCTTTCTCCTTGCCTTTCATCTTGTATTTAAAGTCTCCTCTGTTGATGCTAATGCACATCCTTTAAAGTCAAACTCTTTAAACTGGTATATTTAGTACTAGGGTCAAGGTCTCAGGATAAATGTGGCACATCTTTGAAGGTCAAACTGTGAGAAAAATAGTTTTCTATCAAAGAAAGTAAGAATTCCGGGACAATAAAAAGTTTTCCTTGAAATGTTCATAATAAAACAGTGACAAGAATGCCTTAGGTTTTCATACTGCTACAGTTTGCAAATTTTTTTAACATACATTATTTTCTCTAATTGGATCTTCCCCAACCAAGTTGTGGATAGGCATGGAAGCTGCCTACCCACCCACAAATTGCTACTAGGCATGTAAAGAAATAAATATTTCAAAGAGAATTAAATTAAAAAAAATGAATATAAGTCCCCCTCCCAAACCAGACTTCTAAGTTCTCAGCTCCTTTCTCTCTAGTCGGATTTCTTGGGTATCCTTCCAGAAGTATTTTAAGCACATACCAGCTGAGATGTGAACATGTGCTCTCCTTGCATTCTTTTTTCATATACAAATGGGGAATATTCTCAAGTGCTATTTCTTTTTTTATAACATATAATTCTGTTATATTGGAGTATAGTAGTCCACTGTATGGAGGTAGTCCAAAATTAGTTAATTATTTCCTAATGAGTGAGACATTTGGGGTTGTTTTCAGTATTTTGTGGTAATCAGCATTCTTAGGAGCATCTTTACATGATGAAGATTTTTTTCTTTGCCCACAACAATAAAATAAATTCCAAGGAGTGGAATTGCTGGGTCAAAGGCTTTATGTTTTTAGTTCTGCTAGAATATGAAAATTCAGGGTAAACTGAAGTATCAGAATTTTAAAACTTGCATTTTTAAACTCTCAATCCAAAAAGGCAAAATTTAATGCCCTAGGTTTTAAGAAACACAGTTCTTCATTTAACAAGTTTTGAAGGAATACAGCTACTGAACTCAAAAACCCCAAACATGGTAATTCCAAGGAACAGAAGAAAACAAAGTAGGCCTTATAAAAACTAAATCTATGACTTTGACATACTTGGACCAGGCTTTCACTGAACTAATGGAAGCAGATTATAAACTGTACACTATTTAGTAGCGGAATTTGTATTCTACTCTTACTTTGAATTTTAAATTGTTGGCAGGAATTATTACATTTGGCGTATCAGTATTCACCAAGTTAAGACAAGTGTAGAATGTACTTGAAAAATTCTTAAACCATTTTTTTAACTTTTTGAATGTCAAACATATACAAAAATAATAGAATAGAATAAATAAAAATAAACAAAGAGAATCATATTGCAACCCCCCGTGTACTAACCCCCAGCTTCAACAATTCATAATTTATGGTCTGTTTTGTTCATCTAGTCCTCCGTTCACTACTCACAACCCTAATCTGGATTACTTTGAAGCATGTCATATGACTTCATTCATGAATATTTCAGCATGTGACTTCATAAAATAAAGGCCATGGCTTTTTATGTGGGAGATATGTAAAGGGTGAGAATGTGTTTAATATCAGGAACATTAAACTGTATATTCACATGGCTTTCACATATTGGTCTACTTACAAGCTTGTTTTCTACAAACTACCTCTTTTGCTGATTAAAGTTTGGTAATCTTTGTTTACATGTAACTTAGTTAAAACAGCATCAAGTTTATTTTCCTTTTGGTCAATGACTTTTTTCCAGATGAATTTTTTGTGTGTCCACGGAGTGCTGATTTTTCTTTTACATGAAATTGATATCTCTAAGAACAGCTCTATAAGACCTCTGATGGCTCTTTTCAAAAGGCAAATAAATCAGAGTTGAGTTTGCAGATTACAGCATTTTAATTGAGACACCAAAATTTTGGTACAGCAAGGAAGCCAGATTACTTGCAAAAAATGAAGCAGCTTTGGACTTCTAGGAATGGCAGATGACTTTTATAGACTTAAAAAAAAAGTTTGCTTGCTTTCTACTGATTGGACAAGGGTTCATCTGTCTTGTAGGGCAGGTGTGATTTCTTTTGTCACCTATCAAATATAATGAACTAGTGGCCTCATTGGGTCTCTGGGTCAGTTGCCTTGGTGGGGTTTCAAATTTCAAAAGCTATCAAGAGGAAACTGAAGAGGGGTACAAAGAGGAAATAGGAAGTGGATTTTTGACTGAGCTTTCTCTATTTAATTTTATCAACTCCCAGACTGCTGCTTCTGTTGTGAAACCACCCACTGTATTTTAGAACAAACAGAAAAAAGGCAAAACCCAGTTTACAATTTGGGGTTTCAGATAGAATTACCGTTTTCATTTGGAAAACTGTATGTTGCTTTCTATATTTTCTGATTAAGCTACAAAATATAGTTGAGCATTTTCATGAGACTTCTAGAGAGAGAACTACGGCCCTTTTTCTTTTGTTAACTCTATTATATGCAGTATCTAGTTGGATTTACAGATTAATGTACCTGGACATACATTATAATAAAGTTTTATTTTTGTGGAAGGTAATGTAGACAATATAGTTTGTGGTTCAGAGAATGGCTCAGGGGGCAAACTGCCAGGCTTTGAGTACTTGTTCTACCAATTAATAGTCATGCAGCCTTGGCTGTTACATAACTTTCAAAGCCGTATTGGGAAAATGAAACTGACTACATCTTGTGTGTGTGTGTCTGTGTGGTGTGGATTAAATAAAATAATGTATGTTAAGTATCTTGCACATAGAGTACTCACCAAATATTAGCTAAAAAACAAACAAAAATTGCAAAAGTTGTCATTCATTTTGGCCTGAGTTCAATAAAGATATTTCTTTTTCACTGAATATTTTTTAAATGCTGTGCTTATTTGTGTAGTGGACTAAAACATAGGGGAAAAATTGTTTTTGTGCAATATTGCAGTATAAAGCACTCATAAGTTCAAAAGTATTAAGAGGTGAGATTGATTTTATAAGGTTTGGTGGCTCCTTTTGTATCCTATATGAGAAGTTTCCTATACTTCAGACCTGTGATCCACTCAGCTCTAGTACTGCATATAAAACAGTAGCTTCAAGAAGTGTGTGATGGTAGATGAAGCTGACCTTCTTTGTCACCTCAGAAGTGGCCCTAGTTTATCTTAAATACCATTTAGACTCATGATTGTGAATTAATTTAAGAGGCTTTTAACATGTTCATGTTTTCACTTTGTGCCATATATTTTCATAATGAGTTCAACAGGTTCACCATCTCTGTGTAAAACAGCTAAGAATTGTAGGTGAAAAGGCTTCTGCCTGCTTTTAGAGGTACTGGGCTATTTCTAGTCCACAGCACTTGACATCATCCTTCCGTGAACCCCAATCCTGTAGTTAGGTTGAATTTCAGGTCTTGGCTGGACCTGTGAACCCGTAGGACCTTCTAACCTTATCTTTGCCATGTGATAGTTTACCATAACTGAGGGCGTGGAGAGATCAGAGGACAGTGGAACACACTGAAACAGGAAAGCAAGTATTGAAATGGAAATTGAAGACACCTGTCTGTGTCATGGAGATGTCAGATCCATTCTTGAGTCCTGTGAACATATAGGTTGTCACTCTTTAAGTGTACTTTGTTTTATTTTTGTCAGATTGGCATTTCACACTCCAGAGATGCTTAGTGTATCTTGCAGAATTTGAAACGTCTGATTACTCAGTCTCTCCTAGTCCATTTATAAGATGTATGGTGAGGCTGATCTTGGCATCACTCCCAAGGGAACCCTTATGTTTTGCTCTGTTCATCCCGAACTTTGTCCTGTTTCTAAGTTAGTTTCATGTTCCTGATAGGACATTACCCCTAATATCTATAACGTATTAAAATAAGATTTTGTGCATGTGTGTTTGTGGGGAGGGTTCCTTGTTTCTTTGTTTGTCCACTCACACACCCTGGGCTCAAATCTCAGCTCTGGCAATTACAATGCATCGTTTTCACCTATTTCAGTTTCCATTTCCCTGACTATAACATAAAGATGATAATAGTACCTATTTCATAAGGTTGTTGTAACGATTAGATAAGCTGTTGTATTCTGCACCATAAAGCACTCAGCATAGTACCCACCATCCTGTAAGGATTCACAAAATATTACTAGTTTTGCTATTGTCATCATCACACCAATTTATTTTTTCTCTGACCAACATAGAACAGCAAGTTTTCAATCTCCTTTTTCTAATATTCCTATTTGCTTTTCAAGCAATCAGTCTTTTACTTCTACTTTGGTAAAACTGTATTGGCAAATATCTCCAGTGACCTTTTGCCAAATCTGAACATTTCTTTGGTCCTGCTCTTAAATGATGCCTTGTAATATTTGTAATTGTTAATTGTTTCCTTCTTTAAGCTCTCTTTTCCCTTGACTTCTCTAAATGTCACATTTTCTTTTATTTCCTTCCTAACTTTCTGACTGCTCCCTAACTTTTGGTTTTATTTCTTAAGACTGCCTTTTAAATTATTCCCTAGAATTCTGTTTTCCATCCATTTTGTTTCTCTCTCACTTTTTGCAGAGATTGTAAACTGGGTGCCCTGTGCATCAAACCTATGCTATTGTGTGTGTTGTTTTTTTTTTTTTTTTTTGACTGAACAGGATTTCAAAAAATTTTTTAATGAGTTGTCAATTTTAAAAAGTTGAGAGATTTCATATAACAATTTGAATTTCACTTTCTTTTGGAAAAAAAAAGTGGGAGATGAGGGTACTCTGGGCCATGTTCTCTTGTGGTCATAATGGGCCAATGAAGAAAAGGCTGCTTTCTTTAGCTGAGGCATATACATACTAAGCCTGCTTCACCTGTCAGTGTTGCCTCCCTAGGTCCTTGTAAAGCAACTGGATTTGAGATCTTTATTCCATGTCCATCCTGAAAGATTTCATTTATTCCATTAGCTTCTATTATGAAATAAATGCTTATAAGGCTAGTTTATTTTTCTCTTCACCTGATATAATGGCATCACAGATCATTATGTTCAAAACTGAGTTCATTATACTTTTTTTTTTTTTTTTTTGGTATTTTCTAGCCTTGTTAATAGAGTGCTATACGCTGAGCCTCTCAAGCTAGGAAGTGAGGAGTGAGAAGTCTATGGTAGAACCCATGCCACCTAACTTGGATGACCGTACCATCACACCTAGTTCTATATGACTTCCATGGTCTTCTTTTCTCTACCCCTTAACCTGGGATTCACACTGGCAGACATCTGGTTCTCTATCACACTTCCTATTTGAAATGTCAGTTTATGTGTTTTGGTTATCATTTTAGTAACTTAAGCCTACATTGGATTCCTTTAAGAAGTCACTTCTTAGTTCAATGAGCATTTATTGCATGTCTAGTAAACAGATCAGGGTCTGTTTTGCTGTGGATAAATTGGTGAATGAAACAGAGTGTCTGCCCTCAGGGAGCATACATTCTGGTGGAGGAGAAAAACAATACATGAGTAAGTATAATGCTAGTAGTGAGACATACAATGAAAAATTCTTAGACTTGTGTTTTTTTATTTATATGCATTTAGGTTGTCATTTCATTTACTTGAACAGACTAAGACCAAGAATAATAATAAGAATTTGGAGGTACCAAACTACTATCACACAAGATCATAATTTCACATCAAAGATGCTTAAGTGCCAGCATCTGGTTTCACCCATCTGGAACTGTCTGAATATCCCCTGAATTACTTCAAGGGGATAGTGTAGTTTAGATTATTTTGCATTTTACATGGCAATTTATACTGGGAAAGTAATATTAAAAATTAGTAGAACATTTATGAACTTAATTAATGAACCCTTAATTAAGGGTTCGGGTGTAATCTGATAGGCTATAAAATTTCCTAATCAACCATTGTTATTCCTTGAGCAGGTTTCTGCCTTGGGGCTTGGCACTTAAATTCTTTCTTCCAGGAATATTCTTCTTCTAGATTTTAGTAAGGGCTATTCCCCAACTTCACCATTCACCTTCACTGAACACACAGCCAAGAATAGGAATTCTGGGTCTAATGCATATACATATGCCCTAAAATAGTTTCAACCAACCTCAGTTTTGGATAGTTTCATGATTTTGCCGACTAGAAGTTAGATGCTCAAAATGACCTCTGGCCATTCATGCCCCTTGGTCAATCAAAGATGGAATAGTGATACCAGTAGTTGTTGTAGTTCATATACCATGGAAAGTTTGGGGTTAGCAGCTATCAGTCTCAAGTATGACTGTAGCATTGCAGCATTGTCATCACATGAGGGCATAGAAGAGAATAAGGAGTTTATAGATAATATATCTCATTTTTTTTTATCTCTGGTTGAGGAAGTTTACTGATAGTTTTATAGGCTAAAGGATTGTTTGCACGAATATAAAAATGAACTTACTGGAATAAAGGGCAGGATGGACTTACTGCCCTTGGCATTTAAAAATCACAAGTATCAAGCTTTTCCACATGCACATGTGTGTGCTAAGAGACTGAAAATTCCTTGAGTTTATAACCCTTGGGCCAGCGTTTAAGGAAACATTAGATCAAATCCTGGTAATGAACCTCTGTGACTCTAAGTTAGCTAAGACCCTTAGCAAGAGGGTTAGTTTATGCTTCTGAGATTTCTCAATGAGGATTTTAGTTAAGAGATTTAGTTTCAGAGACAGTCCTCAGCATCCAGGGCAGGAGACTGCTGACTGTGCAACTTATATTATTATTGATCTAGAGTTAGCTATACAGTACACAAATACACATCTAAGATGTGTTAACATGGTTCATGAGACTTTACAGACTGTAAGACAGTTAACCAAAGCAAAACATTTATGGTAAGTACAAAGATATTTTGCTATCTATGTAGAAAATTCCATTAGTGGGCCAGCTGATGTTAGCATGTTCAATACTACCATTCAAAAAATATCAGCCTTTATTAGGAGAAACCATCATAATCTGCTACTCCAGGGTCAGGGAACTTTTTCTTAAATGGCCAGATAGTAAATCACTTTAGGATTTACAAGGCAGATGGTCTCTCTTTCATCTATTTAACTCTGCCATGGTAGCATAAAAGCAGACAAACAATATGTAATTGGATGGACTTAGCTGTGTTCCAATAAAATTTTATTTATAAAAACAGGTGGTGGGCCAAAGTTTGCCACACCTCACTCTAGTCCATGCCTGTAGTTTACTGAATTGTTTGGCCAAAGGTTGCATGATTGCAAGCTTGTGACGGAATCTAGAAGTTGTCCTTTCTACTTTTCATACTTTCAGAAGTCACCTTTCTGCTTCTCAATCAATGTATCCTTCAGCCACCTCCATCCAATGGACTTTGTGGATAATGTCCAAAGGAAATAACCCATGTCTCATATTACCCTTACTTAGCTGTACAATCATCAACACTGTCAATTTTAGACCATTTTCATTGCTCCAAAGAGAAAAAGAACCAATAAACACCCTCTCGCCCAAAATCCAAACCTCCCCTTAACTCTTATCCCTCCCACTCCAATTATTTACCCCTGGAATTGCTGTGGTACTGTTGATGTCTTCCTGTTAAATACAGGGTATAGCATGCAATAGTAGTTTTCCCTTCTGTACCCCTCTGTTTTGGTTTGCTAAAGTTGCAGAATGCAATATACCAGAAATAGAATGACTTTTAAAAAGGAAATTTATTAGGTTACAAGTTTACAGTTCTTAGGCCATAATAATATCCTAACTAAGGCATCCAGAAAAAGATACCTTAACTCAAGGAAGGCCCATGTCTGTCACTGGAAAGTCATGTGGCTGGTGTCTGCTGGTCCTTGTTCCTGGATCTGTTGCTTCCAGCTTCTCTAAGCATCTGGGACTTCGCTTAGTTCCTCTGGGACACAACTCTGGGTTCTGGCTTGCTTAATATCTCATGAGAAGACATATGGCAATATCTGCTGGGCTCTTTGCATCTCCAAATGTCCGTATCTAGGCGTCTGCTCTCTGTCAGCACTCCAAACATCCCCAAATGTCTGTGTTTCTGTTGGCTGTGAAGCAACTGTTCTCCAAGCATATGAGCTTTCTCCAAAATGTTTCCCCTTTTAAAGCACTCCAGTAAACTAATCAAGACACACCTTGAATTGATGCAGTCTCATCTCCATCTAATCAAAAGGCCATACCCACAATCAAGCACATCGTATCTCCATGTATTAATTCAGTCAAGAGGCCACACCCATAATTGAGTGTGCCAGTCTTCATGGAAACAATCTAAACAAAGGTTTCCACCCTACAATATTGAGTCAGGATTAAAGGACATGGTTTTTCTGGGATACGCAACACTTTCAAACCAGCATACCCTCTGTTATTGACTCCATGTATTTGAAGTAGTTCATACAAGAACTTGTTTATCCCTTGTTTTTCTTCATGGTTTCACTCTATGTATTTATATTATTTTTACAAGTGTAAATAAAATATTTAAGAGTAAAAAGTTATTCTTAGATGGTTCCTTTCTCAAGTATTAAAAAATTTAGAAAAAGATAGCTGAATTCTGTGTAATGAATAGTTGCAGTTTTCCTTTTTGGTTATATTTTTAGCAATATGATAAGAAGGTCCAGGAAGCCAAAGTAGAGTGTCTACAGTGTCTGATTTTAACTCACTTCACGGTTTATTCTTGATTTTCTCATTCCAATGCAGAGAACTTCATGAGCTGACAGACAAGTGTAGGAGTTGAGTGGTTTTCTACTCCCACCACCCTTTCTGAGGAAATTGCTGTGGTAAATCAGGGCCATTTCTAGGAATGGCAAGGTCTGTTGATGTCATGGTGATTTTATCTTTGAACTAAATGCCATAACATTTCTAAGTTATATTAATTAGAGGATTTTTTAAATAAGAATTTTGTTTGTGGCATGTAATAAATTAAAAAGGTCACTCTCAAGCATAATGTTTGGTTGGTAATCAAAAATATAGTTGGTTCTGATATATGTAGATAGATATGTGAAATTTATATGTACACATTTCCTTGCTTTCTAGGTACTTCAAACTTTTTTAGAATCTAATTTTTCAGGGCATACCTTTGATTACTATGTAATAAAGCATTTATGATCTACTCATTTGGTTTGCAAAAGCTGCTGGAATGCAATATACCAGAAATGGAACAATTTTTAAAAAGGAAATGTATTAAGTTGCAAGTTTACACTTCTAAGGCTATTAAGATGTCCAAACTAAGGTACCCATATAAAGATATCTTGATTCAAGGAAGGCCAATGGGTCTGTAACACCTCTGTCAGCTGGAAAGGCACATGGCTGGTGTCTGGTTGGGTCTTTGAGTTTTCATTTTAAATAACTTCCCTGAGGGCATTTTCTTCCTATATCTCCAAATGTCTGGGTCTCATATTGGCTCTGTTGGCACTGAAGCTTTTTCCAAAATGGTTCCCTCTTAAAGGGCTCCAGTAAACAACCTCATGTTGAATGGGTAGAGACACATTTCCATGGAAATAAAGAAATCCCACCCAACAATATTGAATGAGGATTAAAGAACATGGCTTTTCTGGGGTACACAACAGTATCAAACTAGCACATAGACTTATATAAATCCTCTAACTTTTTTTCTTACATCTAGGATAATTTGCCTGGCTTACTGTAGTTTGTTCCCAAGAGATAGTGAAAAGTTTGAGCAGATCCATCCACGTACCTTTACCAAGTCCCTTCTGCAAAAAGACTTCTTGATGGGTTATACTCTCTAACTATGGCATGGAATGAAAGAATTGGGATTTTGCCATGAAAAGTTGGCACTATGCTCTTCTATATTTTTCAGATATCTCAGTTTTTTTTTCCAAATTTCCATTCCAAATGTAACTGCCCTAGTTCATCATTTTATCTTTTGATTACTTTAATATCTTCTTATCTGGTCTTCCCATCTCTATTTTAGTGGTTCACAGACCTATCTGTACATTGAAATCACCTGAGAGCTTTAAAAAAAATACTAATTTCTGCTCCAGCCCACAGTGATTTTTATTTAATTGGTCTTCAGTGTACCTAGACATATTAGAACAATATTATCTTTTTGAGAGCTCTTCCAGTGATTCTAATGAGCAGGTAAGGTTGAGAATCACTCATCTTATTCAAGAGGGTTGTTAGTTTCAACCTATGACCTAATGTAAGAGATCTTTGAGAGGGAAGTTGGGTAGGACTTAGGGAGTAATTACATGATTGAGGAAGGTGGCTGTTTAAAGAATATTGCCTAGATCTTATCCTTGTGCAGTGGGTAGATGATAGTGCCATTTTCTGAGATAGCAAAAGATAGGCACATTGCTTGGAAGAGAAAATAATGATTCAGTTGTGGACATGAGAATTTAAGCAGCCGAAGGGATATGCATTTGGAGATAAGGAAGTACTTCAAAAATATTAAAGTTAACCAAATATGGATGGGGTAATTTATTGTCTATTGGTAGAAATATTAAAGCACCTCTGTCTGGTGCTTACCAGCTTTTGCTTAAATATTTCTAGCAATAGGGAATGAATTACCCAGCCCATCTTTGGACAGTTAAAATAATTCAGAGGTTCTCCCTTATAATGCCCCTGATTTTGCTTTGCTCTAACCTCTGTCCAATGATTCTCTGACTTTGGAGATATTCATAACAATCCACTGATTATGTGACAGTCTTCAAGCTTCAGAAATAAATTTCTTCTCAAGTTTCTCTTTCTTGCACCCTGTTAACAGTTCCTCATTGAATATTCTTGCTATAGTCACAGTTGTTAACATATCTTCTTATGAAGCCAGCTGAAACATGAATGTTAAATGCCTTAACTTGATTAAGAGAATAAGTATTTACTGATCATGTTTTCATCTAATGACATGATAGAACTTTTTAAAAAAACTCTATATAGAAGAGATGATATTCTTCTTCAAAGTAAATGTTTTCCTGCCTTTCTGTGCCCCATTATATATATTTAAAAGGAATGAGATTTAAAAATGATAGAAAATTTGTGTAAAAATACATTACACTTTTTTGGATAAAACATAACAAATATTTTAAGAATTTATCTCAATGTGGACAATTACTTGACTTCTTTATTTCAAGAGTAAGGGTACTGGTCATTTAAAACTCTGTCAAGTCATAGAAGAGAATAGTCATTTTAAAAAGGCTGAACATGAGACTTGCTATTTCTGTTGTGGAAGATTTAATCTTCAAAGAAAAATGTGGCATTCAAATTCCCACTGTTTCTATTCCAGAAGGTATGCACACATTTGGATAACTGATCTTCCCTTTCTTCCCTCAGAAACTGTTTTGAGCTTGGAATTTTCTGTTTAGATCATGATTCATACTGTCAGAGAAGAATTGGAGTCTCCTCTAGGTACTTGGCAGAGCCAGGACATGTTTCCATATATAGCTGCATAAACCTTTGTCGCCCATTCTGGCTTGAGAAAATGTTATTAAAAGTTCATTCCTGAGTTCTTTTTTTGCCGAGGAATAACAGTAAGCACTAAAAATTTATGCCTGGGAGAACTAAGATTTGCCCCAACATCAAGAACCGTCTGTGTGTTCTGAGAACCTTCCCTATGCGTCCTCAGTTAGGTGACGCCATAGCTGCAGCAGTGCACTTACATGTACAACTGGGGGTGGCAGTTGTTGACTCCTTCCTGGCCTACTTCCTGCTCATTGTCTTGGGAAGGAACAGGGCAGCCTTTACAGAGATGAATCATAGTACCTAAACACCTGAATAATGGCCAGAGGCTCCTCGGTTATTTTATGACCTTGGGATCCATTACTACCTCTCTGAGAGGTGTAGTAGAAATTTTGGATGGTAGCCTTAAATTTTGGAGAGTGGAATTCTCTAGGGGAAAATTGTACTGGTAGCAGTCAGCTTTTAAAGTTTATACTGTCTGCCCTTTGATAAAGGTCATATGATGTAGTAATAATTCTTTGGGAAAATGAGAGGTCCATAGACTCTGAATGCTGGATTTGCATGTACTGTGACCTCCAGGCATCAGTATAGGGAAATGGGAAGCTTGCTCTCTTTGTACCTTTGGAAAGTGAGTGTTTTTAGTCAAAACACCATGGACTTTGGAAACTTGCACATCTGAATTCTATGCTCTTTCTATTTTTCTTAGTGGAATGATCTCTAATTTAAGACAGCCAAGCATTTATGTTCTGTAATCTTCAGGTTTGTCCTCTGTAAACCTGTATCATCCTTGCCCTTTCAGTTTTTTTTTTTTTTTGTATGTGTATTTATAACCTCACTCATACCCTGTTTCATTATGTTTCTTACTGCATGTCTGTCTCTTCTCCACTTGGTGGTCAATTACTTGGAAGTATAGTCGTCATCCTATCATCTCTTTGTTTGCATCGGCCTCCAATGTTGAACCATTTTCCTTTCTTCCCAGAAACCTGGAAAGAGTCCCTTCTTATTTTCTGCTTATTATACAGATTATGAAAGGAGAGAGGATAGTTCTGTCATAAGGGGTATGTGCAGAGGGGGCTACAAGTGAAGAACATTAGAATCTTTACAGTTTAATTACAATTGGCTCTTCCAGGAACACTTGGAGATAGAATGAGCAGCACATATAGATGATCAAGAAAAGGAGAGGAAGACAAAGAGAAGACCCTCTGTAGGACTTGAAATAAGCATCATTTATCTCCTGTGTCACTCCTACACAGAGGGTCTTCTACTAGAGAAAAAGGAAAGGATGAACCAGAAAGTACCCATTTCAGTTTCCTCTGGCTTCCAATCAGGGGTCAACTGGGATTGCAGAAGACTTAGAACCCAAGTAAGAACAGATAAATCTAGTTTCTGCCTTGTGTTCCCCAGTTTCTGATATTCCTGCTGAAGGGCCACTTCCTGTCCTTCTACCCCTTTGACATCGTCATTCTCCCCATTATCATTTTTATACCAGCCCCACATTTTTCTTACCCTTGGGTTTGGGCAGGGTGAACCTAAATGCTACCCAAAAATGCTTTGTTTACAATGTATAATTATTTTTTATCTCAGGAAGAAAAAAGATAACATAGTGTGTTGCAATTTCCCCTAAGTCCTTTCTTACACTGGACACTGGCATGCCTTCCAGACTCCTGCAGGACATCTATCTGTTCTTTCTGTTAGAGCAGATACACTTCTTTGAAGCACTGTGGTAACCATTTAGGTTCTCTCTGAAGGACATCTTAGGACTTTGCAAAATGGTAGCCATTGAAGTTGATGGAGACTTTAAGGGAGATTCACCATGAATAGGCAGGATGAAGCCTACCTCCCCCCTGCCCCCAATTCTCTTAAACTTGAATTCCAGGCTAATTCAAGTTTCTGTTCAACTCAAATATCCTGCAATAAATTACTAGAGCAGTAAATAGTTTTGTGTTTCAATGTACTGCATATTACATTGGTATTTACTTCAAAGTTCAATAACTTTAGAGCTTTCCTTGTTTAAGCAAAATAAATGAAGACTATTTGGAAATGAAAGCTTTAGTCTTTGATATAAAATCAATGGACATGGTGCTCATTTAAAACAAACTAAGCCTGAGGACTTGTGAAATGAATCACAATCCAAACCACTGATAACTGGGGTAAAGTACACCTTATTCAGAAGCACTGGATGCACATACCTGTAATAATGATTCTGTCATCTTTTAATTATGTTCTAGAAATTTGGAAAAGAGAAGCCTTTAAGAGAATATCCAAAAATGAGAGTTGCTTCAAAAACAGGAAAACCCGGGTTTTTTTCAGAGATTTTAAAGGTTAAAATACAAATTAGAACTGCATGGCACAATGTATTTTATCTGTCTTTTGAAGATCATTTCTTGATTGCAGGTATCATTAGCATTAGGTGAGCCAGATTAGGGAGTTCCTAATATGATTAGTTAAGTGCTTTCATTCCCCTCTTTTCCTTCTTTTCTTTTTCCAATCTCCTGCTCAATTTATGTGGAATACCCTAATATCCTGAATCAGGTACCTGAACATTTTTAGAATATAACATTGATTGGAACAACAGATCAGAGCAGTTTTTCAGTAAAACATTAGGCATTTGTTCAATGACCTGTAACACATCTTGTGCCTTTTATTCCAGACTTCATTATCTGCTACCTCTGAGTCCGTGCCAGAACACGGGAGAAGCATTCCAGGCCTCCCCTGGAATGCATTCCTTGCATGCATAGGAGTCTCTGGAAAGTTATATTTTTGAAGAAAATAGAGAAAGGTGCTACAACTTTATACATTTTAACACTTTCAGGTTCAATTACTAAGCCAGATCCTTTTGGCTTCATTAAAAATACATTTGAGTTGCAGCATTGGACACTATTATAGGGAGCATTGAAGCTGTATTAACTGCCTTAGGTATCACGCACAGTGTAAATATGGTTGAGGAAGAGGGTGCTGTTCATGAACCATCAACTTGGTTTACTACCTAGACAAGGAATGCTAAAAGCTTTCTATTTTTGCTGATCTTCAGATTTTGGTTTGGGAAAGGTTCTTTGACTTCAACAATACAACATGGAGAGGTAAAATGAGAGCAAAGCTGAAACAGTGCATTTTAATGTAAAGGTGAGTAACTTTCTCTGTAGTGTGACTTCATGGGTGTTTCCTGCTTTTTCCCTCTGAGGCAGATGTGGCTTTTAGTTACTAGGCAAAAATGACTGTATGAAAAGACTTGGGAGAACTTTATGTATATGTTAGTCACATTTGGCCCTCCAGTTGCCATCTTTTGCCAAGTCAATGTTCCATCCCCTAAGGAGGCTGCTAATTCTCTTCTCCACCAAAGATATTCAGTTGTGGAAAAGGTTCCTTCATCGTCAAGGTTTTCTGAGTATAAAGTGAAATAAAATAAAAGCAGGGGGAAAAAATCCCAACCAACCAACCAACCAAAAATACTTAGTTTACAGGGGTGTTGCAAATGGACCTAAGCCACCGTGTTATGTAGACCTATTAGGTTCTTTTCTGATAGATAACAGCTACCAATAATTAGAGTTGGACGAGGGTTAGCTACCCCACTGCCACCCTCTACCAGGCTACAATGAAAGCAAGACTTGACCACATTCCGCTTGGCCAAAACCATCAGATACACAACAGTTTTTGGATTTTTTTAGGTAGACATTTATCAAGTTCTGTAAACTTTAAGTCTCATGTGACCAAGGAAGAAATGCTGTTTACATGTTGCATGAAAGATTGGGTCAAGACAAATAAGATAATATTCTAGAGGTGAGATTCAGTTAATTCTTTATCAGAATCCACCAAACCTATGACTGGACACAAGATTTTTTAGGGATCAGCCTTTGATGCCATCCTTAAGGATGAAAATGAAAGATCTTTTATGTTACTAGGCATTTTTCATATAAGGATTGTTAGTATCTCTGTAATATTTTAAACCAATTCACCTGTCCTGAATACCACTAATTTTGCCAGTGAGAGTCCATTATATTAGAAAGCCATATTTTCACCAATGAAAACAGATTTCTAACATTATGCAAATTAACAAAGTCTCTGATTATGACTTGAGACAGAGTGTAGAAGCATTTGTAGTAGCCGCTGAGAGTGTCACCTTTCTGATGAAATACTAACATCTAAGAGTGTGAATTCCTGATTGGAGTAGCTGACACTCCTTAGTATAAATTTTACACATTCATATTACTGAAGCATTTAAGAGTAAATTACAGACTTCATGAGATGGAGTATAAAGAAGAAGCAAAAAGTGAATATAAGTGAATATTTGATTTACGGTTTGGCAGAAGTAGGTAGGTTCCTATTTTTAGTGCTTTTGCACTAATTTTTTCTTTTAAATACCTTGAAAGCATCTCCTCAGCACATAGAAGAAATACTGTTAAACAGCTTTATCAAATAAGAATCCTATATTACAGTGTGATTTATTAAATCAGTTAATTCAGTTCATACTTATTGAGTATGTACTGCTTGCCTGGGGTACAGAGATGAAGGGCACTGTTCTTGTCCTCAACCCCAATTTTAACAGTATAGGCAGGGTCACAACATCAGGCTGTACAGGTTTGGTGCTGCACAACTCCACGGGTGCCATTCTTTACATCTGAATGGAAGGCCCTGGAGAAGTACAAAACAGTGGCCTGGGAGGGAGCAACACAGTGACTGAGTAGAGCTTGTTGTTTCCTCTTAAAATAACCTGGAACATGACTCATCTTGTTGGAATTAAAAGCTGGATAAAGGAACATTTGTTTAAAACATTGCTAGGGATTTTGAACTCTTCCCAAGAAGCCAAAATACCGGTCAGAATCCCAGAGATCCTGAATTCTTGGTTTGGCTGTACATCCCTAGGTAGCTTTCAGTTCAGGTAAGAACAATTCCATTTTTCAAATGAGATTGAAATAGTTAATAAATTTGGTGCTCAGAAGGAATTTAATCTTCAATCCACTAACTTTTTAAAAAATATTTGGAAGCAATAATGATTCACATAATTAAAGCTGATCTCAAGAATCAACTAGTAAAAGAAGCTATGACAGTGTCAAAAATGCAAAATAAAGTAGCAGGATTTTGTATGTAAAAAATCCTGTTTTACAGTAAAGTAAGAAGTCATAGATCATTGTCCAAATCTTCCTACCCATATTTAAATAAGGAATGAGTTCAGGAGAGATTTTAAGTGTTGAGTATGAAAGGGAGAAAGAGTCAAGAAACTCTCTAAGAATTCTGTGGATAAAGGAAGATTTTCCCCAAACTCTAATGGGGAAACTCTTCTTTAGAGTTACTAAAGAAGATAAAAAAAAAATGAAAAAGAAAAATCCCTACAACTGCAGGATATGAAATGTCCAGTTTAGTGTTGCTGAGAATTAAGCAGAAGAAAGTGGAACATCTTTCTTCTTCATAGCATGTGCTCCTTTCTCAGAGTGGCTGACTTCTCCTTAATAAAGATTTCAGACAGGCTAACAATGATTTACAGCCCAACAACATTCACTTCCATATGGCAATGAACCCTATTTTGGTCTGATAATGTGGCAATTTCCCCTCCATCTAAGGCTCTAACTCAAGTGGCTGGAGGGGCTTGGTGGTGGGGACGATAGAAGGGATTGAAGTGGTCATTTTTTTTACCACATCTTGGAGCATCTCAGTTTGCTGTGATTTCCTTGAGAAAAGATTATGCCTGTCTTTCCCTGCAGCTGTACAGTTTTTTTTAGAATCAATATTTTGATACTATACAATATACTGCTACTTATCAGAAAGAATATAATTGTGTTTACTTTTCTAGTCTCTAGGCAGTACTGATATTCTATACTGGCTAAGATAATAGCCTATGGGCTCATACTCCCTGAATTCAAGGAATGGCTCAGTTGCTTACTGACTGTAAATTAGTTGAGTTTCTTAATGTTCCTAAACTCTTACTTCCCTCATTTATTAAATGGGTACTGATAAAACATACTTTTAGGGTTATTGTGAGGAGGAAATGAATTAATACATGTCATGGAGTGTGTTCAGAGTAGCTGGCATATGGCTCACATTCACTACACATTGGCATTATCATCATCATTAGCCTAACAGCCATCATCATAACCAGTCACAGCAGCTTAGGGGCCAGGACAGAGTAACAATAAAGAGCACCAGTTTTTAGAGATAGTCAATTCAAATTATACAGCAGATACTTCCAAAAAATAAGAATGAAGAGGAAATCAAGGATGAACTCTAATACCCAGTGCCCAGGGAAAAACTTTATACTAAAAAATAATGACCTGCCCAATTTAAAAAATGGGCAAAAGATCTGGACAAACACCCCACTAAAGAAGATATACAAATGGAAAATAGCATATAAAAAGTTGTTCAACATCCTTTGTCAATAGGGAATTGTAAATTAAAACAGCAATGAGATAGTGCTACCAATCTACCAGAATGACTAAAATCCAAAAAACCGGCAACACCAATTGCTGGAAAGAATGTGGAGCAGCAAAATTCTCATTCATTCTTTTGGGAATAAAAAAATGATGTAGTAATTGCTTATAAAGCTAAACGAAGGCTTCTCACATAACCCAGAAATCACACTGCTAGGTATTTACCCAGTTAAAAAAATTTAAATCTGCATGTTTTAGTTTCCTATTCTGCTGAGAGCAGATACCGGGAAATGGATTGGTTTAATAATGGGAATTTATTAGCTTACAATTTTGAGGCTGGGAAAAATGTCCAAATCAAGGCGATGCTTTCTTCCCAAAGAGTTGTTGCTGGCTATCCTTGACTCGTCTACCATATGTCAAGGCATATGGCTACATCTGCTGGTCTCTTCCTTCTCTTCTGGGCTCCATTGATTTCAGCTTCTGATTCTCATGCCTTTCTCTCTCTCTTTCTTTGTGTTCATTCTGTTTATAAAGGACCCTAGTAAGAGGATTAAGACCCATCCTGAGTAAAGTAGCCTTCTCAAATGTCCTACTTACAACAGCTCCACATTAACAGGAATGAATTACATTTAAAAACATGCCTTTCTAGGGTATATATAGCTTCAAACCACCACACTCCACCCTCTGGACCCTAAAAAGACATGCTCTTTCCATACGCAAATACATTCATTCCATCAAAATATCAAAAAAAACTTAAATTATTTCAATAACTATACCAAGTATAGAGTCTTATCGAAATCTGTTATAGGCGTGGTCTTGTCTTGGAGCACAATTCCTCTCAGTCTGTGGACTTGTGAAATTTAGAGAACAAGTTATCTCCTTCCAATGTACAATGGAGTGACAGTCATCAGATAAGCATTCCCATGCCAGAAAGGAGAAATTATAAGGAAAACAGAGGTCACAGGTTGCAAACAATTCCCAAACCGTGCATGGCTTACTCCATTAGATTTCAAGGTCAGAGAGTCAGCTATAGAATGATGTTTTGTCCTTTGGGCTGAGGGGGCAGCAACCCACCCTTTCCAAGTGCTTATGCAGCATGCTCTCCCTGAATACTGGGGTGAAGGTTCCACCCTTGTCAAACATCAGGATGGTGGCCAGGCTCTAGGCTTCAACTTCATCACTGGGATGGTGGCAAGACTCTCTTCAACCCCAGACATCTGAGAAAACTAAAGTATTAACCTCTTCTTGAACAATGGAATGGAAGGCCTGCCCTATCCAAGTACCAGGGCACACTCACCCTTTCCACACATATAGGTGAACTCATTCTCTCATCTCAAGTATATGTCTTTGGTCCAGACCTCAGCTTCCATGGTTCTGCCTTTGAAATCATTTTTCCTTCAATCTGTCTTTTCAGTCCAGGCTGTTAGTGGTTCTGTTAAAACAGGCCTCTCAAAAAACTTGTTCATTTTACATGTAGTACACAGAGTTCAAAACCATCAGACAAAATCACTTTCCACAGATCTCTTCTGGATGACTGCATTTCCAATTCTGACTTACACTGAAATGGCTGACTGGTTCCATGTTTAGTTAAACCCTTACATGGAGCACTGTTCTCCGAGGACTTGCCTTCTGGGAGCTCAGAATTTTACAAATCATTAAGTCTGGTTTCTTTGTGTTCAGAAACTCAGTTCTTGGTTTATCCCTTTCATCTCAAATTTTACTATAAGCTGCAAGGAGAAACCAGGCTGAACGTCCCACACTTAGGCTGGAAATCTCCTCAGTTAAATATTTAAGCTCATCACTTGCAAATCCTGCCTTTCGTCTGACGTCAGGACTCAATTTTGCCAAGTTCTCTGCCACTTTAAAAGAAGAGTCACCTTTCTTCAAGTTTTTGATAACACACTAATCATTTCTAAGCCCTCTTCAGAAGTACCTTTGCCATGCATATTTCTACCAACAGTCTCTTCAAAGCAATTTAGTCCTTTCTATCAGGCATCTCACATGGAATCTTGAATAGGGTATGAGATCTTCCTGGTTAGTGTGGTGCCCGGATACATCTCAGAGTAATTTGGATGAGAATAAGAGGGCCTAAAAACAATGACACTTAAGGAGCAATGAGAACACTTAGCACCCAGATCTTGGTTTCCAATACCATTTCCTAGTAAAAGGGAAAATAGATGATTCTAGAATTGGTACTTGAAATATACAAGATAGATTGTTAGTATTTAGTGGTGTCAGAGGGTAAGGAAGTGCTCAACAAAACAAAAACAAAACAAAAACCCTCCCAATAATGGGGGAAATGGCAAAAGGACCTGAAAGAGTTCCCAAAGAACAAAACTGGAACAATTTGAGCAACAGAATAAAGTAGTATTAGGTTATAACCCAGAATATAAAATAAACATCATGAGTCCATACTGATGCAAATGATTTGAATAAATAAATAAACATGGGATAAGAGACAAATCTCTCATGTCGAAAAATTCCAGATTATTTATGTAGACACTTTGGCAGAAAAATTCTAAACAATTTATGAAGATACTCTGCCTTCCAGTAGGAGAAAAATAATTCCCAATCCTTGAATGTGGATTGCATATATGACTTCTTTCCAGAAAGTACAGTATGGGAATGGGGGGAAAGTGACTAAAGTAGAGAAACCTGACAAATACTAGCCCAAGTGATCAAGGTCAGCATCAACAGTGAGAAGTCATGTTCATAGTATGTAACCTTGATATGATATGATGAAAATGTCCTTTGCCACTGGTCTTCCTCTCCAACCCCCCAAACCCCAGTCTAATCATGAGAAACACATCAGACAAATCCCATTTGAGGGACATTCTGCAAAATACTTGACCAGTGAAAACTTTCAAGGTCATCAAAAAGCAAGGATTGTCTGAGAAACTGTTACAGCCAAGAAGAGGCTAAAGAAACATGACAACTGAATGTATTGCGGTATCCTGGATGGGATTTTAGAACAGAAAAAGGACATTAATTAAAAACCAAGAGGATATGAATAAAGTATGGACTTTAGTTAATAATAATGTGTCAATATTGGGTCATCAGTTATAACAGGTGTACCATATTAATATAAGATGTTAATAGGAGAAACTGAGTGTGGGGTATATGGGAACTGTCTAACTCTATCTTTGTAATTTTTCTATAGATCTAAAACTGTTGTAAAAAGTAAAGTTCATTAAAAAATTAATGGCCAGTTAAAAGAGTATTAAAAAACTAAAATCATGACTCAGACAGACATAAAAAGGATTATAGTTTTTAAGATTTCACTTATTTCGTAATAAGAGAACCAGGCAAATGCTGTAACCAGTTTAAAAAGGAATCCAAAGTTCAGACAGACACATTAATAATCTATCAAGAATACAGAAATTATGTACAAATGAAGGCTAACTTAGTTTCTTCCACAGTGGGGGAGGCAAATCATTTTAACTACTATTAGACAGGATAGAATTTGCATGTCTATGGACAAGAATTATTTTGCCTTACAGTCAGTTGCTAATAATTTACAGAGTTGTAAAATAACATTCTTAGTATCAGAATTAGATAACCCAGAGGTGTGTTTTCTACTGTAGTACAGTTTTCCCTACTACATATTTATTTCTTATACCATTTGTGGTAATGATATTTCAACCCAACTAAATAATATTGAGAGAGTTCTTGGGAGCTCCCTCACACCCCAATGCCATTTGTAATGTTTTCCCTTTGACGTTGAACCCCCTTCCCCCCACCCTTCATTCACTGAACTCCTTTGTGGGTTTTAGTTTTGTTCCTACAGATTTTGGTTTTGTGCCTTCCTGGCACATAGGAAGGCTGTATTTTCCACTTTTCTTGAACTTAGGCCTACCCAAGTGACTTGCACTGACCAATGAAATAGGAGAGGAAATGACTTGTTCCCTTCCAGGAAGAAGTTTTAAAAGCTGATGTGAGATTTGCCACATTTCCTTTTCTTGCCTCCATGGGTGAGGAACTAGGTGTCCAGATGGAGCTTCTGTTTGCCTGTTTGCCTGAGTCTTACAAAAAGTAGAGGTCCCTCATGACCTGTGCTGACTTATAGTATGAATGAAAGATAAACTTTCATTGTGTTAAGTCACTGGAAATAAAAAAACAGATTCTGTAGCTTGGGTTTGAATCTTGGCTACCCCAATTACTAGTTGTGTGACCTTAGGTAAGTACTTTAACCTCTGTTGTACTTTGATAATTACATCTACATCATATATTGTTATGAGGATTAAATAAGGTAATTCATGCAATCCCTTGGCACATGCTCACCATCAACTTGATCCTTGTTTGTTCTTTGTTTTTTTTTTGGCTTATCAGTAGTCCCTCAAATTATAGTTTTGAATATAACATATTAAGCACAATTCTGTTCAGCTATTCTTACATGGCAGAATCATAGGAACAGCTGTTCCCTGGACTATCTCAAAATGCTCCCTGGAAGGTTCACTTGTATCATCTTTCTCTATAGTTTTTTGATGTTGAATGGTCTGCATAGCATAAGGGAGTGGCACCACAGTGAAGTATGAGATGGTACATCAGTGAGGGCAGAGGACAGAATGCCTGAAGAAGACTGAGATTTCTGTCTTGGAATTGGAAATTATTAATGTTTTTTTTCTGGCCCTTGAAATTGCATCCTTATCTTTTTTATTGTTATTAACCAAATAGCTACTTCATTTTATTACAATATTTTTGCTAAGTGAAACAGTTGAAATTGATGAAACAATTGCAGAATAGTGTAAATGTCCAATAAAATATGCAAAAATACCTGTTTGCTCACATAAGTTTATATTTACTCAAATTATTAATGGTTATTACTGACAATGTCTAGTGTGAAAAATTACACCTGCTGTGTTTTGTGCCCTTTAGAAGAATATATATAACTAAGGATGGGATGATTTGGCATATTTTCTATGAATTTGTTGTAGCTATTTTCCAAAAGTGGGCAAATACTCAGTATTATGTGAGAGCCAATTTCATGTTCATTGGAAACCAAAGCAGAAAAACCCTTCCTATTTTGATTTATGAGCAGTTTAATTTCCCAGCTCAATGAAAAAGGATATAGAAATGAAATTGAAGGTATATTTATGCCCCTAGTGTCTAGTTATTATATTTTTTTTCTGAAAATTTAGTTTTTTTTGAACGATAGCAAGTCACTCAGATTATGTTAGGCATCTATCAGTTGCTAAGTGTTGCTTATAATGGCATATGACATTTCTATGACATAGCAAAACAAAATACACCTTTATTAACTGAGGTCCTTTTTAAAGTGTAGGGGTAAAAACTGTTAAGCTGCAGTAGGAATATATGCTTTGACTATTGTTCTAGTTTGCTAGCTACCAGAATGCAACATACCAGAAACGGAATGCCTTTTCTATTTTTTTTGGAATGCCTTTTCAAAAGGGGAATTTAATGAGTTGCTAGTTTACAGTTCTAAGGCCAAGAAAATGTCCAATTAAAACAAGTCTATAGAAATGTCCAATCAAAGGTATCCAGGGAAAGATACCTTGATTTAAAAGGCCGATGATGTTCAGGGTTTCTCTCTCATCTGGAAAGGCACATGGCAAACACAGTCACAGTTTCTGTCTCAGCTGGAAGGGTATATGGTGAGCAAGGCATCATCTGCTAGCTTTCTCTCCAGGCTTCCTGTTTCATGAAGCTCCCTGGGAGGTGTTTTCCTTCTTCATCTCCAAAGGTCACTGGCTTGTGGGTTCTCTGCTTCTCGTGGCTATGTTGTTCTTCTCTGCTCTCTCTGAATCTCTCTCATTCTCCAAAATGTTTCCTCTTTCGTAGGACTCCAGAAACTTATCAAGACCCACCCAAATGGATAGAGACACACCTCTACCTAATTAACAACCACTTCTGATCAAATCATATCTCCAGGGAGATGATCTAATTACAGTTTCAAACATACAATACTGAATAGGGATCAGAAGAAATGACTGCCCCTACAAAATGGGATTAGGACTAAAACATGACTTTTTAGGGTACATGCATCATTCCAAACCAGCACAATTATGAATATTGGCATGCAAAGATGTTTACTCACATAAGTCTGACAGATATAAGCTTCTAAGAATGCAGTGTAATTTAATTAAATAAGCAGATGTGAGTTGAAAACAAAAATATAAATGAAAGTTTAATTAATAAATGTAACAAAAAGTATTCCTTTAGTCTCTATTTGAAGAAACATACCTGCATTTACCCACCAAGAGCTGTCTGTTTACGTCTAACTCCACTCTTATCCCCACCTCTGTATCTTAATCACACTGCCTCTCTCACCTGAAATGCATTTCTTGAGTTTGTTAAAGTTGCTGGAATGCCATATACCAGAAAGGAATGGCTTTTAAAAAAGGGAATTTATTAAGTTGCAAGTTTATAGTTCTAAGGCCATGAAAATGTCAAAATGAAGGCACCAACAAGAGGTTACCCTCACTCCAGAAAGGGTGATGCCATCTGAAACACCTCTGTCAGCTGGGTGCTTCTGGACACTTTTGTCAGCTGGGAACGCACATACTGATATCTGTTAGCTTTCTCTCCTGGCTTCTTGTTTCATAAGGATTTCCTGGTGGTGTTTTCTTTCTGCAGTTCCAAAGGTCTCTGGCTGTGTGGGCTCTAAAGTTTTTTCCAAAATAGTTCCCTCTTAAAGGGCTCCATCTTGAATGGGTGGAGACACATCTCCATGGAAACCACCTAATCAAAAGGTACCACCCACAATTGGGGGGTCACATCTCCATGGGAACAGCTTAAGCAAAAAGATTCCACTCAACGATATTAACCAGGATTAAAGAACATGGCTTTTTTGGGGCACATAACAGTTTCAAACCAAGACAAGGCCCAACAGAAATTATATATATATTTCCAAAATATCAGCAGACCTCTCCAGCCCATACTAATCTTTCTCTTATCAAAATTTTTACTAATCTTGTAGTTGGTTTCTGATAATATAACATTTAGTTATGCAGTCTTGTGTTATTATCTATACATTTCATGCTTCTTCATTTTTTTCCCCTTGCATTTGGGCTGTTTTATTTAAGGAGTAAATCCTGTCTAGCAGAATTCTGGCACAGATACAGACAAATGTAGGTTGATTTGTTTACTGATGATTCTTAATTTCTGGGGAGTTGAAAACAGTTATATTGCAATACACAAACATCTTGTCAGATAAACCTCCATTGATAATAACAGTGGAGGAAGTGCTGATAGATTCATCTTTAGATTTGAATTAATTTGTGTTAAACTTGTACCAGATTCTAATAATAACAATAAGAATAATGATAGCAGCTAAAATTTATTTAGTGCTTACCCTGTCATGCATTATACTCAGTGCTTTACTAGTATCACTTTATTTAATTCTCACGATAACCACATGAGTGATACCTATAATGTCCACTCTTTAAAGACAAGAAAACTGAAGCAGAGGGCATTTAAGCCATTCAAGGAAGGTGTCACAAGCAGGGAATGGAAGACAATCTGGTTTTGGAGCCATGCCCTCAAGCATTATGCATGACTGCATGTCAGTATGGGATGTGTGGCAGGCAGCACAATTAAACAACTTTTTCATTTTGTGGAACACAAGTAAAAAAGCATTCATTATAATTTGAAGTCTTAAATGGTTAACTGGAAACGCTAAGCATTTATGGATTAAACATTTAGTTTCCATAATAATTGAGTATGACTAGAATTGAACATTGAATAAGGTGAAGGAAATACAGATTTCTAACACTGTCTTTTTTTAAAAAAACAATTTTTTGACTAAATTGGGACAATCAAATGATCTTGAATTGTTGCTTAACATTATTTCTGTTTTTAAGATGGAAAAAAGTGGCTTTATAAATCAAAAGATTAAGGATCCCTCCTTAATTTTCCTGTTGTACTCTTGTAAATGTGATACAATTCCTCATAGTCTGTAACTTATGAATGCACCAGCTAGGAAATTATCCACAACACATACAGTTTCCCACACTTAAAAAATATTTAAGTATCTAGAAAAAAAATCTATATCTGAGTCATAAAGTAAAATTTTAAAGCAAAATTTCAGGAAAAAACATAAGGTAAGTTTTTCACAGTTATGGAGATTTTTTTTAATGTTATTAAAGTGTTTTGGAAGGGTTCAAAACCAGTTAGCTAAAAATATATATAAGTTAGCTTAAATTTTGAATGGCATGGCTCAGTTCTAGTCAGGGGAATATTTAGTCACCAATGTTCAGCTTTTGGGAGGAAATTCTTCCCAAGTGAATATAATAGACTCTTGGGTTTCCCAGATTTAATGTTTTCAGTTTCTAGTATTTGGGAATGAACCTTAAGCTCTGTGATGTGGTGATTTATAATTCTGTCAAATCATAAATATGACATTGAGAATGCAAGACTGGTTTGTTGGAGCCACTGATAGCTAAGAAGAAAGCCTGTACCCACGTCTCGCCAAGTGTGTATTAGAGAAGAAAATCATATGCTCTTCCGGTATTTACAAAAGTCCAAGGGAATCCAACTCAAATAATAATAGTCTAGTTGTACTGAAATTACAACTCTTCTCAATTCATTCATTCACTCACTTACTCACTAAAACATATCGATACCGCCTCTGTATCTTCCACCTTGCTAGGGACTGAGATATGTAAAAGCCTCTTGCAGAGTCCTTTACATGCCTTTGTCATTAGCATCTTCTCATTTTGATCTGTCTTCCAACTGATGGCCTGATTTTTCTACTCAGTTTCAAATGCCCTTAAGTATAATATCGCAGCACTCATGGCCTGGTCTTCTGCATGGCATGCAAGAATTCTACTACTGAACTACCTGTGTACCTTAATCTTGTTTTGAAGATCATCTTTCATTCTATTCAAAGTGTGTTGTCTGACAGTTACGGCTTTTGGTTTGTCTTTGGAGAGCCCTGTTTTCCCTCCCATCTATATGAATTCTTCCATGCTGTTCTACAAGTGGAACTTCCTTTTCACACAACATGTCAGCAGATAACTTGTCAAGGTTTAGTAGGCTCATTGTAATTTTCTTTAACCTCTAAAATATATATGGAGTGAGACTCCAGAACAGGTCGGAATGCCATGGAGCCCCCAAACTAACCCTATGGGAGGGAGCAGAATTGCCTTCAGATCCTACAGAGGAAACTAGGGAATTAGCGGTAACATACTGACAGAGAGTGGCAGAGTATATCAAGCATGGGCTGAGCCAGGTCTAGATTTTGCATTGCCATTTTATCTCCTAAGGAAAAGAATAGATTTCTGTTTCTTGATCCCAAGGGAAAAAGCCTTGATAAGACTTTTCTTCAGTCCTATCCTTGTTTACATTATTTATTGTCTCATTGTGCAGTTTCAAATATCAGCCATTCATATACTACCATCACATTTTTTAAAAGAACTCATAGTATGATTTACTTGATATTTTAAAATGTTGTCTTTTTAATTTAAATATGTTCATACAAAGTTTGTCTTTTTAATCCCAACCATAGATTAAACCCACTATCAGTTGCCATAAACATGAATAAAATTAAAATAAAACATTAATTCTTATATATGACCTACAATTGGCCTGTGCACTTGATGAACCTGAAGCCTTTTCTCTTTTTCTTGAAAAGGAGTAGTTGCAAGTATTCTGGTTGTCAATTGCTGTAAAACAAATGACCCTGAATCTTGCAGCTTTAAACAACATTGTATTACTATTTCTCGTGTTTCTATGTCTTGACATGGCTCATTTGGTGTTTCTCACTTGGGTCTCGTGCATTAGCAATTGGTGGCTAGGGCTAAAGTCATCTGAAGGCTGATTGGGTTGAATTCATTGAATGAATGCTGGTGCTTAGCTAGGATTTCAACTGGAACTATTTCCATAGTGCCTACACATTTGCTTCCTCATATGGCTTGTCCTTCTTGTGCACGAACTGTGTAAGGACTAGATGGATGCTGCAAGGCTTCTTAAAATCTAGCCTCTGACATTCCAAAATATCTTAATTACTTTCTGTTGGTTAAGAAGCTGCAAAGGACAGCCCAGATTCAAGGACAGGGAAATTAGACTCCACCTATCAACTGGGCAAATAGCAAAGAATTTGTGACCAGATTTAATCTACCATAGCTAGTGCTAGGGAGGTGTTAAAGACTAGCACCAAACTTAGATGTTTTCTGTGATATAAACAGAAAGAGAACTGAAAGAAGAACGGCTTTTTCACTAATTGATTAAATGTTATTTAATTCTTATCTATGCATCACTGAGACTCATCCTGATATTGTCAATGACAGTCCACCCCTCAGTATATTTGCTTTCATCCACGTGTCTCTTGCTTTTGGACTTTTTTTTCTTTCTGAGGTGCATGGTACGGGAATGGAACCTGGGTCTCCTGCATGGAAGGCAGGCGTTCTAACCACTGAACTACCCATGCACCCTCTTGCCTTTGGAATTTTAAGTGTGAATTTGGCTGGTATGAGCTCACTGTCTCATCTGAAGGGTGACATTCTACCATTTGCTCATGTTAGTAATGCAGAAAGAAACATTGTAATAAATAAAATTGGCTTTTTCAAGATAAACATCCAGGTATTATATAGGTCAACTCAGGAAACATCTTAACAAAAATCTGGAGAAACAGCTACACTGGCTTCCAGAGTCGGAAACTTCTCTGGCTCACTTGCGAGTACTATTTGGGAGGTAGGATTCTCGGTAAGCATCTTTCATCATGGATCAGTCTTCTTATTAATGGGTACATGGGTGAGATATTAACCTTTTACCCAGGAATTAGGTGGTGTGGATCTGTTCCTAAGATGAAATAGCTTAGATATCAAAATCTGTGTGTATTATGAAAATTGGAAGGTTATGCAGTTTTCAGGAATAGTTGGAACAGATACTTATACCTAGTATTAGTGAAGTTAAGGAATGAGCATGTGAAAATTGATAAACAGGGTGTAGTTTTTCCTTCTTTCAGGAAAAACACAATGAAGTGTCTGTGTTGTGAATAATGCACAAACTATAAAACTTAAATTTGAAACCCGGGTAACTTTTATTGAAATTTGATGGTTGGCATGTTTTTTGATTGGCGTGTTGCTTTATATTTGGCATCTGGTCATTATATGTTATACTATTTCAACTAATGGTATATGCTTTTTGAAACTTATTTTCACAGAAGTGTCAAATGTTCCTTTAGCATTATTTAATACATTATGGTGTGGATAAACATACAGAATAGTATATTAGTTCTTCACGTTGGATAAGCATTTCCTTCTAATTCACATTATCACTCAATATAAATGACTTACTGTCAAAGTTAAATCTCCTTGGCTCTGTACTCAGTGGCATTAAGCAAGCAAATGTTGCTTATTTTGTAGCAAGGTACCAACTGAAGAGCTGTCAGGACTCTTAGGCTGTTAGTGATACAAAAAATTCTCTCTTGACTCCATTAATCAGAAAATTTTTAAAGAAAAAAGATAATATGTAGTCAGCATTTGGAATATGTTTTAGATAAATCTTTGAGATGGTCTAAGTGGAATCCATGCTGACATTATAGTCACTAATATAGTTTGTAGCTCTGAAGATTTCTGAAATGGATTAGTGTTGTTGAACATCGTTAGGGATGTGTCTGTCTTTTAAAACTTACTCTGGATCCCGCAATTCAAAAAAGTATTTATGAGAACAATCTCATGAAATATTGATGATTGAATGTGTCTTTGGATTTTTTTTTTAATGTTAAATCAGTGATGAGCCATTGTCTCTATTTCATTTAACAGGGTTAAATTCAGTCACAAACATGATATTTATAAGGAGCTTTTAATGACTTTTGATGTTACAACAATTATGTACACTGGTGAGCACATCAGTGTAAAACAAATATGCCCAGAAAATATCCGGAGGGAAAACACCAACATATCAGTAGTCACTGTCTTTAGGTTAGTAGTCTTAAAACACTAGAGAAGGAAGTTCAATATTCTAGGCATTGAGATGGCAGGTTTCTTGATGGGGGAATGAAGATAATTCCTCTCATCCACTTTGTTTGGTGGCCAAAAAGTCTCTCACTTTTCTTGTGATGTGATTAGCAGACCATTAGGAGCAGCCTGGCCCATTTCTGTGACTCACAGTGACTCATTGGTATCTTCAACAGAAGTTCCTTTCCTCTCTTTTGACTGCTTTCACGTACTTAGGAGCTTAGGTAGAAGGGATGTAGGTGATTAAAAGTAGCATGAAGAAATAATTGAAAGTTGAATATTTTATGTTTGATTGTAGGAGGGAAGACTGTAAAGCTACACATGCAGATTCTTGGCATGTGCAAATTCTAATGAGGGAGGTAAAAACAGTGCCAGGTAGCTAGCACAGTGAGTGATATAGATTTCTTCTGTGGCCTCTTCCTTCATCTTTTTTCTCATTCTTTGGCTTGCATCATCTCTCATCCTTTCTCTACTTTCCCAGTGTGAGGTTATAGAATTATGGAAAGATAAAGAAAACAAATCAGTGTACTTAATACCAATCCATTTATTGAATCAAACTAATTGCTTAAGGCTGTTCAGTTGTCATTTTCTCCCCTTGTGATATACATACACCTCACTGAGTATCAAACACTGAAGGAAATGTAAGTCGTTCTCATGAGGTGAATCCACGTGGAGAATTGTGTAGTATTTTTATGAATGGTCCTGTTTTAGAACTTCCAGAGTGAAGGGAAATCCATTACTACTGCTCTTAATAAATATGGACAACCTAATAGGAAATTAAGCAGCCTGAAATGGAATATGTACCATTTGGGTTCTTTTAACCAGAACACACTTGTGTAAGAGAAGACAGTGGGCTTTTAACATATGACTTACCGCATATCCTAGATGATTTTGAATTATCAGCTGAGGAGAATCTTCAATTACTATATTGCTTCTAGAAACCATACAATTTTGGTAATTAGAAACACTACTCAAAGAGGTCTGTTCATCAAAAACAGAAATCTTGCAAATGACGTGACTGAATTCAACCTCAGACAAGAATTAATGCTTTTCGCAGTCAAACTATTTGATGAAAGACTCTTGAGAGAAAGATGTTTGGATCCTTTTATATCTGACGTCTTTGAATAGGTAAACATAAGGAATTAAGAATAAAATGAAATAGTTGTATCTTTTATTTTCCTTCTTAGTAGTTTATTGTCTAAAGAGAGTTAATTGCCCTACTATGTCTCATTCCTTATTACTTTTCATCACCTCATAAGCTTAGGAAAAGTAATTTATGTTCATAGGTCTCTTATCTGTTGATTTGTACCAAACAGCTGCTTTTATTAGTGGTCAGTTCTGTTGAGCTATGAAGTGTTAATGTTGAGTGGAAAGTTGTAATCCAGTGGGCCATCTGCCTCAACAATTTTCAGGGAACTCTCTTACCCTGCCAGGACACATCTTGAGGGACATTGTTTGTAGTTTAACTCATTGCATTTGTAACTCACAGACATTCCCATAAAAGGAAAAAGAGACCACTTTTTTGGCCATCAAAGGTCTTCATTCTGTCTCAGAAGTGTTTATTTGGTGTATAGAAGGTGCAATACACCTTCTATTTTCTTCTTTTTTTTAAATATTTTAACATTTTTATTGTGAAATATAATACACATACAAAAAAAAAAAAGAACAGGCAGTAATTTTCAAAGTACATTGAACAAGTAGTTATGGAAGAGATTTCAAGGTTTGGTATGGGTTATCATTTCACAATTTCAGGTTTTTCCTTCTGCTTACTCCAAAACACTGGAAGCTAAAAGAAATATCAATATAGTCATTCAGCACTTATACTCATTTATTAAATCCTATCTTCCCTGTTATAATTCCTCTCTCTTTGATCCTTTGATCCTTCTCCCACTCTAAAGGGGACTTTGGGCTATGTCCTAACTTTTTCATGTTGAAAAGGGATGTCAACGATATAGGATAAGGGGATGGAATTAGTTGATATTCTTGAAGAGGCTGGCCCATCTGTGTTTTAGTACTTATCTGGCTTAGGAACCATCTGGAGATTGTATGTTTCTGGAAAGTAATCTTAGTTTCTTAAACTTTTGTGGTATGTCAGATAAAGCCCTAAGTGCTCTTTAGGGTTAACAGGAATGATGTTGGTTGGAGTTTGGCAAACCATGGCAATTAGCAATATCTAGCTGAAGCTTGCATAAGATAACCTCCTGAATAAACTCTGGACTCTATTTGTACTCTCTTAGCCACTGATATCTTGTTTCATTATTTTAATTTTCTCCCTTTTGGTCTAGAAGGTGTGGCCGATCCCATGGTGCTAGGGCCAGACTCAACCCTGGGAGTCATGTCTCACGTTGTCAGGGAAACTTTTACACCCAAATGTTATGTTACACATAGGTGGGAGGATATTTTACTTGCTAAAGCTGCCAGAATGCAATATACCAGAAATGGAATGGCTTTAAAAAAGGGAATTTATTAAGTTGCAAGTTTATGATTCTAAGGCTGTGAAAAATGTCCAGTGAAGGCACCAACAAGAAGTTACCCTCATTCAAGAAATGCTGATGCCAAACACCTCTGTCAGCTGGGAAGGCAAGTGACTGGTTTCTGATGGAGTCTTTGGCTTCTGGACACCTTTGTCAGCTGGGAAGGCTCATGGCAAAGTCTGCTAGCTTTCTCTCCTGGCTTCTCATTTCATAAGGATTCCCTGAGGGTTGTTTTCCTTCTGCATCTCCAAAGGTCTCTGGCTATGTGGGCTCTGTTGGCTCTTAAGCTTTTTCCAAAATGGTTCCTTCCCTCTTAAAGGGCTTCAGTAAATGACCCCCACCTTGAATGGGTGGAGACATAACTCCATGGAAACCATGTAATCAAAAGATCTCACCTAAAATTGTGTGAACCACACTCCATGGAAACAGTAAAAAAGATCCCACCTGGCAATATTGAATGAGGATTAAAGAACTAGGCTCTTTTGGAGTACACAAAGTTTCAGACTGGCATAGAGGGTAATGATTTTCCTTGCAGAGTTGGGCTTAAAGAGAGCAGAGCCATATCTGAGCAACAAAAGAAATTTCCCGTAAGCAACTCTTAGGCCTAATTACAGGGAGTCTTAGCTTCTCCACTACAAAAATGAGTTTCATAAGGGCAAGTCTCAAAATCAAGGGCTTGGCCTACTTTCTTGCAAGTCCCTAATGTTTGACAGAGTACCAGGGATTTTCCAGATGGGAAAGTTTAATATCCCCATATTTTTATTCAGTCATTCAAGAGACTACCAATATCTTTTTTTATTTTTTGCATTGGCAGGCACTGGGAATCAAGCCCAGGTCTCTGGCATGGCAGGTGAGAATTCTGCCACTGAGCCACTGTTGCACCACCCCACCAATACTTTTTAATTATCAGCTCACCATAGTCTGGGATATATCTGAATATTACATTAAACTATACAGAATTACAAGACCTTGTTACCATTCTGGGCTCCATGTATTTGGGTTGCTTAAGTGAGCTATATAGGCAGGTAGAGTTAGATTATGTACCCACAGAAAATTGAGATTCTAGACACAATAAACCTCTATGCTTTTGGTCTCATACAGTAGGTAAAGCTCATATACACGTATCATCCTTTGTCCTGTACTTTGATTTCCCTTAGACCCACCGAGATTGGCTTAATTTTTTTTGGCTGGGTGTACTTTATTGATGGTAGGCTCTTAACCCCTCACCTTCTTCAGGTGGTCTGGGATAGAAACTGTGGAGGATGGGCAATTCTCAGTACTGGGGGATTGAGTGGGGCCAGGACTTCCCAGCAGCTGACAGCCTCTCTTCTATCACTAGCCTTAGGCTAGTTGTCCAGGAGCTCTTACTTCTTGGATGCCATGTAGACCATAAGGCCCACCACCCTGTTGCTATAGCCAAATTCATTGTCATACCAGGAAATGAGCTTAATGAAGTGATTGTTGAGGGCAATGCCAGCCCCCCAATACAGCCAAATCCATTTATTCCAACCTTCACCATCATGACTCAGAGTTACAGCTGGCACTGCATGAAAAGATGAGGCTGTCTAGTGGGGAGGAGCAGAGAACCTATTGCCTTCATTTTTAACTTTAGTTGAAGCCTGATCTCTTTTTTTGGTTACTTTAACAGTTGTTGTATATAGCAATGCTGACTCTCAGAGTTCTAGAACTCCAGCTCTGAGTCTTAGGTATCACAGAGATATAAAAATTTCCAGGGGAAATACCAGCGTTTACACATATCACACAGCATCTCAGGATCTAGAAATACACTTACAACTCCAGTGTGGTTGCTTAAGATCTTACCATCTAGGATCCAGTTTTCTTATAATTATTTTCTAAAAGAGATCATGCATATTTGTTCTTTTGTTTCTGGCTTATTTTGCACAATGTCCTGAAGGTTCATTTACTTTGTTGTGTGCTCATGTTTTTGTTCCTTTTTATAGCTACAAAATAATTTCATCATGTATATACATTATAATTCACCTCAGTCATTGTACCCTTTGGCCCCCTGCATCTATTGGGCATCATGAACAATGTCCAAAATAAACAGTTCATATCTTACTGTACCATCATCAGCACTCTCAATTTTAGACAATTTTCATTGGTCCAGAGAGACAAATAACTGATAAACACACCCAAATATAAACCTCTCCCTTCTCTTGCCCTCCCCCCCTGCCCCCAATTATTTACCCCTGGTATTGCTGCAGTACTGTTGATGTCCTCTTGTTAACTATAGACCATGGAATGCAATAGACTCTCACTTGTATATCCCTCTATTATTGACTCTTTGTACAAGACTAAACCTTTGAAGTAGTTCATGCTGGAACTTTATAATTGTAAAATTAACCAGTGGGATACATGGCTCTAAGTAACCCCTTTCAATCGTATTCAATTCATATGGCGATTTTACTTATAACCCCACTAATGAACTACCACCACTTTTATTCATTCCCTTACATTTTAATTCAACCTCAAAACTAACCAGTCACCCATTTCTAGCTTCTGTGTACCTTTAGGTCCCCTATAGTCTACATTGTAAGCCTCTGACTTTACTTTTTCCAGAGTCATAACAGAGAAATCATACGGTATCTTTTCCTTTGTGTCTGGCTTATTTCACTCAGTATTATGTCCTCAAGGTTCATTAATGTTGTCATATGCTTCACTCCATTTCATCTTACTGCTGCATGATATTCCATCATATGTATATACCACATTTTCTTTATCCATTCATCTATTGATGGGCAGATGGGTTGTTTCCATCTTTTTGGTAATTGTGAATAGAGTCACTGTAAACATCATTGTGCAAATATCTGTTCATGCCATGCTCTCAGTTCTGGGTATATACCAAGTAGTGGTATTGCTGGATCGATGGGCAACTCGATATTTAGGTTTCTAAGCAACTGCCAAACTCTCTTCCACAGTGGCTGTACCATTATACATTCCCACCAGCAGTGAATAAGTGGTCCAATTCCTCCACATCCTCTCTAACATTTGTAGTTTTCTATTTGTTTAATAGCAGCCATTCTTGCAGATGTGAGGTAATACCTCATTGTAGTCTTGATTTGCATTGTTCTTATAACTAATGAAGATGAACATCTCTTCATGTGCTTTGTAGCCATCTGTATTTGCTCTTTAGAAAAAATGTCTATTCATATCCTTTGCCTATTTTATAATTGGTTTGTTTGTTCTTTTGTTATTGAGTTGCTTAATTTCTTTATGTATTGTAAGATCTCAAACCTTTATCATATATGTGCTTTCAAATATTTTCTCTCATTGAATTGGTTTCTTCTTCACCTTTTTGACAAGATCCTTTGAGGCCCAGAAGTTTTGATTTTGAGGAGTTCACATTTATCTATTTTTTCTTTTGTTGCTTATGCTTTGGGTGTCAAGTTTAAGAAGCTACCTCTTATTACTAGGTCTTGAAGATGTTTCCCTATATTTTCTTCTAGGAGTTTTATGGCAGTGGCTCTTATATTTAGGGCTTGGGTCCATTATGAATTAACTTTTTTATGGAGTGTAAGGTATGGATCCCTTTCATTCTTTTGGCAATTGATATCCTGTTCTCCCATGCCCATTTACTGAAAAGAATATTTTGTCTCAGTTCAGTGGATTTGGGGGCATTGTCAAAAATCAATTACCATAGATTTGGTGGTCTATCTCCACACTCTCAATTTGACTCCATTGGTGAATACTTCAATCTTTGCACCAGTACAATGCTATTTTAACCACTGTGGCTTTATAATAAGCTTTAAAGTCAGAAAGTGTTAGTCCTTGCACTTCACTTTTCTTTTTTAGGATATCTTTAGCTATTTGAATTCTCTCTGCCATTCATATAAATTTGATAACTAGCTTTTCCAAGTCTTCAAAGTAGGTTGTTGGAATTTTGTTTGGTATTGCATTAAATCTGAGATTAATTTGGGTAGAATTGACATCTTAATGACATTCAACCTTCCTATTCATAAGCACGGAATGTCTTTCCATTTGTTTAGGACTTCTTTGATCTCTTTTAGCAATGTTTTTTAATTTCTGTGTATAAAGTCCTTAACATTCCTGGTTAAACTTATGCCTAGATTCTTTTAGTTGCTAATATGAATGGAATCTTTCCTTTAATTGTCCCATCAGTTAGGTCATTACTTGTGTATAGAAACATTACTGATTTTTGTACATTAATCTTGTATCCTCCTACTTTGCTGAATTTGTTTATTAGCTCAGATAGTTTTGTCATAGATTTCGCAGGGTTTTCCAAGTACAGGATTATGTCATCGGCAAATAAGGAAGGTTTTATTTCTTCCTTTCCTATTTGGATGCCTTTTATTCCTTTCTCCTGCCTGATAACTCTAGCTAGAACTTCTAGTATGATAGTAAATAATAGTGTTGACAATGGGCATCCTTGTCTCATTCCCAACCTTTTAATGTGTCACTGGAATGGATTTGCTAGTATTTTGTTGAGAATTTTTGCATCTATGTTCATTAGGAAATTTGGTCTGTAAAGTTTTACTTTCTTCTAACGTCTGTATCTAGTTTTGGTATTAGAGTGATGTTAGCTTGATAAAATGAGTTAGGTCGTATTCCTTTTTCCTCAATTTTTTGAAGAGCTTGAGAAGGAGTGGTTTTAGTTCTTTTTGCAATGTTTAATAAAATTCTCCTGTGAAGCCATTTGGCCCTGGGCTTTTATTTGTAGGAAGATGTTTGTTGATGGATTGAATCTCTTTACTTGTAATTGTTTTTTTAAGATTTTCTTTTTCTTCTTGAATCATTGTAGTTTTTTTTTGTGTATTTCTAGGAATTTGTCCATTTATGCAAGTTGTTTAGTTTGTTGGTGCGTAATTGTTCATAGTTTCCTCTTATGATTTTTAAAATTTCTTCATGATCCATGATAACAACCCTCCTCTCATTTCTGATTTTGTAGCGTCTTCTCTCTTTTTTTCTTTGTCAGCCCATTAAAACTGATAGATAAGGATCCATCAGTTTTAATGATTTTCTCAAACAACCAATTTTTGGTTTTGTTGATTCTTTCTATTTTTTTTTTGTTTTTTGGTTGTTGTTTTTTTGTTCTCCAGTTCATTTATTTCTGCTTCAATCTTTGCTATTTATCTTATTCTATTTGCTTTGGGGTTAGTTTGTTGATCTTTCTTTAGTTCCTCTAGGTGAGCAGCTAAGTCCTCAGTGTTTACTCATTCTTCTTTTTTTTTAATATGGGCATTTAGTGTAATAAATTTCCTTCTCAGCACTACCTTTGCTGCATCCCATAAGTAATAACTTTGAAGGTTAACAGACTAAATTCATCAATTAGAAGATACGGATTGACAGAATAGATTTTAAAATATGGATCATCTATATGCTGCTTATAAGAGACTCATCTTAGACCCAAGGACACAAATAGATCGAAAATTAAAGAATAGAAAAAGGTGTTCTATGCTAGCTGTAACCAAAAGAAAGCAGGAGTAGCTGTACTAATATCAGCTAAAATACACTTTACATGTAAAGATGTTATAAAAGACAAGGAAGGACACTACATATTAATAAAAGGAACAATTCGCCAAGAAGAAACAGAAATCATAAATGTTTGGAGCTCTTTGTATGCTCCTGATTAAGAAGCACCAAAGCACACAAGGCAAACATTGACAAAATTGAAGGGAGCAAGATTCTTTTCAACAATAATAGTGGGAGACCTCGATACACCACTCTCTTTTATGGATAGAATAAACAGACAGAGGATCAATAAGGAAAAAGAGAACTTAATGTGATAAATGCATAAGATCTAACATATATTATGTTATACCCCAAAGTTATTACTGTAAAAGTAGTTCTTGAATCTATCATCTTATCCTTTAGTTTTTGTCAGATATACATATTCTTTCCCCTCTGTCTCTTTTTATCCTTTAAGTTACCCTTACTTCCCTCCTCCAGACCTCCATCTCCTGTATATTTTTTTCAGCCAACTGAACTTCCTTTAGTATTTCTTGTAGGGCAGGTCTTTTTGACAAATTCTCTCAGCCTTTGTCCGAGAAGACTTTAATCTCCCCCTCAGTTCTGAAGGACACCTTGGCTGGATAAAGAATTCTTGACTGAAAGTCTTTCTCTTTCAGGATCTTAAATATGTCATACCACTTGCAAAATCAACTTGAAAAATAACTTTATCAAGAAAATCTAATACCCCAAATACAGCAGAAAATCTCAAAGCATGTAATGATTTAGGCAGATATGGCCCAGGTAAATGACCAAACTAAAATACAAGGTGGGACACAGAATTTGGAATGACTAATCAAGGATGTTCATAATGACATAAAGGATAGCGAGAAAACAATGGAAGCCTTCTTGCCTCTGTTGAGTAGTCTGAACTCAGTCTTATATGTTTTCCTTTGATACAGTCAGTCGCTTTTCTCTTGCTGCTTTCATGACTTTTTGTTTCTCTTCAACATTTGATAGTCTATATACTATGAGTCTTGAAGTAAGTCTATTTGAATTTATTCTATTTGGGGTTCATTGGGCTGCTTTGATTTGCATATTTATATCTTTTTAAGAGGGTTGGGAAGTTTTCCCCATTATCTCTTTTTTTTTTTTTTTAGAGCAACTCAGCAAAGGAAAATTCTGGTTTATTGTTGCACAACATTGTTTCACACATACATCAAACAGGCCAAAAAAAATAAACAGTGACTTCATAAAAAAGAAAAGAAAAAAAAAAGTTTTATATTTGACCTTTTTAACCATCACATGCAAACCGACTACTTATAGTACAACTAAGTACATATGCAAAAAAAGTTACTGGAATGTGCGGAATAGGAATGTATTTTTTTGTTGTTTTGCCTTTTTTTTTTTAAACAAAGTTTTCTTTTCTCCTTTGAGATTATAATGAACATGGTCAAACCACAAGTAAAGTCAGAAGTAAGAGAGAGAACACTCCAAAGGCTGGTTTGGCCATCAGAGATCATTAAAAATGGCTGACACCTAACAATATGTACAAAAATATAAAACATAAATTAAAAATACAAACAAATTTTCCTTTTTAAAGTACTTTTAAGAAAAAAAGGCAGGGGCTTCCAGGAAGATGGCTGAATAGAGTGGCTCAAGATTAGCTCTGCTCCACGGGAAAGTTAGAGAAGGGGTAGGAGGGTGACTGAAGTGGTGATTCAGGAGTGATGAAACATTCCATAAAGAACTAACACCAATCCTACTCGAACTTTTCAAAAAAATTGAGGAGAAAGGAACTTTGCCTAACTCATTTTATGAAGCTAATATCATTTTAATACCAAAACCAGGGAAAGATGTTATAAGAGGAAAACTACAGGCAAATCTCCTTAATGAATGTAGATGCAAAAATTCTCAATAAAATATTAGAAAATCAAATTCAACAGCACATTAAAAGAATTATACACCATGACCAAGTTGGGTTTATACCAGCAATGCAAGGATGGTTCAACACAAGAAAATCAATTAATGTAGAAAGCACATTAACAAATCAAATGGGAAAAATCACATGATCATCTCGATTGATGTTGAAAAAGCATTTGACAAAATTCAGCATCCTTTTCTGATAAAAACACTCCAAAGGATAGGAATCAAAGGTAACTACCTCAATATGATAAAGGGAATATATGAAAAACTGTTAGCCAGCATTGTACTCAATGGAGAGAGACTGAAAGCTCTCTCCCTAAGATCAGGTACAAGACAAGGATGCCCACTGTCACAACTATTATTCAACATTGTGCTAGAAGTTCTAGCTAGAGCAATCAGGCAGAACAAAGAAATAAAAGACATCCAAATTGGAAAGGAAGAAGGAAAACTCTCAATATTTGCAGATGATATGATATTATACTTGGAAGATCCCGAGAAATCTACAGCAGAGTTACTTGAACTAATAAACAAATTCAGCAAGTTGGTGGGATATAAAATTAATGTGCAAAAATCAGTAACATTTCTATACACAAGCAATGACCCAACTGAGGAGTCAGTTAATGAAAAAATTCCATTCAAAATAACAACTAAAAGAATCAAACACTTAGGAATGAACTTAACTAGGGACGTAAAGGACTTGTACAAGAAAACTACATAACATTGCTAAAACAAATCAAAGGAGATCTAAATAGGTAGAAAGATGTTTCCTGCTCATGGATAGGAAGGCTAAATATAGTTAAGATGTCAATTCTCCCCAAATTGATCTACAGATTCAACACAGCACCAATCAAAATTGCAACACCTTTCTTTGTTGGTTTGGAAAAGCTAACTACCATGTTCATCTGGAAGGGAAAGAGATCCTGAATAGCTAAAAGCATCCTAAAAAAGAAGGACAAAGTGGGAGGATTAACACTTCCTGACTTTAAAACCTATTATAAAGCCACTGTGGTCAAACAGCATGGTACTGGCACAAAGACAGAAGCATTGACCAATGGACTCGAATCAAGAGTGCAGAAATAGACTACCAAATATACGCTCAACTGATCTTTGACAAGGCCCCCAAATCCTCTGAACTGGGACAAATGAGTCTTTTCAATAGTTGGGCATGGAAGAACTGAATATCAATAGCCAAAAGAATGAAAGAGGACCCCTATCTTACATCCTACACAAAAATTAACTCAAAGTGGCTCAAACACCTAAATATAAGAAGTAGCACCATAAAGCTCCTAGAATAAAATGTAAAGAAACATCTTCAAGACCTATTAATAGGAGATAGCTTCCTAAACTTTATACCCAAAGCACAAGCAACAAAAGGAAAAATAGATAATGCAAACTCCTCAAAATCAAATGCTTCTGCACCTCAAAAGACTTTGTGAAAAAGGTGGAAGAGGCAGCCAACTCAATGGGAGAACTATTTGGAAATCACATATCAGACAAGGGTTTGATTTCCTGTATATTCGAAGAAATCATAGAACTAAACAACAAAAGAACAAGCAACCCAATGATAAAATGGGCTAAAGATATGAGTAGGCATTTTTCTGAAGAGCAAATTTAGATGACTCAGAAGCATATGAAGAGATGCTCATTTTCATTGGCTGTAAGGGAAATGCAGATCAAGACTACAATGAAATACCATCTCACACTTATAAAAATGGCTGCTATTAAACAAACAGGAGACTATAAATGTTGGAGAGTATGTGGGGAAACTGGGACACTTATGCACTGCTGTTGGGAATGTATAATGGTGCAGCCACTGTAGAATACTGTTTGGAAGTTCCTTAGGAAACTAAATATTGAGTTACCCTATGACCCAACAATAGCACTACTTGGTATATACCCAGAAGAGTTGAAAACAATGACACAAACAGTCATTTGCACACCAATGTTCATAGCAGCATTACTCACAGTTGCCAAAAGATGGAAACAAACCAAATGTGCATCAACAGATGAATGGATCAACAAAATGTGGTTTATACATACAATGAAATATGCAGCAGTAAGACAAAATGACACCCTGAAGCACACAACAAGATGGATGAGCCTTGAGGACATAATGCTGAGTGAAATTAGCCAGACACAAATGGATAGATACTGTATGATTCCACTTTTATGACCAGCATAAAGGCATAAGCAGAGGCTTATAATACAGAATATAGGAGACTTAGAAGTACATAAAAGCTTGAGATGGGTGAACCGTTAGCTAATGAGGTTGAACTCCAATGTAAGGGAATAGATAGGAGTGAAGGTGATTCTCTAGTGGGTCTAGAGGTAATATTACCATTTTGAAGATGAACAAGATTGAAAGGGATTGCGTAGACCTATATGTCCCACTGATTCACACTAGAAATATGAATTAGTTCTCACAAGAATTATTTCAAAGATATGATTCTTGTATAAAGAGTGTTAAAGTTCAGGGTATGGGAGAAGACTGCTATTGCATGCTATGAGCTATGTTCAAATGGAAACCATCAGCACTACCACAGCAACAGCAGAGGTAAATAATGGGGGGAGACACAAGAGTTAAGAAGAGGTTTAGATTTCCTATTTGGTGAGGGTGTGTTTATTGGCTTTCTTTCACTTGGGAACAATGAAGTTATCTAGAATTGATGGACCATAGACTTTGGGCCTTCTAATATACATGATTACTGGTGAATACAGGTGGCTGAAGGATGCACTGATGGAGAAGTAGATTGGCGATCGATGGTGTATACTTATGAATGAAGGTTGCACTGCTACAAAAAGGAACAACATCGTGAGGATGCAATGATATGAATGAACATGTGGGACATTTGGTGAGACAAATAAGCCAGAAACAAAAGACCAAGAATGGTATGGTCACCTTTAGAAAATGCTTATAAGAAAACAGGGGCATAGATTGTAAGCTTTCAGAGCAGACACATTAAGTCCAGAGTGGTGATTATTATTTCAGGATTTTGAGAGGTTGTTTTATGTCTATGACCTATATTAGAGATAAGAATGAAGCCGAACAGGTTGGGGTTAAAGTAATTCAGAACATAGGGGTAAGGAATACGGTGTCTATATTTTAGAACCACACATACTCTTTGAGACCAATGAAAGAAAGGTTTATTTGATTTGGAACTGAAATTTTCTGTACTGCATAATCTAATTCAACCTATCTGTGTACTCATTTGAACAATTGAAACACAGGGAGCACAGAATAAGAAAGAGGTCCTTTAATCCTAGTATAGATTATTGTAATGCCTGAAAGTACTGACAAAGTCCTCTGAAGGAGGGGAGAAAGACTATGGAGCTATTAAACCTTACCATCATGGAATCCCCTGATATTATGTCAAACTTTAGGGACACCCAAATCAATAGGCCATGCCCTTGATCATGAGGCTTACTCTTGTGAAGCTTATGTAGGTAGCAGAGAAGTTTAGAGTACCTATAGGCATGCCTAAGAGTTATTTCTAAAGAACCTCTTTTGTTGCTCAGATGTGGCCTCAGCCACTCTAAGCCCAACTCTGCAAGTGAAATCATTGCCCTTCCCTCTACATGGGACAAGAAATCCGGGGTGAAAGTCTCCCTGAAATGGGAGAGGACTCCCAGGGTTGAGTCTAGACCTGGCACTGTCAGATCAACTATTACATCCTGACCAAAAGGGGAAAAGAAGTGTAATTAATAAAGTATCAGTGGCAGAGGGTGTTCAAATAGAGTTGGGAACCTACTCTGGAGGTTGCTCTTACACAAGCTTCAGTTAGATCTTGCTACCTATCATAACCTGCCAACCCCCAACCAGGACCATTCCAGCCAATTCTAGAGAACAACTAGGGCAATATATAAGATTCCACAAGGGTTCCATGCACTAGAGTAACTTTCCAGAAACCTACAACCTCCAGATGGGTCCCCTGGTCCAGATAAGACCTGACTCCTAGCCCAGCCTCTCCAGAATATCAGATAGTTCCATGTCCCTACCCCATATTAGTGACAGACCCTTCCAATATCAAAAATTTAGAATTGCCATAGCCCAAACACCCCTAAAGAGAGGGGTGGAAAGGTCAAAGGTGATGGTGGAGTTATACATAGAAGATAGGATTTAACAAATGAATATGAATGCTGAATCATTAAGTTGGTATTTCTTTTAGTCTCCAGTATCTTAGAGCAGCTGGAAGTAAAAACCTAAAATTGTGAAATTGAAACCCATGTCAAAGTCTGAAATATGTTGTACAACTAATGTGGTGCTGTGCTTTGAAATTTACAGCTTTTTTGTAGATATGTTATTTTTCACAAAAAAAGGAGGAAAAAAGTCGATTGTGATGATAAAAAATATTTAAGCCCTCTAGCCGCCTATAATCTGCAGGAGCTAGAAGGGAAAATATGAGAGGATCGTATGGTAGCCCATGACAGACTCTGGGATTTGTCCTGTAATTACTTGCTGAAGAATGCTTTGAAAACTACAGCTTTTTTATTTCTTTGCTTTGTATATATGTTATACTATACTATAAAAAAAGAGAGGAAAAAGCAGGGGCTTGGAAGTCTTTGCTCTTTTCTCCTCCTCTGTTGCAAATGAATGTTGTGGGTTTGGTTGGGTGGTGGAGCGTGCATGTTATCTGCCGGTGGCTGCCCGCGGTGCAGTGGCTGAACGTGATCACGTTTAGATTCTGAGACAGGAAGTGGAGGGTGACTGGGTCACGGCAGCCTTTTTTTTTTTTTTTAAGTTTAATGTTTCCTTTTTAGCTGTGTAGTCATCCTCAACGGTCTTCTGCTTCTTGGTGTTCACATCATCATCCTCATTGTCTTCAGCTGCCCATTTGCCAGTAGCTGCCTCAGCCTCCTCATCCTCCTCCATCCTCTTCCTCACCATTTTCTTCTTCCTTCTCCTTCTCTTCCTCGCCACCTTCTTCCTCTTCTTCATCTACCTCATTATCAGCCTCCTATTCCCTGTTTTCCTCATTAGCGTTCCCATTAGGAGCTGCATCTCTTCCGTTCTCTGCCTCCTCCACAACTTCCTTCTTCTCCTTTAAGTGCTTGGTAGTGATTTCGGACCTGGTGTCCACGGTTGTGTCTGCCATGATGTGGCACGCTGGTGATCAGATGCAATGGATTAAAAAGAAAGTGCGAGTTCAGGGACTCTGGCTATAAAGCTGCCAGTGTCTGCAACGGCAGCGCGCCACCGAGCGGAGAGCCCGACATAAAACAATGAAAGGTGGCTTTTCCCGGCAGCCCATGGGGTTGCCCCATTATCTAGTCCTTTTCTCTTCTCTGCTCCTTCTGGGACACCTATGATTCTTATATTTGCGTGCTTCGTGTTGTCCATCATTTCTCTTAAATCCAGTTCCATTTTTCCCCATCTTTCTTGCTATTTGTTCTTTTGTGCACTTGAGTTAAATTTTCCTGTCTTCTAGCTCACTAATTCTTTCTTCTGCCTCTTCAAATTGCTGCCATGTGTCTCTAGTATATTTTTAATTTGGTCTACAGTATCTTTCATCTCTGTGTGATATGCTATTTTTGTATATATTATTTCAAATTCTTCTTTATGCTTTTCCATTGTCTTCTTGATATCCTTTATGTCATTATGAACATCATTGATTAGTTCCAAATTCTGTGTCCCATCTGGCATTTTAATTTGGTCATTTGCCTGGGCTATATCTGCCTGAATCTTAATGGGCTTTGTGATTTTCTGCTGCATTCGGGGTATTAGATTATCTTTTTATTTTATTTTATTTTATTTTTTTTTTATTAATTAAAAAAAATTAACTAACACAACATTTAGAAATCATTCCATTCTACATATGCAATCAGTAATTCTTAATATCATCACATAGGTGTATGGTCATCATTTCTCAGTACATATGCATCGATTTAGAGAAAGAAATAGCAAGACAACAGAAAAAGAAATAAAGTGATAACACAGAGAGAAAACAAAAATAAAAATAAAAAGTACAAAAATATATAAGAGGAAAAAAAAAACAAACAATAGCTCAGATGCAGCTTCATTCAGCGTTCCAACATAATTACATTACAATTAGGCAGTATTGTGCTGACCATTTTTTTTTTTTAGAAATCATACCATTCTACATATGCAATCAGTAATTCTTAACATCATCACATAGATGCATGATCATCGTTTCTTAGTACATTTGCATCGGTTTAGAAGAACTAGCAATATAACCGAAAAAGATATAGAATGTTAATATAGAGAAAAAAAATAAAAGTAATAATAATAAGAACAAAACAAAACAAAACAAAACAAAACAAAAACCTATAGCTCGGATGCAGCTTCATTCAGTATTTTAACATGACTACTTTACAATTAGGTATTATTGTGCTGTCCATTTTTGAGTTTTTGTATCTAGTCCTATTGCACAGTCTGTATTCCATCAGCTCCAATTACCCATTATCTTACCCTGTTTCTAACTCCTGCTGAACTCTGTTACCAATGACATATTCCAAGTTTATTCTCGAGTGTCAATTCACATCATTGGGACCATACAGTATTTGCCTTTTAGTTTTTGGCTAGACTCACTCAGCATAATGTTCTCTAGGTCCATCCATGTTATTACATGCTTCAAAAGTTTATCCTGCCTTAAAGCTGCATAATATTCCATCATATGTATATACCACAGTTTGTTTAGCCACTCTTCTGTTGATGGACCTTTTGGCTGTTTCCATCTCTTTGCAATTGTAAATAACGCTGCTATAAACATTGGTGTGCAAATGTCCGTTTGAGTTTTTGCCCTTAATTCCTTTGAGTAGATTCCCAGCAATGGTACTGCTGGGTCGTATGGCAATTCTATATTCAGCTTTTTGAGGAACCGCCAAACTGCATTCCACAGTGGTTGCACCATTTGACATTCCCACCAACAGTGGATAAGTGTGCCTCTTTCACCGCATCCTCTCCAGCACTTGTCATTTTCTGTTTTGTTGATAATGGCCATTCTGGTGGGTGTGAGATGATATCTCATTGTGGTTTTGATTTGCATTTCTCTAATGGCCAGGGACATTGAGCATCTCTTCATGTGTCTTTTGGCTATTTGTATTTCCTCCTCTGTGAGGTGTCTATTCAAGTCTTTTTCCCATTTTGTAATTGGGTTGGCTATCTTTTTGTTGTTGAGTTGAACAATCTCATTATAAATTCTGGATACTAGACCTTTATCTGATATGTCGTTTCCAAATATTGATTCCCATTGTGTAGGCTGTCTTTCTACTTTCTTGATGAAGTTCTTTGATGCACAAAAGTGTTTAATTTTGAGGAGCTCCCATTTATTTATTTCCTTCTTCAGTGCTCTTGCTTTAGGTGTAAGGTCCATAAAACCGCCTCCAATTGTAAGATTCATAAGATATCTCCCTACATTTTCCTCTAACTGTTCTATGGTCTTAGACCTAATGTTTAGATCTTTGATCCATTTTGAGTTAACTTTTGTGTAGGGTGTGAGATATGGGTCTTCTTTCATTCTTTTGCATATGGATATCCAGTTCTCTAGGCACCATTTATTGAAGAGACTGTTCTGTCCCAGGTGAGTTGGCTTGACTGCCTTATCAAAGATCAAATGTCCATAGATGAGAGGGTCTATATCTGAGCACTCTATTCGATTCCATTGGTCGATATATCTATCTTTATGCCAATACCATGCTGTTTTGACCACTGTGGCTTCATAATATGCCTTAAAGTCAGGCAGTGGAAGACCTCCAGCTTCGTTTTTTTTCCTCAAGATGTTTTTAGCAATTCGGGGCACCCTGCCCTTCCAGATAAATTTGCTTATTGGTTTTTCTATTTCTGAAAAATAAGTTGTTGGGATTTTGATTGATGTTGCATTGAATCTGTAAATCAATTTAGGTAGGATTGACATCTTAACTATATTTAGTCTTCCAATCCATGAACACGGTATGCCCTTCCATCTGTTTAGGTCTTCTGTGATTTCTTTTAGCAGTTTTTTGTAGTTTTCTTTATATAGGTTTTTTGTCTCTTTAGTTAAATTTATTCCTAGGTATTTTATTCTTTTAGTTGCAATTGTAAATGGGATTTGTTTCTTGATTTCCCCCTCCGCTTGTTCATTGCTAGTGTATAGAAATGCTACAGATTTTTGAATGTTGATCTTGTAACCTGCTACTTTGCTGTACTCATTTATTAGCTCTAGTAGTTTTGTTGTGGATTTTTCCGGGTTTTCGACGTATAGTATCATATCGTCTGCAAACAGTGATAGTTTTACTTCTTCCTTTCCAATTTTGATGCCTTGTATTTCTTTTTCTTGTCTAATTGCTCTGGCTAGAACCTCCAACACAATGTTGAATAATAGTGGTGATAGTGGACATCCTTGTCTTGTTCCTGATCTTAGGGGGAAAGTTTTCAATTTTTCCCCATTAAGGATGATATTAGCTGTGGGTTTTTCATATATTCCCTCTATCATTTTAAGGAAGTTCCCTTGTATTCCTATCCTTTGAAATGTTTTCAACAGGAAAGGATGTTGAATCTTGTCAAATACCTTCTCTGCATCAATTGAGATGATCATGTGATTTTTCTGCTTTGTTTTGTTGATATGGTGTATTACATTAATTGATTTTCTTATGTTGAACCATCCTTGCATACCTGGGATGAATCCTACTTGGTCATGATGAATAATTCTTTTAATGTGTTGTTGGATACGATTTGCTAGAATTTTATTGAGGATTTTTGCATCTATATTCATTAGAGAGATCGGCCTGTAGTTTTCTTTTCTTGTAATATCTTTTCCTGGTTTTGGTATGAGGGTAATGTTGACTTCATAGAATGAATTAGGTAGTTTTCCCTCCGCTTCGATTTTTTTGAAGAGTTTGAGGAGAGTTGGTACTAATTCTTTCTGGAATGTTTGATAGAATTCACATTTGAAGCTGTCTGGTCCTGGACTTTTCTTTTTAGGAAGCTTTTGAATGACTGATTCAATTTCTTTACTTGTGATTGGTTTGTTGAGGTCATCTATGTCTTCTTGAGTCAAAGTTGGTTGTTCATGTCTTTCCAGGAACCCGTCCATTTCCTCTAAATTGTTGTATTTATTAGCGTAAAGTTGTTCATAGTATCCTGTTATTACCTCCTTTATTTCTGTGAGGTCAGTAGTTATGTCTCCTCTTCCATTTCTGATCTTATTTATTTGCATCCTCTCTCTTCTTCTTTTTGTCAATCTTGCTAAGGGCCCATCAATCTTATTGATTTTCTCATAGAACCAACTTCTGGCCTTATTGATTTTCTCTATTGTTTTCATGTTTTCAATTTCATTTATTTGTGCTCTAATCTTTGTTATTTCTTTCCTTTTGCTTGCTTTGGGGTTAGCTTGCTGTTCTTTCTCCAGTTCTTCCAAATGGATAGTTAATTCCTGAATTTTTGCCTTTTCTTCTTTTCTGATATAGGCATTTAGAGCAATAAATTTCCCTCTTAGCACTGCCTTTGCTGCGTCCCATAAGTTTTGATATGTTGTGTTTTCATTTTCATTCGCCTTGAGGTATTTGCTAATTTCTCTTGCAATTTCTTCTTTGACCCACTCGTTGTTTAGGAGTGTGTTGTTGAGTCTCCACGTATTTGTGAATTTTCTGGCACTCTGCCTATTATTGATTTCCAACATCATTCCTTTATGGTCCGAGAAAGTGTTGTGTATGATTTCAATCTTTTTAAATTTGTTAAGACTTGCTTTGTGACCCAGCATATGGTCTGTCTTTGAGAATGATCCATGAGCACTTGAGAAAAAGGTGTATCCTGCTGTTGTGGGATGTACTGTCCTATAAATGTCTATTAAGTCTAGTGCATTTATAGTAATATTCAGATTCTCTATTTCTTTGTTGATCCTCTGTCTAGATGTTCTGCCCATTGATGAGAGTGGTGAGTTGAAGTCTCCAACTATTATTATGGTATATGAGTCTATTTCCCTTTTCAGTGTTTGCAGTGTATTCCTCACGTATTTTGGGGCATTCTGGTTCGGTGCGTAAATATTTATGATTGTTATGTCTTCTTGTTTAATTGTTCCTTTTATTAGTATATAGTGTCCTTCTTTGTCTCTTTTAACTGTTTTACATTTGAAGTCTAATTTGTTGGATATTAGTATAGCCACTCCTGCTCTTTTCTGGTTGTTATTTGCATGAAATATCTTTTCCCAACCTTTCACTTTCAACCTATGTTTATCTTTGGGTCTAAGATGTGTTTCTTGTAGACAGCATATAGAAGGATCCTGTTTTTTAATCCATTCTGCCAATCTATATCTTTTGATTGGGGAATTCAGTCCATTGACATTTAGTGTTATTACTGTTTGGATAATATTTTCCTCTAACATTTTGCCTTTTGTATTATATATATCATATCTGATTTTCCTTCTTTCTACACTCTTCTCCATACCTCTCTCTTCTGTCTTTTTGTATCTGACTCTAGTGCTCCCTTTAGTATTTCTTGCAGAGCTGGTCTCTTGGTCACAAATTCTCTCAGTGACTTTTTGTCTGAGAATGTTTTAATTTCTCCCTCATTTTTGAAGGATAATTTTGCTGGATATAGAAGTCTTGGTTGGCAGTTTTTCTCTTTTAGTATTTTAAATATATCATCCCACTGTCTTCTAGCTTCCATGGTTTCTGCTGAGAAATCTACACATAGTCTTATTGGGTTCCCCTTGTATGTGATGGATTATTTTTCTCTTGCTGCTTTCAAGATCCTCTCTTTCTCTTTGACCTCTGACATTCTAACTAGTAAGTGTCTTGGAGAACGCGTATTTGGGTCTAATCTCTTTGGGGTGCGCTCCCCTTCTTGGATCTGTAATTTTAGGTCTTTCATAAGAGTTGGGAAATTTTCAGTGATATTTTCTTCCATTAGTTTTTCTCCTCCTTTTCCCTTCTCTTCTCCTTCTGGAACACCCACAACACGTATATTTGTGCGGTTCATATTGTCCTTGAGTTCCCTGATACCCTGTTCAAATTTTTCCATTTTTTTCCCGATAGTTTCTGTTTCTTTTTGGAATTCAGATGTTTCATCCTCCAAATCACTAATTCTATCTTCTGTCTCTTTAAATCTATCATTGTAGGTATCCATTATTTTTTCCATCTTTGCTACTTTATCCTTCACTTCTATAAGTTCTGCGATTTGTTTTTTCAGTTTTTCTATTTCTTCTTTATGTTCAGCCCATGTCCTCTTCATGTCCTCCCTCAATTTATCGATTTCATTTTTGAAGAGGTTTTCCAGTTCTGTTCATATATTCAGCATTAATTGTCTCAGCTCTTGTATCTCATTTGAACTATTGGTTTGTTCCTTTGACTGGGCCATATTCTCAATCTTTTGAGTGTGGACAGTTATCTTCTGCTGCTGGCGTCTGGGCATTTATTCAGATTTCTCTGGGTGTCGGACCCAGCAAGGTTGTAAGATTTTTCTGTGAAATCTCTGGGATCTGTTTTTCTTATCTTGCCCAGTAGGTGGCGCACGTGGCACACGTTTGTCTCAAGTGTTTGGAATGGGTCTCCCCCAGTCACCGATCTCCGCGGCCTGGGGATTTCGGATCCAATTCTCTCTGTTGATTCAGGGGCCGTGCGTAGCGGGGGCGTCAGCTGCCGCGGCTTGAGGGGACCCTGTGGCTGGTCGCGGGCCGCAGCGGGCCTGAGGGATTCCCCACTGGACCAGGAAGTCTCCCGCGGGGGGGGGGGGGCACCGCGGCTTGGATAGCCCTCCAATCCGAGACTCGTATCCACGGACTCGAAGCCGAGACTCGAAGCCGCCCGCAAAAGAGGGGCGCCGGCCGCCTCTGCTTGGGAAACTTGCCTCTCCGAGACTCTCAGCCGGCCCGGGAAGGAGGGAGGGAGTAGCTCGGACCGCCGCAGCTGCCGCTGATCGGGAAATCGTGCGCCGCTGGGGGGTCTCACCGCAGCCGAGTCTCGCAGTCAGACTAGCCAGTATTAGATTATCTTGATAAAGTTATTTTGCAAGTTGATTTCTTTTGCTCATCTAAAGTTTTGTATTTGTTTGGATTTGCATTGGAGGTAATTCCCCTTCTACTTGAGGGTCTATTAAAAGCTAGGCAGATAGGCAGTTTGCCAGACAGCACTTTCTGTTTCTTTCCAGCAGATCATGCTCTTGAGGTACCTCATCCCCTGAGACTCATCTCAGACTGCAGTGGCCAGCTGAACAGGGTGGAGACCTGATATAATTCAGTCAGGGCTGCTGGTCTCTGTATGCTCTGAGAACTGCTATCCCCAGAACTGGGAGAGGTGAGCAATGCACACATCAGCAAGACTCCACTTATGGGCCTAATGGGTCTGTTGGCCTCCAGCTCCCATTTGGGATGACTTTAGGCTGTGGGGCTAGGTATCTTGGCTGTCCCTGCCCATAACCAGCCCTGAAATGCCTAGCAGCTGCCCCCAGCATGCAGTAGGTGGCTGGTTCCAGTGCACAGCAAGGTGGTTTGTTGCAGCACCCAGCAGAGTGGCTGGTTGCATTGGGTGGTTGTGTATGCTTCTGGGTTCTCCCTGGGAGCTCCTGGCTGTGGGGCTGCCACAGGGAGAGCTCTCAAGTTAGCTGTGGGATGGGGGTGCTGGAGTGGAATGGCAGATTGGTCCACTACTTCAAACCTACACTTCCCTGCACGCTGCTGCCTGCCTCTGGTGGGGTCACGGCCAAACATACCCCATTCTCTCTGCTTCATTTTCTCCACTTTTTCATCCAGGAACCTTCCTGTATAGTGTAGAAGACCTCTGATCACTCGCATTCTGGAACTGCTGCCCCAGTTGTTTTTCTGTCCCTTCTCTTGTTCCACGGAGCAGGGTGAATTCAGTCTATCCTATTCCACCATCTTCTTGGAAGTCTCTTCTTTTTTTTTTATATAAGGATGGTCTATAGAATGATGTAGGATATTCATGCCTTATTCTCTATCAGAGCTCTGAGTGAGAAGGGGCTGTAGGCAGCAGGATCATGGGGAAGGGCCCGGCTGGAGGATGGCAGGGCAGATAAGAGAGCTATTGGGGACAAGTCACATTTCACATGGGCAGGTTCTGGTTGAAATGAAAATAAGGGCCACTTTGACAGGGAAAAGAAAGTGGGAGATGTTTCAGAAAGGAAGACAGAGCCTAAGCAGTGTCTGGCCAGAAGCCAAGCCTGCTTCCCATTGTCCCTATGAAAGTGTTTCTATCTAGCCAATGGGAAGCAGTTTCCTTATATACTTCTTTTTCCTCACTCACCTCAGAGCAGCAGTCTGGAATGATTGCTGTAATTTACAATTCTCTGAGGATATTTCTTTCTCTTTTTTTTAAGGATGAAATAAATTACCTGGACTAGAATTATAGGGAGGCTCAGCTGTTGCTGTGAGTAGCAACAATTTATAAGACAGTCTAAACTGTCTTCTCCTTAAGTTACTTATTTCTCCATCCAAATTCCACCCATTCTCTTTTCTTTTGTGGTAGAAGCTACTAGTACCTTTACGTGAATGGTTGTGGGGAGGTTTTTGTCTTCCTGTTTAAGAAATGGCTGTTAGAATATGATTTCAGGGACACCAGGTAGGATCTCTTGCTTTTTCTTCAAGTAAGCAAGCAAGCATGCAAACAACCAATCAAACACTCAAAAAACTGTGGTTTGTTTTTAAACCACAAGACAGAGACCTTTAGTCCCAGGCATAAATTCATACAAAAGTATAAAAAAACTGTGATGAAATTATTTTTGAATGTTTTTATTGTTACACAGGATAGTTAAATATGAAAGGGTAATGGAAAGGTTAAAGAGGTGGGGGGATGTTGTTGAAATTGGAGGGCTACAGTCATTTTACACACTATATATTTATTAAAAATTTTGTTTAGAGCTGGACTAGCTAATATCCTGCATGGATCAGGTCTAGGCTATTTTGGAAAGGTTATTGAGTAAGATGTGGTGGGACCCAAGGACTCAGAGATTTGCCAGTTTCTGTTTTGAGCCCTTTGTGATCCTGTCCTTCCATTGCCGCTCATATTTATTGCAGGGTCCCCTGATACTGTTAGCAGCACGCTGATCCTGTAGAATGAGGTTGTGTTGGGAACTTGGGTATTTTCCTCAGCTTACGATGGTTTTGGAATTGCCATCCAGCTTATCTACCTATCTTCTGGTCCCAGATACTCCCTATTTCTAGGTACATATGCCTTCTTGATAACTCACTACTTTGTACGTGGGTGAAGAAAGATGTTTTGTTTTTAATTTAGTTCAATTCAAAAGCTATTACTCTGAGAAAGATGGTATTTCAGGTATTTTGGGTCAAAGGTGACTGAAGTTCTTAATATTAAAGTGGGTTGAGGAGGTAGGGTAGACAGGGGTGAAGAAACAGAAAACAGAGCATTTTAAGCACCTCACAGTGGATGTTGAAAGGAAAGGGGCATCATATATAATAGACATCATATAAAAGGGACATGCTGATTTGCTCAGATCTGTTGGCTTGGTTTTGTCTTTGTCTTCTTCTCTCCTTCCCTTTCCCCTCTTCTTCCTCTTTTATTCCCTCCCCCTCCCTTCCTTATCCTTTTCCTTTCACTCTTTTTTTCACCTCCTTGCCCCTTCCTCCTTCTCTTCTGAGAGGTTTAGAGCCAATTTATAAAAAGTGAGAATAAAGGAAGTATTTTAAGTCCTTGCTCCTGGAAACAAAGCAAGAGTGAGTGGAGTAGTTATTGGCTTTCTAGAACTCCGCCTTTTCAAAGGCTTTGCCTTAATTTAGGACTCTGGAAAGAGAATTTTTAAAAATTTCAGTGAGTGGGGTAGGCACTATTTCTTGGATGATTTTTAATTATTTAGAAACTAATTTAAGTCCCCTCTTCTCTTCTTTTCTTTCTGCCTCCCATCCCATCTTCATATCATTTCTACATGTTAATGCCTCCCTGACTAGCAGAAATGAAAAGAAAAACATTGATTGCAAATCTTTAGAAAGATTGTTCAGGAAAAGACTGGGACGGTTGGGAAAAATGAAGGTAATTGGTAAATGCTATTTATTCTGGCCCATTAACATCATCATGGGTATTTGAGAGCTGATGGAGGTCAATGGAAGTGAACTGCTGAATGAGGCTCAGGGTGTGTCTTCATGATGGCTGGGAGAAGCATTCTTATCTGATACAGTTCACAGTTTTTCTTATTTTACATATTGTCCTGAGTTATAGCTTGCATTATATAGTGATTTTGTGAAATCTTACTTGGCACATTTCTAGTGTTTTTTTGATACAGTATTTAAATTTCTGAGCTTAAAATAAACTTTCTGAAAGGGTAAGCTGGGTTAAAAATGATTATAGCTGTAGAGAAATACTTTGTGAAATGCTTCCGGAAATCCCCGAGACAAATGCAAAAGTATTTTGCCTCGGGACACTTAACTCTAATACATCTAAGTTAATTAGAATTTATGGCAACTGTCATTCAGTATTAGCAGCTATAGTTAAAAGATGAGTACTTTAAAGTGCATGTGTTTATGATTCCTTCTCTTATTTTAGGAAAGATAGTTTGGTTTGCCAACAAGTGGATTTTTGTTAGGATCCTCCTGAGTCTGTAAATGGACAGGAGGTTCTTTTCCAAGAGATTTCTTTCATCATCTGTTTTAAAAGTACTGTGAGCAAGGGATACCATACAATATGAGAAAATGCCTAATGCATGTCCAAATACAACTTCACTGAGTTTGTAGAAGTTTATAAATGTACAGCTGTAGTGGGGAAGTATTCATTGGTGCTGAGGAGGAGGTTACAGTTCAGGTTTTTGACTCTGTGAAGGCCACAGGTTCAAATCCACATCCAAACCGCCTTTTCTGTAACCACATCGATCGAGTCAGGCTGGTTGCTTCTCTCTCTGTTTCTCTTTCATATTCAAAAACACAATTCAGGTGATCTATACTATTTTAAGGTATTCAGATAGGAAAGGTATAAGTTTAAATTCTGACCTCTGGATAAAATCTGTACAGCTCCTTTCACTCCATTTTTCATGCTTCCCACCAACTCCTGCTACAGATTGTGGTCACCAGGCACCCTATGATGTCCTTTTCCATTGACTGACCTCTAAACATTACAGAGTCCCTTCCTTCTTCCTTTTATTTTTTCATTGTGGTGAGATACATATATATATATATATAATAAAATTTTTAACCATTTTTCTAAACTTTGTTTTATTGTATAGTATAACATATTTACAAAGCAAAGAAATAAAAAAGCAATTGTTTTCAAAGCACTCTTCAAAAAGTGGTTACAGGATAGATCCCAGAGTTTGTCATGGGCTACCATATGATCCTCTCATATTTTTCTTTCTAGCTGATCCAGAATATAGGAGGTTAGAGTGCTTAAATATTTTATCATCACAATTGACTTTTTCTTTCTTTTTTTTGTAAACAATAAAATATATACAAAAAAGCTGTAAATTTCAAAGTGCAGCACCACAATTACTTGTAGAACATATTTCAGACTTTGACATGGGTTACAATTTTACAATTTTAGGTTTTTACTTCTAGCTGCTCTAAAATACTGGAGACTAAAAGAGGTATCAATTTAGTGATTCAGCATTCATATTCATTTGTTAAGTCCTATCTTCTATGTATAATTCCACGATCACCTTTGATCTTTCCATACCTCTCATTAGGGTTGCTGGGGCTATGGCAATTCTAAATTCTTGACATTGAAAGGGTCTGTCACTGGGGTAGGGACATGGAACTATCTGATGTTCTGGAGAGGCTGGACCAGGGACCCATCTGGTGGTTGTAGGTTTCTGGCAAGTTACTCTGGTGCCTGAACCCTTGTGGAATCTTATATATTGCCCTAGGTGTTCTTCAGGATTGGCTGGAATGGTCCTGGTTGGGGGTTGGCAGGTTATGATATGTAATAAGGTCTAACTGAAGCTTGCATAAGAGCAACCCCCAGAGTAGCCTCTCAACTCTATTTGAACTCTCTCTGCCACAAAATTTTTAACCATTTTACATGTTCAATTCAGTGGCATTAATTACTTTCACAATGTTGTGCTACCATCGTCTATTTCCAGAAGTACTTTCATCACATCAAACAGAAACTCTGTACCCATTAGGTGGTAACTCCCTGTTCTTTCCTTCCCCCAGCCTTTGGTAACCTCTAGTTTACTTTCTGTCTCTATGAATTTGCCTTTTCTAGGTTGTTCATGTAAGTAGAATCGTATAATATTTTCCTTATGTACCTTTATTTCACTCAGCATAACATTTTCGATATTCATCCATGTTGTAGCATTTATCAGAGCTTCATTCCTTTTTACAGCAGAAAAATATTATACTTGTACCACATTTTGTTTATCCATTCTTCTGTTAATGGACACCATTTTGGCTATTGTGAATAATGCTGTTATGGACGTTAGTATACAAGTATCTGCTTGAGTTCCTGTTTTCAATTCTTTTGTATGTATACCTAGGTGTATTCAATCATTTTTAGTCTTCATAAGAAACAAATGCCTCTATCTTCTTAGAATCTTGAGGTCATCTTTAATACATCCCTGTAGATACAGTTCATCAGTTTATGTTGATCCATCTTCCAAAATATACCTTTACTCTATTAACTTCCCAAATCCATCTTCATTGCCAGTGAGTTGGTACAAACTGTCAGCTCTTGCCTGGAGTTTTGTTGTAACTTCCTAACTGATCTTGTAATGTCCACGTTTTCCTTTCTTCAAACTTCTCCATGTATTGGTTAGAATATATTGGTTATGGTACAGGCTGAGCTGCGGTAGCATAGAGACCCCCAAATAGAGTGGTTTAGACAAGACAAACATTTAATTCTCCCTTGGGTGATGTCTAGAACTAGGCTGAGGGTCTTCAGCTTTTTGGCTTTTCTGCCATCCTGAGCTCACGGTTTCTATTTTGGTCCCAAAGCTCTACTTCTTGCTATCTTTCATCAGCAGATAGTGGGAAAGGGCCAGAGGAACAAATGTCCATTCCTTTTAAGGGGAAAGCCTCTGAAGCTTGGAGAGTTTAAATTACCTCCTAAGGTCATATAGCTTTTTAGGGGTAGAGCTGATTGATACTGAAGTTTGTGTAACTCAAAAGTCATTAGATCACCCTTAAAGGGAAAAAGAAAGAAAATATATAGTGAATGAACTTCAAACTATCATTGAACCTATTTAAAGTTATGTTTTGAAATTATTATGTAAAGTTTTCATCAATCTCAAATAAAGACAAGAAAATGGCACTTTTTAGAGTGAAAAGATTAAGAAATGGAAATAAGTAAAATTGAAAACTACATTTGTGAATTATAGGACACAACTTAAACACTAATCACCATTATATGAAAAATCTTACTTTCCATTGATGGATGTTGGGATGGAAGTGATAAAGAGGGTCAGTGGTACCATCTCCTGTGAGAGTTTGTCTTTTTGTTTTTTCATTATTTAAAAGTTTTTGTTTTGCTAAGTGTTTTTCCAGTATGTTCATTATGTATCTAACATATTTTGCTGTTTAGTCATTATAGTAAATATTTCTTAAAGTGTAGAAGGAAAACATAATTCATAGCTTATATTATTTAAAATCATTACAAAATGCCCATAAGTGTATATTATTAATGATTAAATGGGTTTTAAAAATGTTTTGCATTATTCATAAATCCTGATAGAAGTCATGTTGGTAGTTTGAGTTTAAATTTTATTTGGGAAAATTGATCATGGTTGTTGAATATGCTGGGAACACATTAGTATTCCTATTTAAAATAATGGAATATAAACTTTTTAAATATAGGCATTTAATAAATTCACTATTCAACACGTTTTCAGGAATGGACTAGATTTAGATAATGACGTCTAGTAGTAAGTGGTAAATTCGGTTTTGATTTCCTATTTAAGACATTTATAGCATTTTTTAGGTGGTACTTTCTTGGCTATCATTTTTTTTTTTTTTTTTTTTTTTTTTTTTTTTTTAAGGAAAGACAGAGAGAAGGAAGGAAGGATAGAAGGAAGAAAGGAAGGAAGAAAGGGAAAGGGAAACATCTTTAAACATTTTCTTGTTTTATTGTATTTTGTTTTTCCGTTTTTTGTTACATGGGCTGGGGCCGGGAATCGAACCGAGGTCCTCCGGCATAGCAGGCAAGCACTTTGCCCACTGAGCCACCGCGGCCCGCCCTCTTGGCTATCATTTTATTGATAAATTCTTTTGTCATAAAGTAGTAAGTGGAATATGTGGACTATATGACTTTTGCTTTTGTAATTTGTTGCAGAAAAATCATCTCTCTTCAATTTTTTAAAAAAAGTGCAATACTCCTATGCTGGTTTGAAAGTAATATTTACCCCAGAAAAGCCATGCCTTATTCTTGATCCAATCTTGATTCAATCTTGATTCAATATTTCAGGGAGGAAACTTTTGATTAGATTATCTCCATGGAGGTGTGATGAACCCAATTATGGGTATGACTTTTTGATTAGATGGAGATGTGACTCCACACATGCCAAGTGAGTCTTGATTAGTTTATTGGAGTCCTTTAGAAGAGGAAACATTTTGGAGAGAGCTCAGAGCTGACAGAGAGAGCAGATATAGATGCTTGGAGAACAGAGACATGGATGTTGGGAAATGCTTGGAGCCCAGCAGTTGTTTTCCTGTGCTGTCCCATGAGGTGATAAGCAAGCTAGAACTGGAGAGAGCCCAGAGAAACCCAGGAGATGAAAGCCAGCCCCAGAGAAGCAAAGTGAAGAACCCTCATAGGAATAGAGGCTGAAAACAATGGAGCCCAGGAGCAAGGGGCCATTCGATGCCAGTGATGTGACTTCACAGCTGGCCTTTCTTGAATTTTGGTATCTTTTTCTGAATACCTTAGTTTGGACATTTTCATAGGCTTAGAACTGTATAGTTGTAATTTATTAAATTCCCTTTATAAAAGCCATTCTATTTCTAGTGTTATGCATTCTGGAAGCTTAACAAACTAATACAACTTCTAAAGTAATTTCTATAATAGAGTTTCTTTCCATTATGAATTTTCTAGTGAGGCAACATTTCTGAGTTTTGAATGGAGGTAGCATAGGGACCCCAAAATAGAGTGGTTTAGACAAGACAAACATTTAATTCTCTTGGGTGATGTCTAGAACTAGGCTGAGGGTCTTCAGCTCTTTAGCTTTTCACCATCCTGAGCACATGGTTTCTATTTTGGTCCCAAAGCTCTGCTGATAAAAGATAACAAGTAGAGCTTTGGGTTCAAAATAGAAACCATGTGCTCAGGATGCCATGGGCTGAATGGAGGCCATGATACTGCTTTACATTCCAAAGGATTTGTTCCAGAATGAACTATCTGGTGTTCAAAAAGGGAAAGGTGGTAATAGAATGCTTACATCTTTTTACTTCATTCATTAAATAATCCTACCATTTGACTTCTCTAATAGCATATAATTATAATGGTGACAGCAATGGTGATAGTACCATTGAGTATTGCTCTCCAAAGGAAGTAACATGTATTAACTCACATAATAGCATTATGGCATTTTACAAATAAAGAAACTGATAGCTTAATTAATTTATCCAATTTCACAGGAACTGGTGAAATGGAGATGGTGCGCTTAATAAAGGGTATGGGTCAGCATTACATTTTGTGGTTATGGAAATTTTTAAATGTTTCAAGGGCTTGGCTTTCTAAAAATAGGTTGGTTCTGAACAGAAGCAAAAGTATGCCCTACATTCATTGCAATCAATTATAACATGATTTCTCTAATATACCAGAGCAATTGGAGACAGGTGAAGGCTTTCTTATATTAAATCACGTTCATTGGCTTTCTCAATTATGAATCTTCAGATGTTGAGTAACATTGTGAACAATGTTTAAAGTTTTCCCACATTGGACACACATGTGAGGTTTCTCACCGTAATGGATCCTCTGATGTACAGTGAGCTTTGATTCACAATTAAAAGCCTTCTCACATTCCTTACATTTATAGGGTTTCTTGCCAGTATGAGTTTTCTGATGTGCAGTAAGGTGTGAGCCATGAATAAAAGCCTTCCCACATTGCTTACATTCATAAGGCTTTTCACCTCTATGAATTCTCTGGTGTTCACTAAATTGTGAGCCATAAATAAAGGCCTTGTCACATTCCTTACATTTGTGTGGTTTTTCACATGTATGAATTCTCAGACGATAGGTAAGTTGTGTGGATAACAAAAGTTCTTCCCATATTCATTACACTCATAATGTTTCTAACCATGAATTTTCTGAGGTTGAGTACGAGATGCATTAAGGATAAAAGCCTTTCCACATTCCTTACATTTGTAGGGTTTTTTTACCCATATGAATCCTCTGATGCGACTAAGACCTACAAATAAAAGCTTTCCCACGTTCTTTACATTTATAGGGCTTCTCATCTGTATGAACTCTCAGGTGGTAAGTTGTGACCCACGTGTAATGGCCTTCCCACACTGTTTACATTCATAGGGTTTCTCACCTGTATGAATTCTCTGATGTTCATTAAGTTGAAAGGTACATGAAAAGGCCCTCCCATATTCTTTACATCTGTAAGGCTTTTCCTCAGTGTAAACTCTCTGATGATAGGTAAGGTGTGAGCCAAGACTAAGGGCCTTTCCACATTCCTTACATTCATAGGGCTTTTCCACCACTATGAATTCTCTGATGAAGAGTATACTGTGAACTATAGCTAAAGGCTTTTCTCCCTCTCTTACATTTATAGGAATTCTCCCCTATGAACTCTCTGATGTTCAGTTAACTGTAAGCCATGAATAAAGGTCTTTGCACAAGCTTTCTATTAATATGTTTTTTCATTAGTATGAATTTTTTGATGTTGAATCGGATCAGAACTACAACCAGAGACCTTCCCACATTCCACACACTCATATGGTTTCTCGTCAGTTTGAATCTTTTGATGTTGAAAATAGTGTGGTGCTTCACTAGAGTCTTCCTGCATTTCTTTTTTTTTTTTTTTAACATGGGCAGGTACCGGGAATCGAACCCAGGTCCTTGGGCATGGCAGGCAAGCACTCTTACCTGCTGAGCCACTGTGGCCCACCCCTTCCTGCATTTCTTAAGAGTGTTTTTCTTTATTATGAGTTTTCTTATGTTGAGTAAGGCATAATGGGTAGTGGAAAGCTTGTTTACATTCCTTACATTTATATAACTTTTCCTCAGTAGAAATTGTCATGAAGTATAGGGGATGTGGAGTGGTTTTTGTGTGTGTGTGTGTGTGTGTGTGTGTGTGTGTGTTTATTTTTGGTTTACAGAAATTTATTTAAGTGTTTTAAGTCGTACATGCAGAGTGTCCATCCAGCTGCCTTTCATATAGCTAAGAGCTGCATGGTTGCTGCCATGCAAAGTCCTTCAAGCCTTTGGGCAAATGAAAAGTCTACCTTTGTTCTCCCTAAAGGTGAACTCCAAATCCTGAAATAAAGATATAGAAAATTGGTATAAAACCCCTAATAATCCAAAAGCCCTGAACATTTTCTGTAGGAGTGGCTAAATTCCCTTTTCCACAACTGTAAATTGGGTTGTTTGGGCCAGATACATCATGTGGAGTGGTTTTGAGTGGCCTTTTCTTCACATGCATGAAAAGTCGTCCCTGATTTCTCTGTTGACTCTTAAACTGACCTTTGCATTCTATATTATTTCTGGGACCATTGTACTCCAGGTTATGGCTGCATAGATTTTCCTATTATCTCTCAGTGGATTGGCTCCATTTTGTAAGTTCCCTTTTCTGGAGATGACTTCTTGGACTCACACCTGGATTCTAAGTCTGAGCTCTGTCTTCTTGTCATGGCTCTCACCACAATCCAGGGCTCCTTCCCTCGCTCCAATAAGGAGAGCACATCTGGCTTAGCAACTGAATATCCAGCCAGTGAGATTAAGTTGCTGTAGTTCTCCAACATTACATCTCTGTACAAGTCCTTCTGAACACAATCAAGCATTCCCACTCCTCCTGAGAGAAGTCTGTGGCTATATCCTGAAAGTCACCGATCTGTGTGGCATGGTTTTTACAATTGTTGGAACTGATAAATTTTCTGGTTCCCTTTCTGGAAATGTGGAAAGTCCTGAGAAGTCAGAATTCAGGCAAGTCTTTCAGATGTACAATATACTTTTCTTTTGTTCTGTGTACTTCCTTTAAGAAATACAGAACTGGCGGCTGCAGCTGTGGGAGTTCTTAACTGGGGCAGAGCAAAGTCCTCAATAAAATACAAAAGCCTTTTATGTTTCTATTCATTTTCTTGGTTATATTCATTTAATAGCTTCAATAGATAGATTATTATAAAGTGTAAGTAGCTCCTCTTTCAAGTTAAATAAAGTAGGAACAGATGAAATTGGACTTGCAGATACTTAAAACAGTGGTTCTTAACACATTAGAATTGCCTGGGACCATTTAAAAACTCTGATCCTAGGTTATTTCCATGACTATGAAATCAGAATCTCTGGGGATAGGAAAAAAATGTTAACGTTTTTAGCCTTCTCCTCTCCTCCAAGGGATTCTAATGTGCAGCCAGATTTGAGAGTCAATCCCCTAAGTAGGAGTCTCAATTCTGGTTGCATTAGAATCACCTGGGTAGCTTAAGAAACTAATACCAATGATTAGGCGTTACCCTCAGAGATTTGATTTCATCTGTCTAGGGTGGGGTATTGTTAGCTTCCAAAGGCCCCCAGATGATTTCAACATGTATCCAGATGATTTTAACATGTAACATGCTGTAGCCAGGTTTAACAGCACTTCCCAAAGTGTGTTCTCCTTAACTGTATACATGAAAATGCATTTTCTTACTTTTCTTTAAGTTGTTTTATTTGAAAAATTTCTTAAGAAATATAACCCCTTTTATGAAAGATGTATCTTCAGAGATGTACTAGGATCTAAAAAGAGAGCTAAATATGTCTAAGGTGGTATAGTTTCAAATGTCAACCATAGGTTTTGTGGTATAATTTTGCATGAGACATTATTTCTCTGCTTATTAAAATAAATCAAAGGGTCTTAGTGCATATTACTTGGAGAGCAAATGAAGTAAAATGCTGATACTTTAATGATTAAGTTGACTAAAATGTCATAACTTTTAGCAAGCACATTTCTTGATTAACGAAATTATCTTTTTCAGCTTTCAATAGGAGGCTAGATTTTCCTCTCCAGATGATATCTAAATCCAATAGAAATTCATTGATTTATTCAGGCCAATTTCTGTGTTTTGAAGTAAAGCCACTTATCTGGCAGTTTTCATGAAGGCCTGACAATAACTGGCTACTTCCCAGCATGCAATGCAGTGACAGAGATTATTTTATAAAGCCATGGGTCAGCTTCCTTTGTAATTTGCTTAAATTGATTATATGTACATTTTTTCACTCTCTGAGTTTAAAAGAAGGAAAGCTGCTCTTGGGTGAGGCACAGCTTTAGCATTTCAATCACAAGATAATTTTTACCTTATTTCATTACACACAGAAATACTGTCTTTTCCATTGTACTTCTCTAATATTTTCAGTTTCAGTCTTTTTGGAAATTTATTTTTAAATACTATAATTTTTAATTTGACTACATTATGTAGCTTTAATGAAGTGATTTGGAAGCCTTATTTAGGAACAGAAAAGCATCAAATTATATAAGTATGCAGTTCCAGGAGAGTAGTTGGTTTTTATTTGTCCTTTGTTGATTTCTGACACAGGATTTTGGTGTTTGAGCTTTTAACTTTTAATATTTATTTTAAAACTACTTTTGCATTTCTGCAATAAGAGTAATAACTTTCTAAGTTTGTAGGATATCCATGTCTTGCTGGCAGTTATACAAACATTCCAAGGGTTAAGAGTAAACCAGACTTAAATGTATCAACAAGTTTAGATAGCTTGTTTAAAAGCACTTAAGAATGAAGTCCTAAAATTCTACTAACAAAGTATCCAAAGAGAGAGACCAAAGTATATTTTCCTTTAGAGAGTGACCAAAGTATATTTTCCTTTTATCTAAACTAAGGCTTGACTTGGGACGTGAGTTCTCACAAGGACTGAGCTAATGACCTTTTCAATGAAGGTTGCTATTTTGGTTGAAAATGAATTGAATAAAAAAGTGAGAAATGATGTTTTAGGTTTTGTTTTAATCATTTTTACCAGAGAAGCAGAAAGTGAGATTTGGTCAACAACTCAATGTTACTGTAATTTCTGGTTATTATGTTTCTCTATTTCTTTATATAAAGTATAAATGAAAATGCATTTTCTTACTTTTCTTTAAGTTGTTTTATTTGAAAAATTTCTTGAGAAATATATCCCCTTTTATGAAAGATGTAACTTCAGAGATGTAGTACTAGGATCTAAAAAAAAAGAGCTAAATATGTCTAAGGTGTGTCAGAAATATAATAATTCAACAGTCATACCCATTTGTTAAATCCTATCTTTTCTGTTATAACTCCTCCTTCTCCTTTGATCTTTCTCCCATTCTTTAGGGGTATTTGGGCTATGCCCATTCTAACTTTTCATGTTGCAAAGGGGTGTTGACAGTATGGAATAGGGAGATGGAACTGGTTGATATTCTTGGAAAGGATGGTCCCTCTGGATTTCAGGACGTATCTGGCCTGGAAATCATCTGGAGTGCCTTTCCAGTTGAGAGAGAAACTGTGAACATCATTGGCCATCTGGAACAAAGGTATCTTTCCCTGGATGCCTTAGATTGGACATTTCTATAGCCTTGCTTTAATATTGGATATTTTCACGGCCTTAGAACTGTGAACTAACAACTTAATAAATTTCCCTTTCTAAAAGCCATTCTGTTTCTGGTATATCGCATTCTGGCAACATTCTAACAGCTTGCAAACTAGAGCACTTAGCTTCTCAGCCCATAAATAAGTTTCATGAGGGCAAGCCTCAAGATCAAGAACTTGGCCTGTTGACTTGAGAGTCCTTAGTGTTTGAGACAGTATTGGGGGTTTCCCCACTGGGAAAGTTTAATAGTTCCATATTTTTTCTCCTGTCCCCGAAAGGACTTTGCCAATACTTTTTAATTACCTGCCAAACATACTTTGGATGTATCTTGGTATTACTTTAAATGATACAGAATTAGAAGCCCTCATTCCATCCTGGGCTCCATGTGTTTGGGTTGTTTAAATGAGCTATCCAGACAGGTTGAGTTAGATTATGTGCTTCAGAAAGTTTAGATTTTGGACAAAATAAACTCCTCTTCCTTTGGCCTCATATAGTAGATGAGCATCTGGAATACAGACAATATAATTCTTTACCCTGTATTCTGATTTACCTTAGTGACAATCGAATCAGCTTTGTTTCTTATCTCTAATGTAAGCCTGATCTCTTTTTCGATTTCTTTAATAGTTGTATGTAACAGTCCTGACTTTCAGAACTTCAGAACCCCAACTCTGCATCTTAGGTGTCATACAAGTACCACCAAAGTTCCAGGAAAATACCAGGTTATATACATATATAGCACTGCATCTCAAAATCTAGAAATAACATTTTTAGCTCCAGACCAGATGTGACTGCTATAAGAACTTACGATCCTGGCCCTAATTTTCTTATAAGTATTTTCTAAATGAGACCATACAATATTTGTTCTTTAGTTTCTGGCTTATTTTATACCAATAATGTACCCAAGGTTCATTCACCTCATTGCATACCTCATGACTTTGTTCCTTATCATAGCCGCACAATATTCCATCATACATATACATGCAGTTCGCCTTTCTGCTTTTCAGTCAATGTATTCTTCAGCCACCCCTTCTCATTGGGCATCATGGATAATGTCCCAAGTAAACAACCCATGTCTCACTTTATCCTCTCTTAATTGTACAATCATCACCATTTTTAATATTAGACAATTTTCATTGCTCCAAAGAGAAAAATGACAGATAAGCACACCCTCACCAAATAGAAAATCCAAACCTCCCCCTTAACTCTTGTCTCTTCCCACCAATTATTTACCCCTGGTATTGCTGTGATATGTTGATGCCTTCCTATTAAACATAGGCCATAGCATGCAATAGTAGTTTTCTGCCTATACCCCTCTGTATTGACTCTTTGTACAAAATTCATGCCTTTGAAGTAGTTCATGCAGAAACTTACTTATATTTGTAGTGTTAATTAGTGGAATACATAGCTCTATACAACCCCTTTCAATCATGTTCACCTTCAATATGGCAATATTATTTATAAACCCACTAATGAACTGCCTTTACTTCTATCCATTCCCTTACATTTAAGTTCATTAACTAACTGTTCACCCATCTCTAACTTCAGTGTATCTCTATTCCCCTGTATTCTAGATTATAAGACTGAATTTACCTTTACCAAGGTCATAATAGTGAAATCTTACATATCTATTCCTTTGTGTCTGGCTTATTTGACTCAGCATTATGTCCTCAAGTTTCATCCATATTGTTGTATGCTTCAGGACCTCATTTCATCTTACTACTGCATAATATTCCATCATATGTATATATCACCTTTTGTTTATCTCCTTGTCTGTTGATGGGCACTTGGGTTGTTTCCATCTTTTGACAATTGTGAATAACGTTGCTGTGAATATCAGTGTACAAACGTCTCTTTGTGTTACTGCTTTCAGCTCTTCTGGGTATATACCGAGTACTGGTATCGCCAGTCATAGGGCAACTTTATATTTAGTTTTCTAAGGAACTGCCAAACTGTCTTCCACAGCAGCTGTACCATTATACATTCCCACCAGCAGTTTCATGAAGCTCCTTGGGAGGCATTTTCCTCCTTCATCTCCAAAGGTTGCTGGCTGGTGGACTCTCTGCTTCTCATGGCTATGTTGTTCTGCTCTCTCAGAATCTCTCTCATACTCTAAAATATTTCCTCCTTTATAGAATTCCAGTAAACTAATCAAGACCCACCCGCAACCACTCTTGATTGAGTCATATCTCCAGGGAGATGATCTAATTACAGATTCAAACATACAGTACTGAATAGGGATTGGAAGAAACAGCTGCCTTTACAAAATGGGATTAAGATTAAAACATGGCTTTTCTAGGGGACATACATCCTCTCAAACCAGCACACCTAGTTACCATCGACTTACTCATTTTTCCCCATCAAACATCCAGAAAGAATGATTTTTTTCCTTTCTTACCACTAAGTTTCACAGCTCTTGTTCTTACCATCCTAAACCTCTCCCCTGGGTCAGTAATTTTCTCCTCTAATTATGAAATCAGTTTTATTTTCCAGTTATATTGGTGTTTCAAAGCAGAAAATTAAAAGTGTGGAGAGAACTATGAAAAGAAAAGGTTTTTCTTGATCTTCTTTATAAAATTAAATTAGAAACACACAACCATACAAACCGTATCTATTATAAACACTTGATGCATAAGTGTGGTTGCTCCAGTAATAATTCTGGCCTCTCCCAAAACTTAAGGCCAGAACAAGTACTGTCCTGATTTAGCCTTGACATGCGCATCCCAGATTTTCTTGTTTGTTCAATGGTCCATAGGTAGGAAGGCTTTGATTATCGTTCCTGGTTATGGATGTTCAAATAGTTTATTTGTAAGATGTTGGAAATTTTTTTCTTTTGTTACAACATGGCAGTTCCTTTACTATTAGAATATGAAGATAATTCCCATATTCTCTGCAGTTGCCCATAACTTATACACTTTTTATTTTCACTATTTATTGATTATTTAAATAATGGTAAAATGGTACATGAAAATAGCTAAGTCAAATCCTTCTGAAAAAGTATACAAGACACAATATTATTTTCTTTATTCGTTCATTAACTTTTCCACTTCAACATTTTTAGCCATTTGCTCTTATTTTTACCTCCTTATTTTAAAACAATGTGCATAAACTGTTGCATCTTGATTTATCAATTTTTTCCTATTAGAGTATGTTAAACGAATTTTATTTAAACCTCTTTTTCCTCTCATATAATTAATTATATCTAAATTTTTAGTTACATCTCTTGTCAGTAATTTAATATGACTAAGTGCTTTTCATTGTTGAGTGATTGTATGACTGCTTTTCTTGTCTTATTTTTTGTTGTTTTTTCAATAATTGCCTCATTATTTCCTTTGTTTAATCTTTTTTTTTTTTTATATGTCTAAGCCTTCCAATATCTTCTACCAGTTCTATAACATATCTCTGTGCTGTGTTCCACATGGTCAAACAGTGAGATAATTTACCAGTTCCAGCTTCTTCAAACCTCTGCCTTCTGTATCAATATACATTGTGTGGTCTATGCCTGAGGCACAGCTGTCACTCTTGGAATGCTCATTGCCTCTTTCCTGTATTGCCCAAATCCACTTCTTTCTTGGTTTATTGCTTTGTTTTCTTGAGACATATCTTCTGGTGGCTTATTGAGAAAGAGTATTTTGGAAATGAAAATTTTACGTGTTCATGTTGGAGTGGATAAGGCTTATGTACTAAATCACTGTGGGATGATTAATCAGTCAGCTGGGATTTTCACTGAGGGTCCCCCAAAGTATCACTATATATACATCTTTTCTTGTGGGCGGTTTAGTTTCTCCAGAGAAGAGTCTTCAGCATCCTGCCAGGTAAGTGTAAGAATACTAATGTTGTGGGGTTAAAGGAACTCCTTGATTTATATACAGATTTCACATAATATCCTTTTTATCTGACCTGTGTCTCTCACTTGCCCCTCTCTGTGACAGGTATGCTCGAAGCCCCATGGTTCAGTTTCTTCAGAGAAAAAACCTCAGGTTTCTAGTGGGTGGTGGAGGCTAGGATTTGGGCCAGTGGTGTGCTGGTACGTTTAACAACTAGAACTCTGAAAACAAAACAAATCAAAATGGATTTGTGGCATTTCCTGCTTTCTGTAGTGTAAATTCTCTCACTATGGCTGATTTCAAGTAATTAATGTGAAGTCACTGAAGGCAGAGTTGGAAAGAGAGGCTAAATTGGCTCTCATGAACTAGTCTGAGCCAAATTCAGCCCACCGCTTTTTGGGAATCCACATACCCCTTCAATCAGTGACAATATCCCCTACCCTTTATCTTCATCTTCCAAAGTACAGTGTCTCCATTTCCTAAGCATTTCTAGGGTGAAGTTGGCCTGCTTCTTGTAGGCATTTTGGTTTGACTTTTCTCCTCTCTGCAAAGATGTTCATTCGTCTCTTTCCTTTTCTAAATGTTGGGTTATTGTCAACTCTTTGTTTAATTGAATTTAAAGTTTGCATTTTTGTTTGCTGTTGCCTTTATGGTTTTGAAATTTTGACAGTAGTCAGCAAAAATGTCTTTACTTTGCCATCCTTAAACCAAAGATTCTACTTGTACTTCTGAAGAAAAACTAGGAGTTATAAAATTACACCAGTTTTGTTAATAGTAAGACTTTGAATTATCTCATCTGAATCTTTGAAAACTTAATTAATACTATAAGCTCACAGGAAGTATGTTTTGACTTTGCTATATAGACTAAATTACTCAGTGTACTTTGTAGTATACACATTTCAAATGGGGCATAGTTGGAATTTACAGAGAACAGTTCATTGTGAAATTTTGACCTTAAAGATGTGGAAGAATATGTGCTATTAGAGTGAGATATGAAGTTTTGAATTATTTTGGTTGGAACCTCAAACGTTCTTTAGCAGATATTGTAACTAAGGTCATGTTTGAGTGTTTTGAATTCCTATGTAAGTCTAATTTTTTTAGGAGGTGGGTGAGGGTCAGGCTGGGGATAGGTGCAGGTTGTTGTGATACTTCATTGTTTTCAGATAAAAAAAAATACAGAAATAGAAATACAGAATGCCCCAACAAAATGCATACTGATAGCACAATCAGCCTGTTGCTCTATTTTGTTGTTACGATATTCTGTGAGGCAAGATCACAGTGTTAAAGCATGGGATCCCTCAGTACTTCAGTTCCAAAATATGACTCTGCAAATTGGTAGTATGTGACCCTGAGCAAGTTTATCCTTCTCTTAGTACCTCAGTAGTCTCATCTGTAAAATTAATAAAGAAATAGAAATTACCTATTGACTTCTTTTGAGGATTAAATAAGTTAATACATTTAAAGCACTTGTGTATGAAATATAAAAAGTGTTCAATATGTATGAAGCATATTAAGTGCTCAATAAACAGGAGCTATTATTACTGTTGTTGTTGCTAATATAAGTGATAACCTGTAATGTTTAGGTTCATGTGTCAGTTTGGCCAGGTGATGGTGCCCAGCTGTCTCATCAGGCAAGGACTGGTCTAACCATTACTGTGAGGGCATTTCATGGACTTCAGTCATCAGTCAGTTGATTGCATCTATGACTGATTACATTTAAATCAACTGAATGTCTTCAGCAATGAGAGGAGTTAAATCTAATCAGTTGAAGGCTTTAAAGGAGAAGTGATAACTTCAGTAGTCAGGAGAGAGAATTTCCATCTCCACTTTAGCAGCCAGCCTCTCCTGGGGATTTCATTGAAGACCTTCACTGGAGTTGCCTTGCAGCCTGCCCTATGGAATTTGGACTCGTGCATCCCCACAGTTATAAGAGATATTCTTATAAAATTTCATATTTATGGATATCACCTGTTGGTTCTGATTCCCTGGAGAACCCTGACTAATATATAACCTAGTAGGTATTAACACTTGTTCATTTTTTAAAAATATGTAGTAAGTACATTAAATCACATTAAAATTATACCCACAGATTTTGTTGGGATATGTAGTTGGGTGAAACCATGGCTGTTTTGCAGCATTGTTACTTTTCTGATAATTGAATTCAATAAATATCCATTGAGTGCCCACAATGTACAATTTTACTATGCTAGATTCTAAGGCTACAAGGTATCCTAAATAGATTTGTTACGTGGAAAAAAAAAAGTAGATAATTTCTTCATCCTTCACATCCAAGTAAACTCAAGATTGTTCAAAGATTTAAAATTAAAAAGATAGCACCATCAATGGACTAATAGGAGATAAAGGTGACTATTTTTATATACTTGGAGAAGAGGAGGCTTTTCTATTTATTGACATGACAATCAGAGCCCCTAAAATAAAAGACTGATATATTTGGCAACATAAAATTTTAACTTCTGACTGAGGGAGGAAGCACCAAAAGTCAGAAGTGAAACACAATCTGGGAAAAATAATGACAAAAAAATATATATATATATGATAGGTTAGAGTGAATCTAATTACCAGTCAATTGGAAAATGGTGAAGGGCCTAAAAAAAACCATGAGAACAGACTATTTACAAAAAAAGAAGTTGTAAATTTCAAATGAATATGCAAAGTTCTTCATTATAATTTAAAGAAATTTAAATGAAAACAATGATACCTATTTTTTTTTTTCAATTTATTGGGGATTAGGAGTGGGAGAGGAGGATGGGAAGAGATGCAAATCAACAGATAACTACCATTTCCAGAGTCTCCAAATCAAGGGAGAAAATCCTGTGGGTGAGATTACTGTGGCCTCTGACTGGTTAGTATCCAGCATTCTCCTTATCTCTGTCTTTAAGATACTCTCTTTTGTACCATTCCACAGCGGTTTTGTTCCCTTGGAAATATGCCCTGACAGGTTACCTGTGATTTAATGAGGACTTCCCTCTGTGCATTAGTCACAAGTAGCAATTACTTCTCACTTGTATGAACCAAGCATGCTCACCCTTTAGAAAGACTCCTTTTTGACAAGAACCAGGGTTGGATGGTATGTGCCATTTGGATGGGTTTTGACATTGTTTTCTGACAACCTTTACTGTAGATTCCCTTTCATATCTTTTCCAAGGGCCCTATCTCTAGAGCAAAACAAAACAAAGCAAAATAAACCCTTAGGACTTCTGGAGGAGAAAGGGACTAGATTGGTTTGTTCATGGTTCATTTATTCAGCAAATATTTGTGGAGCACTTTCTGTGTGCAGGTGATATTCTAATCATTGAGCATGAAGTGGTAGATATAAGCTTCCAAGGAACTTATATTTTGGGGTTCAGGGACTGTGTTAAAAAATTACTTAAACAAGAATTTCAGATGGCTGCTATGAAGAAGATAAAAATCAGGCAATTAAAGTGTGGATGGGTGAAGGTGGTCAGGTCTTGTTAAAGTACAGATTTATGAGTCCTTTCCTCAGAGTTTCTGATAGGAGGTCTCGGGCCTGGGAATTTACCTTTCTAACGAGTGTTTGGGCGATGCTGCTACTACTGCTGGTATTCTGGTGACCACACTTTGAGAACCACTGGTTAAGGTATAGAGTGGTCAGAGAAAGCTGCTCCAGAGAGGCTTTGGATAGAGACCTGAATGATAAGAAGGAACCAGTGGTATAAAGATCAGTGGTAGAGGGTGGAAAGTAGAGATGGGGAAGAACTTTACAGGCAGAGGAGAGAAGCTGTCTGTGATTTGAAGAAAGCAGAGATGTAGGTGAGGCTGCAGTATAATGAATGAAAGGGGCAGTGGCAGCAGAAGTAATTAGAAGAAAAGGTAGACAGAGGCAAGACACATAGCTCCCTCCACTGTATGCACCCCCAGAGATGATTTAATTCATCTGAATGGCACTTAGGTTATTTAAAAAACCCTTTAGATGATTCTGACAAACATCCAAGGCTGAGAGCTAAGGATGTAGGCCCTTCGGGGCCATGGAAACTTACGATGTGATTTCCAGTATCATGGGAAGCCATTGAGCAGTAGAGGATATAATTGGGTTAAATTTCTGGCCTTTGGGTATGGAATGGATTTTGAAAGTAGGTAAGAGTGAATTAGGGAGCCAAGTTAGAAAATGTTATAATTGTCCAGAATTAAAAGAGTTATTGGCTCAGTCTAGCTGGTAATGGAAAGTGTGGTGAAATGTGGGTTACAGGTTGATAAATGGGATTCTGGGGATAGAAAGAAAGGACTTGCTGATGGATTAGATATGAGAAGTGAGAGCAAAAGAGAGAGGATTCAAAGGTGACTTCAAGGTCATTTTTCAACTGGGGTTTCTAAGAAGCAGGTTTAGGGGCAGTTTCAAGAATTTTGAGATGCTTTTTATGAATAGTTAAGAATGAGGATGTTTTTTAGAAAAAGAGAGCGGGGCTGATGTTGGAGAGGCACCATCCTCCTTTGACAGGCCCATTGTGATAGCTAGCTAGGAGATTATTTTTTCTGTGCCATTTCGAAAATGGAAAATATTTGGAAAATATTCCCTTCTATAACATGTAGCTTTTTAAATGGGTGAATGGAATCAGGGCAGAAACTTTCTGGAGGTTAAACACCTATGAGGTTATCAGGGTAGGAACTTTCTAGAGTTTAAAAACTTGTGAGGTTATAATCAGTATAGGCACTCAGTTTATCTCTTTTTTTTACATGGGTATACACCAGGGATCAAACCTGGGTCTCCAGCATGGCAGGCAAGAATTCTGCCACTGAGCTACCTTCGCACCGCCCAGTTTATCTCTTTTGAATGAATGAATGAATGAATGATGAATGAACACACTCTTATATTTCAAGCCCATTTATCATTTTTTATGGGAGATATGGATGCAGATCACATTGTGTTGGAGATGTCATATGTCCAGTGGTTAGAGATTATGTATCAATTAGATTATCATACAGTATTTAACTGGTCAAATAAATCCACTGAATCCAAAAGGGCAGAAGGGTTTTTGGTGTAAGCAGTGCTGTGTTCCTTGTATTATCCAGAGCAAAACAACAATAACAACAAGAACAAAAACAACAAAAATCAGTGAATAGGATCTTATGGTATCTAGTTACATGTATTTTGTTCTTTTTCGTGAGCCAGTACAATCTACATGCTTTCAGCAGAATCATGCCAGATTTGGATATTCAGCTTCACAGTAAATCTCCTATTCTGTCTGCCAGGGTTCTGCAGGCCATGATGGGGTAAGAGTTCAGAGTTCAGGGGAATGTTGTAGCTGGGTTCATAGCTGACTTACCTGAGATGATTGTGGAGTAGAGATGTTCCAAACTCATTTCTCCTTACCTGCCCCATTCAGAGACCAGTGATCCCACTACAATCTTGTGTAATGGAGTAAAAAGTTGTATTTATGATATTAACAGCTGTTATCCAAGTTCTTTTTAGGGAGGAAAACTTTATTTGTGGAAATTCCTTGATATTTCACTTAGAGCTACAAAACTGGAGAATATGTTATAGTTTAGACCCAAGCCAGCAGGAAAAGAATGACTAAATTGACATTCTGACATAGGAGGGGAGTTTGTCATCCTTTTTCTGAGGTGAATAGAGGAGGGAGGAAGAGCGAGCCACTTGGGAATGCTGCAAAGCTGGGTGAAGGGACCTTTGGAAATAACCTAGTGCTAGGATGGCTGAAAGATAATGTAAGAAGAGAGATGTTTGTGTTCAATTTGAAATTGTTTACTTTGCTGCCATGTAAATTCTTTGTATGCCTCCCTTTAAATAATTGATGAAGTTTTTTATATTTATGGATGTTTTGTGTGAGTGGGGTTTATGCATGGGGATTTCAAGAAAACTTGAGATTCTATCTTCTTTAATGGTGGACAACAGCGAGGGCTGTGGAAGTAGGAGCCGAGTTGACTTTGACAAGGTACATTCTGCCCCACACTTACCCTAGAACACTCAAGGAATACTCAGAAATTTTGGGTAAGTCTTTGGAGGGTAACTTGATCTCTATATTACACTTGAATTCTGAAATTTTAGATAACAAATCTGACTTATCTTTAGAGAACTGATATGACTTGATCTCAGAAATCTCATCACTGGCTGCTTCTCCAATTAGCGAGGCCTCTTTTGTCTAATTGCCCTTTGGTTTGGATCTGGTTCTCCTCCTCTCCTGCAACCATGGTCTTGTGGGAAACTAGTTCTTCAATTCCACAGAACCTGAGCACAGCGAGACCCCTGATCACCCAGGAAGGGAGGTCAGATGTGACTAATATTCTGGGAAATTGCTTTCTGGAGCATAAGCATGAGAATGGGTAGGATGTTTATTTAACAAAGGTCATATATTACATGAGCACAAGGATTTAAACAGGAAAGGACTGGCATATCAAGTACTAGAAAAAGATCACTTTACTAAAGAGAGGAAGAAGGCAACAAAAGATTCATAATTAGCCATATTATAAACCCCAGAACCAGCACCTGAAAATTCTCTATACTGTACACTGAAAACCTCAAAGATAGCTCACTCATTTTTGGAGGAAATAATTATAAATGCTCATATAAAATAAATTTTAAAACATTTAGATATTTTAACTGAGTCTGTTTTGCTATTTCAGAATTTGTTAAATATAAGTTGGCAGAATTGTAAGATAGGAATGTGGTTTATATGTGGATACTGACCTCTTGACTTCAAGATAACAGTTGCTTAATATTCTCTTATAATGATGTTTCCAGTAATAAAATTTATTGCAAAAACTTCTTAGGTTATCTGAGGCCAAAATTAGACACCTAGAATAGCAAGAAAATAATTCTGGCCTGAGGCTGCTCTAAAGGTGGGAGAACATGGTTGTGAAATCATTGTAATGCTTTCCTTCTTGTAGAAGTTGCTATTTAGGATGGTCATTGTGTGTCAGCTAAGAGTCTGGAGATAAGAATGGTAAAAATAGGTGGCCTATGGACACAAGGGTTACAGCACTTAAATGGTTATAAAATTTATGGCCCTTAGTAGAGTTTGGTGAAGGTTCATTTACAAAACGAAAAACATATCGCCACTTTTAATAGTATGCTGACCTTTGAAATAAAGATTATATACAAATACTTGTAGTGGTCTGCTTTTGTTGTCTATTCACCTTACCCTCTGAGTTTCTTCTGGTAACAGCACCCCTCTTCCTTTGGAAATACCTGGAACTTCCAGTGGGAATAGTCTCGTTTTTTTACATGACCCGCTCCTTCTCTACTCCCACCCCATTCCCTTATTGTGGCCACATGGGACTGACTAAGAGTAGGTACTTGGTTAAGGTGGCTCCTCAAAGTCCTTCCCCTGAAATTTTCAGATGAATTGAGAAAGAGAATTCCCAATTTTGTTTGGCCATAGAATTTGTAAGGTTTGAAACCCAGAAGCTTCTGATAGCCAGGTTTGCTGCCCATAGGGGAAAGACAGTACGCCATGTGAAGATCAGAGGACATAGAACAGTATACTTTCTACACAGTTTGAGTGCCTGGTCTTTTGATAACATAATATACTTTAGAGTCTTTCTGTATATTTTCATTTTGCTTAAACTAATCTAAGCTGGGATTTTGTCACTTAAGGAAAATCTTAATGCATAAGCACTACAAATAGTCAGGAAAGATGTTTTATTAAACTAGAAAGTTGTAGGTATCAAATTAATCCTGGGGTTCATAATTTGATCAAATTAATGAAGTCAGGAGGCATGCAGCTAGGTGAATGAACCATGAGGATGTTATATTGAGTAAAATGAGATAGAAACAAAAGGACAAATATTGTATGGTCTCTTTTAGAAAATACTTAGAAAATTGGGACCTAGATTGTAAACTCTTACAAATAGTAAGAGGATTAATTTGATACTGGGGTTCATAAGTCTGAATTGGTTGGTTGTTGGATATGCCTGAGAAACAGATAAATTTCTCTTCTTGGACTTGTATTGGTAGAAATCCCATTGATTGGTTGTCTTCTGATAAATATTCAATGGTCCACAGTGCTAGTCAAGAAGCCTAAAGACTAATTAGTCTCTTTTGGTCAGTCAGGAGTCGTCCAAATTTATGTTTGCAGGATGAGTATTCATGATTACTTTGCTATGATAATTGGATCCTCTCACTGTGTCTCCTAACTAAATAAACAGGTCAGGTACTTTCTGAAACTTGAGTCAGGACAACCTGGGAATACACACTTAGGGCTGTTTATGGACAATGTAACGAAGTAGTGAAAGTTTGTCTTTACCATCTTTCCATTTCCCTATATCATCTCTTCTTTTTCATGAGAAAGATCCACTCTAAACTTTTTACTTTATTTATGTTCAGCCTTAAAAACCTTTCCAGTTCTGAGTCAGGACTCTGCTGGTGGTCCACTCAAGAATTTGATAAACTACTCAGTGCTGAAGTGAAATTTATGATTATTGGCTTTTGTTGCCTTTTCTAGTTACTACTTAACTTTTAATTCAGAGGAGTGAGTTAGTTGTGGAATTAAGTTGCTATAGTAAGAAGAGATTTTTGTGTGTGTGTGGAGGCAGTGCCCAATTATAAGCTGCAGAAACCATTAAATTTATGCTCTTAGTGGTGAGCTTCTCATAAAGCACAACAGTTCTTAGTAAATAGTTAGCATTTTAGCTCTTACAAATACTCTGGCAGTAACCCTACATCATTGGTTTTTTATGAATGGATCATAACTTTAGGTAGTATAATAAATAGTATAATAAATGGTATGATTTATAGAGAGCTTCCATTTTCTAGGTAGTTTCATATTTTATCTTATCAAATTTAATATTGAGAACAATGTTATGAGGCAGGTATTATTATCTTCATTTTATGGGTGAGGAAAACGAAACACAGAGAAATTAAGCAGCTTGAATAAGGTCATATGGCTAATGGGCAGCATAATTCAGGTTTCTGACTCTGAAACTTTGTTTGCTACATAATCTCCACAATTTGGTCTTCTGGGCCTATACCATTCTGATAATCCCAGAAGACACTTAGCATTGCTATTTAGTTCAAACGGAACTTCTTGTTTGTAAGAGTTACCTTCTTACCTGCCTTAAAGTATGGAGTAGGCCATTGTAATTCCAAGGGAGCAGGGAGCCCCTGACAGTTTTCCATGGATCATGACTTGAACCAGCTGTGAAAGGGTCTTGATACCATCCAGAAATCAAATGAATGATGGTATAAAATGTGAGTCCAGGTTGCTTGTCTGCCATTTTGATCAGAAATTAATTCCTTGGGATTATTGGGAGTTACTATATGATGGCTGAGTTATTGGTTGAGAACCTATAGATATTTTAATAACATCCTATAATCCTGATTCCTAGGGGTATATCAGAGATAGTTAGTTCAGACCTGAAAGTTCTGGGTGGACCAGAATCATGCTCTTGCTTATATATTAATATATCATTAATCAACATTCATCATTTACTCCATTATAGAAGTCTTTGGCTTGATTGATATATTGATTTTCTCCTTTAAAGTTGAATTATATCTAGGGCAGTGTGACAGTGGCTCAGTGGCAGAATTCTTGCCTGCCATGCTGCAGACCCAGGTTTGATTTCTGGTGCCTGCCATACATACTATATAAACAAAAATTGAATTACATTTATAAAAATAAAAATCCTTTGTAAACTCTAAAATTTTACTATGTGTATTCTTCTTCTTCTTTTTTTAATGTTGCCCTGTGTTTGCTAACTTTTTGAGTATATACTGGTGTCACAGTGGAATAAATCTGCATAAATCTTTACTGGTCCACATGATCACCAGTGTTTTGTCTTACTGCCTTGACTGTGATTCATTATAAAGTATTGTGTCTGACACTCCATTAGCTGGGTTCACACATATTTAGAGCTGAAGGCTTGTGAGAGCCAATGTGTAGAGTAGTGGAAAGAACGCTAAACTGGCAGAGAAAAGACAGACTTTGCCACAAGCAGCTGTTGTCCTTAGTTTTCTTGGCCTTAGTATGAGGTGATTGAGCTAAATGAGCTATAGGCTTATTTTTAGGTTAACTGAACTGGCCAGACATGTTAAGTTAGGTTGTGTCCTACAGAAAATTTAGGTTTTGGATAAAATAAATCTCTCTTCCTTTGGTCCGCCTATATAGTAGGTGGGATTCTAAAATACAGACAATATCATCCTTTACCCTATATTCTGATTTACCTTAGTCCCAACCAGATCCCCTTAGTCCTTGTCTCTAATTTAAGCCTGATTTCTTTTTTGGCTTCTTTCAGAGCTGCAGAACTCTGACTCTGAGTCTTAGGTGTCACACAGGGTATCCAAAGTTCCAGGAAAATACCAGGTAATATACATACAACACTGTACCTCAGAATTTAGAAATAACACTTAAAGCCTAGGAATAAATATTACTGTTGTAAGAGCTTACGATCTAGGTCCCAATTTTCTAAGTATTTTCTAAAGCAGACCATACAGTATTTGTCCTTTTGTTTCTAGCCCATTTTACTCAATATAACGTCCTCATGGTTCATCCACCTCGCTGCATGCCTCCTGACTTCATTCCTTTGTGTAGTAGCACAATATTTCGTTGTGTGTATACACCACAGTTCACGCTTCTGTTTCTCAGTCGTGTAACCTTCAGCCACCTCCACCTATTGGGTATCATGAATAATGTTGCCATAAACATCAGCGTGCAAGTGTCTGTGCAAGTTCCTGCTTTCAGTTCTTTTGAGTATATTCCTAGTAACGGGATTGCCTGATCATATGGCAACTCTATATTTAGCCTCCTGTGGATCCCCTGCATTACCCTCTGGAGGGGCTGCCCTCCAGCAGTGAATAGGTATACCTCTCTCTCTCTACATTTTCTCTAGCACTTGAATCTTTCTATTTATTGTTTTATTTTGAATCTGCAGATTTCATTGAGATATATTCATATAGCATATATAAACATGTAGCATATATAATCATATAGCATATATCCAAAATAAACAGTTTATAGTATTCTCACTTATTTGTGTAATTATCATCACTCTCAATTCTAGACAATTTTCTTTGCTCCAGAGAGAGAAATAACAGACAGACAACCCATAACTCTTGTCCTCCCTGAATTGTTTACCCCTAGTACTGTTGTGGTACGAGTGATATATTCCTGTGAAATATAGACCTTAGCATGCAATAAATAGTTTTTACCATATATCCATCTATTATTAACTCTTTGTACAAGTGTCATACCTTTGAAGTAGTTCACGCAAGAACTTACTTATATTTGCAGTGCTAATCAGTGAAGTACATGGCTTTAAACAACTACTTTCAATCATATTCACCTTCAATATGGCACTATTACTTATAAACTAACTAATGAATTTCCATCACCTCTATCCATTCCCATACATTTAAGCTCCATCTTGTTAACTAGTCTGTCTGTACATCATAGGTAACCATTCCCTCTCCTCTGGCTTCTGTCAATCTCTATGTCCCCTATATTCCACATTTTTAGACTCTGATTTTACATTTTTCAGGGGATTCATATTAGTGAAATCATACAGTTTCTGTCCCTCTGTGTCTGGTATAGGGTTATTTTGTATTTAAAAGCTGGGTTTCTCTAATGCCAGATAATTGGAGATTTGTTTCCTGGTGCCTGATCACAAAGACCTTCTGGAATTAGAAAATCTACCACAAATTATGTTCTTCACAGTGTGAGGATAGAAATTGAAGTTATGAAGACCTACAGAGAGCCTCAGCTTAGTTTCTCAGATATCTTGCCTCTGTTTCCGTCAAAATGGTGTGGAGAGATTTTAATCTCTATCATGTTTCAGCATCTGTGGTTTCTGTTGTGAGCAAGCATCATAGTGGGTGTCAAGAACTCTTGGTAATTTATTATAATACCATGGCATCATATGACATGTATGCATTTGAGAACAATCATTTTATAGGCAGTTTGCTGATGTATGATTATATTCAGAAAGGAGGAGCTTAGGAAGTGAGAACAACTCCAGACTTACATGAATTTCATGGTTAAGCTCATTAGTGTCAAGGACTGCTTTTGGCATTCTGTGATGTATGCTGTTCCTTACTGTCCTTGCTGGTTTCTCTATGTGGCATTTACAGAAGAACTTCTGAGACCCCAGAAAATAACTATCAGTGGCAATGGTAATTTATTTTCAGTTAGAGGCTAGAAGGTATTAGAGTAAATTTTCTTTTGGAGCACCTGTGTATTTATGTATACATGATATGTGAACAGTAAGAAATATATGCTTTAGGAATTTGAGGGTGGTATGTGGGGAATTATCATACTGGAATTAGGAGCTGTTTCTCATTTCATTGCACATGATGCATACGTACTGTTCCTAAAATGTGGAATGTTCTGGTACTAATTAGTATAATCCACTGCCTAGAGAATAAGTATCACTTTCATTAATCATTTCCTTCCCAGTCCAATACCCAATACCTTAATTTAGGTATTTATTAACCATTCATGGATTATTGTAGGCGTCTCTTTGCTTTTCTCCTGGCTCTCATTCTTTTCTACAGACCACTTTGAGAAGTTTATCGACTAGATTAAATTTAGCTGTGATCAGGTCAAGGCCTTCAAGAGCTTCCTATTACCTAGCAAATAAAGCCCAAATACTTTTGCTTCGTGGTAAAGACCCTTGTCAATCTGGTGGGATTCCTTTTCCCTCATAACTCTCCAGCCGTAACTCGACTGGAAGTTCTAGCCAATTAGACTACTTGCCTTTACATAGTTGTTCTCTTCTTTCCTTCACAGGCATTTGCTTGTGGCATTTCATTGTATATTGTTTTCCTTCCCAATTTATAGTCAAACTAAGCCACTTTTCAGCCTTTGTCAAAAGTCTTTATGTCCTTTAAGGTATTCCGTTAAGAGTAGTCTTTCCTTCCACTCTGATAGAACATTGAAACCCTCTTAAAGCATTGTGATATGTTCCTTCTGTTATTATTGATTCTTATATGTTCTTTATGTCATATCCTTTTACTAGATAACTCCTTGTGGTAGGGCCAAGTCTTTTTTTTTTTAAACAGTACCTTGCACTAGATTGGCAAGGTATAACTGTATAACTATGAGGAGCCAGTGGATGAAGGATTTTGGCTGTACTTCTTTTGCAGCTTCTTTGTTCTTGCTTTTTTCTTTGATCTAAAAAATCTCTCTCTAATGTGAAGTTGGTAGGTGAGGTATAATGTTAGGTGCATGTAGATGTATTAGTGTGCCCCTAGGTTGATAAGTTATAATCACTGGCATTCTATGCCTGATCGTAGTTCTCAGATTATTGATTCTTTCACATATTTCAAACCTTTTCCTCTAAAGGGAATAGCCACCCCACCCTTAGCCCATCTGCTACTGCTCAGCCAACTAGAGAGCCCCTAATCCTGACTGAAGCTCTTAATGGAAGAATGTCTACTTTTTCTGATAGAAGTCTTATTTTTCCTACATCCTTATTTTTTGGGAGTATTCCCTCTGTCCCTAAGTCCAGTGGTAAATGTTGGTCTCCAGTTTTTTTTTTTTTTAAGAGAATTTGTGGGTTTTACAAATCAATCACATAAAATATAGGATCACCAACACCCTGCTCTGGAGTGGATCATTTGTTACAACTGATGATAGCACATTTTTATAACTGTACTGTTCATTGAAGCCCATGTTTTAACTTAGGGCTTACCTTATAGTGCAGGTCCCTGGCTTAAAAATTTTTTTATCCTGTTACCATATGTATAAACTAACACTTCCCCTTTTAATCATATTCATATATATATTTCATGCTGTTAATTGCATTCACAATGTTGTGCTGCCATCACTACCGCCCATTATGAAAACATTTCCATCATGCCAAAACAGAACTCTATACATTTTAAGCCTTAACTTCCTATTGCCTACTCCCAGCCTGTCCCCTGGTAACCTATATGCCAGATTCTGACTCTGTGAGTTTTCTTATTCTGATTTTTCAAATCAATGGAATCATACAACATTTTTCCTTTTGTGTCTGGCGTATTTCACTCAACGTGATGTCTTATCTCCAAAATTTTTATTTTTTTTAAATTTTAATTCCCTAATAGGATCTTCAAAATACTTCCCATATTCTAAATTGTCCTAAAACAGATCTACTCTGTTAAAAAACTACTTTTAACCTTCTCAGATTCAAACATAAAGCAATTTCAAGTTTATATCTAATTTTAAATGATCAAAAAGAACATCATATTTCTGGCCTCTCTCAGTTTCCTCTCATATGGCTTCCTTTTACTGACTTGCTATCTCCTTTGTTTGTGCAGGTTAAGTTTATTGGCTGATAGCAGCTCCTTGGTTGAGAGTTCGATGGGATGAAAGTTGAAGATAAGTGAATTGGACTAACCACAGTGATCTTTACTTTAGTAAATATTTCAAGATCTTAAAGTGCCACTGTCATTGTTACTGTAAATATCAATTAGTATGATACTGAAAATGTGCCAGAACACCTGTGACTAGAGAGTTCAATAATAATAGCTATCATTTAGTAAATGCTAATTTTGCAGTCTGTGTTTACACACTTTACCTCATTTCATCTTCATGTCATTTGTGATTTGTACTCTGAAGCATGGAGTTTAAATATGGTGCTCAAGATCACTCATATAGCTAGTAAATGGTGGAGTTGGGCTTCAATCACAGGCAATTTGGCTACAGAATCTATTTTCTTAACCATGGATATAAATTGCTCTCCATCATGCCTTGTGTTCTTAAACTTTAGTCTGCTCAAGAATCATCTTGAGTGTTTGCTAAGATGCAGAATCCTGGGGCACAATCCTAGGGAGTTGTATTCAGTGACTAGGGAACTAGGCCTGGGAACCACTTTTATAAATAATCTGCTTGGTTCCTTAGTCCTTCAGCTATGTTTTGAGAAACATCATGCTGTATGTGCTCAGATTTTAAAAATGTAAATACATATACATAGACCAATCTGTAATGCCATATCTGTCTCCACCAGGAATACTGCTGTAGTATAGTATAGTGAAAAACACTCTAGGCAAAGGAAATACTTTTCTTTTTTTCCATTAAACTATGTGAGATTTTGGCCAAGTCACTTAATCTAATAGTAAAATTGCCTAGGATTGGGCTAGGTGATTACAACTATATAATAAAATCACCAAACTGGCGACCAGTGGGACACATCATGACAACTAGTGGGTTTTGTTTGGTTCACCCAAAATTGACCCAGTCAGTATTTTTTAAAATTTAAATTATTGGCAGCTACCAAGAAATTTAACATGACATTCTGTATTTTTGGATTTGTTGGGGGTGGGGTGGGGTGGGGAGAACCCATGATAGTCTGGTAACACAGCTTGGTTGCTGTGTAGCTAGTCACAGGTGCCACCTGTAGAAGGGGTTTGCAGTCTTCAGGAACCCACCACTCCCCATATCTCATCACTTGATTCACTGCATTTACTCCTGTGAGCTGTTGAGCCTGTCAAGCTTTTGCAGTTTTGACTCTTGCCTTGATTGCTACTAAACACCTGTGGCAGCTCCACTTCCCTGATTAAAAATCACAAAAGGAAGAACTAAGGTTTCTGACACAAAATGAATGTGCTTTATCACCTTTTCCGGAGTTTGCTTCTCTGGCTCCTCAGATCACTACCCTCTCTTAAATTAATAAAAGAATTGCTTTTGTATTGCTGTACACTTTTTTGGTAAGAGGTGGTAGAAATTGTGAACTGGAGTCTTCAGATTCACTGAGTGGGGATCATCCAATAGAAGAGTGGAGGAACACTAATGTAAAAATAGAATCTGCTAGTTTTGCCTGTAGTTGAATAATTTTATGAAGGTGTTTCAGGCACGAGTAGCCTTTCCTATAGCAAGGCTGGCTTTATAGGAAAACAGAACAAGCAGTGTTTAATAGTAAACTTTCAAAGGTAAAATAGCTTTATAACTTATTCCAGTCGCTCTCTGAATGCTGAAATCACTTCAACCAGGATAGAAACTTTCATTTTATAATGGAAATAAAGAGTTCATAATACAGAGACCTCTGGCAGTGCAGACCTGCAGCCTAACTTGACACAGGAACAAAGTGTTGATAATAGATTCATTATTTCAAATACATTTTGATAGGGAACTAGGGAAATGATGAAACCCAGGGGCTTGTATGTCTGAAAATAGTGAAGGTGGGGGGAAAGTGTCAGTAAGGGAAAAGCTTAGAAGAACAAGATCTGTTCTACTGACTGCTCAGTGTGGCTGGCAGCTGCTATTCCTCAACCCCCACCACTTTTTTTTTTTTTTGGTAATTAACATACTTATAGCCAATTTTTTTTTTTTACAATAATATATATAAATTGGCTTCAGGATCTTGAAAATTAATTCCACTAGGCATGTGGCTTGGCAAACATGGTCTACATTTCTGTGTTTTAAAAATGTACTTCAGATGTATTGCATTATTATGGTTTCTCTAGAAGTCATCCTTCATATAAGTAATTCAGGAACGTTAGAATCTTTGTCAGTTTCTTGGCAAACAGAATTCTATTGTATATTTATGCTCTACAGGACACACAATTTTAGTATTCTGGAATGTTTCCAAATTTTATTTTGGAACTTGGCATTAGGTTGTTCTTAATAATCCCGATCAGTAAGTTCATAATACACATAAACATGTTAATTTTAAATAGTTGCCATTTTCCATTTCAACAAGAATGTTTTTACTGTTTTTCCAGAGTGTGTATTTGAATATTGATTTTTGTGTGCATACTTTTTTCTTTGATACTCTTGGATTCCTGTGGATAGTTTGTATGAGGGACTTCCTGAGAGAGAGGGTACATAAGTTTTAATGTCTAATGTTAAATTTTCAGCTTGGGAGGCACATACTTGCCTCAAATGTTCCATTCTTAGAATATTTCCTATTACTTTCTCTTAATTTTAATATATCAAGGCCATCATTAACTCTAGCCAGTGTTTTTCATCTTTAATAGATTTGTGGATTTCTTATTTTTTAATTCATCTAGTAGTTTCTTTATAAAGATTCGGTATATTTAAAAGTCAGTAATTTACTAAAATTACACCAAAAAGACAGCTTAGGAATCATAGGAAGAGAAAGAGCAAAAGTTCTATGCTTCCTAAGCTGTCTTTTTGGAGTAATTTTAGTAAATTACTGACTATAGCTCTTGGAAGATTGCTTATTATATCATTCTATTAGGAGCTGTAGCCTTGTTTGGCTGTGAGACAAATAAGTTTATGTCCTAGGGCCATGGCAGTTAGCATCTTTTTCTTTCAACCAGATAATAGACTCTATGTTCTAGATGGTTTTGGAAATGAAACTCAAGACCTCAGGGGGGGGCGCTGATCTGTTTGATCTGCAAAGGATAGGTAATAACGGGGTTTTCTCTTAGCCCAAAGGCTGAGGTACTTCCTGCTTCTTCAATTCAGGTTTTGGTGGTGTAACAAGAAATATATTGTGTTTCAGAAAAATAAAAAAATGGGCTTGGGGGAAGGTTGTTTCTGTTTAAAGTAGTCATTCTGTTACAATTGGAAACATGAACAATTTTCATTTGAATAATAAAAGTAATCAAAGAATCTTTGGAATTTACAGACTAGTAAAGATTTTTTTTTTTTAATGAGAGAAAAGTGGATTGTAAAAGCCTCCATATCCTTAGAATAGCTTGCAGATTTTGTTATAACCCTTTCTTCTGTATTCTTGTCCTCCATCCGCTTTAAACAGATTTAAACCCAAAAGGAAAGACAGTACATATATTGATGGGTTATTTAGGGTATCAGCGTGTGGTAGGTTGAATTATGTAGCTCTACAAGCACGTGTTCTTAATCTTAATCTGTATCCCTGTGGGTGTGAGCACATTGTAAATAGAACGTTTTGAAGATGTTATTTTTCATGAAGGTGTGGCCCTTTGAACCAAACTGGGCCTTAATCTGGGTGACAAGAAGCTTTAAAAAAGAGCTGCTGAAAGTAGTGAAAGCCTGAAGAGAACAAAGAAAGGAGAAAACAGGGCCATGTGACATGAGGCAGAAATGTAAGCCTAGGGTGCCGAGGATTGTGGAAAGTCAATACCAGGACACAACCAACCCTGGGAGGAAGCAAGCCACCTCTCCTCTGACACCATGGACAGTAAATTCCTGTTGTTGAAACCCAAATGAGTGTGTGGTATTTGTGACTGCCGCTCAGGCAAACTAAGACAGTGGAAAGACCATCCAGCATACCCGTGAGCAGATTGCAGATGCCTGGGGTCACCACATGCAGTTTGGGACATTTAAAGTAGAGTAAATTACAAATGGTTTGTGCATGTAACCTCTTGATTAACCATTTGTGGGTTTGGTGGTTGTTTAATCTTTGGATGCTTTTTCATCAACCCAGAGTTCATTTGGATTACCTGCTATTGTGTGCTGAATAATGCCACCTGATTTCTAATACTAGCCTAGGCCCTACAGGCAGACTAGGACAGACTCTGGAGTAGAACTGAACATGGAAGAGGAGGTTCCTGCTCCAGTTTGGAGACTAGAAGGATGGGGAGTTGAGTGTGTGCTGACACTGTGGAACCGCAGAGAAGACTTATCTCTGTGATATTACAAAAACCTGCTTTCCTCCTGTGTGAAAGAATCATCATGTTATTGTTAGAGGTTCAGGTTACGCTTTGTTCACTTTTTAGTAACCTTATCTCAAATTTAGAAGTAACTTGGTATTGTTAGATCCATGTGAGTAATTAGGAATAAAATAGTCTACTCAAAGGCAGGAACACTGTTTTCCAATTTATATTAGTCTGTTTATTTAGGAAGTTTTTTAGTGACTCTCCAGTGACTTTCAAGCATATTTGATATCTACTTGTCAATTAAAAAGTTGGTCAGAAAAGTTATGTCTCCCCTATGACCCTAAGAGAAAAGGTAACAAACCCCAGAGGAAAAATGATATCTTCTCTCTTGGTTTAGTTTTAATATGAATAAAATATCAGTGCTCTTTAAATGCTAAATTTTATAACATGCATATACTTTGAATTATCTTCTTCAAAAGGAGAAGTGTAGAAATTATATGCTTCCTGATGTAGCTCAAGGGCTGGATCCATGAAATTTGAAAAAGTTATAGTCATCTTGGGTGATATTCCATTTCTCCCTTAATCTCATAAAACCCACTCTCTTCCACATTATAATACTCTCTAGTATTATAGCTCCCCACTGATGATGTGTGTCTGCTGGAGTGGCTTATAGGGAACATAGCTATTATTGGGCTTAACTGTCTTTCACTTATTATTCCAGTGACATTCTATTGCCTCAAAATGACTTAGAACTCTAATTTGCCTATGTGGATATTGCTTTTGTGTGTTACATTATGCTTTAGAATTTTAGGGTTGTGAAGTTATTTTCTGCCTTTTAGGGGTCCAAAATCAAGCTGTTTTCATTTATCTTCTTTAATCTTCGCAAGTAGATTTTATTAAGATGAATGAGACTGACTGTGGGAGAGCTAAGCCCAGGTGGCCACATAACCCCCAAATAATGAAGATCCCAAGAGACCAATCCAGAAGTTTGAATCTTCTGTGAGGTGAGCATACTGCACAGTGTTAGCAGAGACCCCCTAATAATGATAGTGATGAGAACAGCTATTATTTATGAGGTAGTCACTAGATTTCAGGCTCTTTATATACAGCTGAATGGGAACGTGAGAATGCAATTCAAAACCTTTCTCTTTGCATAAGAAAGACTTCCTGAAAACCATGGTGGCAACTTAACTTTCCAGTTTTAGTTTTCAATCCTGTACTATCAAAATTATTTTTATCTTGTCATATTTTACTTATGGTTCCTGACAACACACCTTGCCTTTTTTTAAAGAACCACGTTATTGAGATATAATCCACATGACATACAATTTACCTTCTTTAAGTGTTCAATTCAGTGGTTTTAGTATATTCACAGAATTGTGCACAATCACTGCATCCAATTTTAGAACACGTTCATCACTTTCCCCCCCAAAAAACTCTCATACCTACTGGAAGTCATCTCCTTCTCCCTCCACCTCTTTGTTCCCCTCTCACAGCCCTGGGCAATCACTAATCTAACTTTCTGTCCCTATAGATTTGCCTATTCTGGACATTTCACAGAAATGGAATAATACAGAATGTGGTCATCATATAATATGCTGAGCATCTTTTCATGTGGTATTGGCCATTTGCATATTTTCTTTTGAGAAATAATTCAAATCCTTTGCCTATTTAAAAAAATCAGTTATTTGTCTTTTTATTAGTGAGTAGTAAGAGTTCTTTATGAATTCTAAACACAGTCTCTTGTTAGATACATATTTTTTTCTCATCGGATATTTTATTTGCAAATGCTTTCTCCAATTCTATGGGTTGTCTTTTCACTTTCTTGATGGTATCCTTTGCCAGACCAATTTTTTTTTTACTTTTGGTGAAGTCTAATTTATTGTTTTCTTTTGCTACTTGTGCAAACCATTATTGATCCAAGGTCATGAAGATTTACCCTGTGATTTCTTCTAAGAAAGAATTTATAATTTAGTTCTTACGTTTAAGTGTTTGATCCATTTTGGGTTAATTTTGGGGGGGAGTAAATTGTAATTTTTTAAATTGGAGAACAATTATACAATTTTGGAATGGATTTGAGGCAAATTTTGCCATAAGCAGATTTTCTTTTAAGTGGTTAAACAAAGTTTAAAAATCAAGTAGCAATAAAAGAAAACGTTTCTGGTTTAGGACCAGCAATGCAAAAGAAAAAAAAAATACTGCACAAGTACCTGGATAACATCCATTTTACAACTTTAAGTACATATCGTTGCCTGTCCATAGTCCATGCAGAGTTAGAATTCCACACTTCAGCAACAACATCCTAAAGTTCCTAAAGAAAATGACTTCATTTTGGGTTAATTTTTGTATGAGATAGGGATCCAGCTTCTTTCTTTTCCAGTTGGATATCCAGTTGTTTCAGCATACAGCTTACTTTTTTTTCATTCTTTACCAAACCACTATAATTTATGACTCTTACAAAATGATGTCTATAATTTCTTATAGAAACAAGTTTTTGCCTGTTCCTTGTAAAGAATTGAATCTACATTTTCAATCTTCATCATTAGGAGGTGTATCTAATTCTTCATCTGTCCATTGGGGAGGATCTGGAGATGAAAAGTGACAGTGTATTACCTTGCTAAATGCTGCCAGAATACAATACACCAGAGATAGAAAGGCTTTTAAAAAGGAAATTTATTAAGTTACAAGTTTAAAGTTCTAAGGCCATAAAAAAGTCCAAACTAAGGCATCCAGAAAAAGATATCTTGACTCAAGAAAGGCCGATGTCTGTCACATGGGAAGGCACGTGGCTGGCATCTGCTGGTCCTTGTTCCCTGTTCCATTGCTTTGGCTTCTGCTGCCAGTGGTTTCCTCTCTAAGTGTCTGTGGACCTTCATTCAGCTCCTCCAGGACACAACCCTAGGTTCTGGCTTGCTGAGTAACTCATGGGAAGATACAAGGTGAAGTCTGCTGGGCTCTGCATCTCCAAACACCTGTGTCTAGAGGTCTGCTCTCTCTGTTGGCACACCAAGCATCTGCATTTCTTTCAGCTCTAAAGCAACTGCGCTTTCTCCAACATGCCTCCCTGTAAGAGCCAAGGGTTAAAACAAGACCTGCAGAATTTGGGAGGAAGAGAATGTTTACCCCAAATGGTTATGTTAACTATGAAGGAATAGAGCACTGGAAATGAAGCACTCAGATTCCTCAAGAAATTCATGCATGCCTTTTGTCACCCTGTAGTATATAGAATGGATCTGGTTAAGAATAAAGTTGTTGTCTGTTATCACTAGGCTTCAGACCCCCTGATCCCATCTGTCTTTCTCATCATTCCTTAATATCCTTCATGCTTTAGTCCATGGGAAGGAACACCTCCCCTTTTAAAGGACTCCAGTAAATTAATCAAGACCCAGTAACTGATCAAGACTCCAGTAAACTAATCAAGACTGCACATTTTGAATGTACAGTCACTTCTCCATCTAATCAAAAGGCCACACCCATAATTGGGCATGTCACATCTCCATGGAATAATCTAATTAAAAGGTCACACCCACAATTGAGTGGGCCAATCTCCAAGGAAACCATCTAATCAAAGGTTATCACCTTATAATATTGAATCAGTATTAAGAAAATAAGGCTTTTCTGGGGTACATAACAATTTCGAATCAGCACACACAGCATCTGAATCATGCCAAGTACTCCAGAAAATATAAAACCACAATGTTGTGCTAAAAACAGAGTGTGGGTCACCTGGGTTCTGTTCAGCTCAGGAAATTGTCTAATGGAGCTCGTTATGACGTCACCTCCAGCATAAGAGACTCTACCACCTATAGTCATCCATTTGTGGCAGCATCTAAAGAGGTCATCTCCAGTGTGAACACAAGGCATTAGCTGTGTCAGAGTCAATATGTCTGTGTCTGGACAGCCTTTCCCATGTCACACCTCTAATTTGCATTTTGAACTTTTATTTCTACCCAGAATGCTTTTCTGTCTTTTTATGCCTGTTGAAATCCTTGGAGTCAGTCTGCTTTCTGCTTCTTTTGAGATGCTTTTTTGATTGCCTTAAACTAAAGCTATCTCTCCTGTCTTGTTACTTTTGGGGGGTTATGTACCTTTTTCTCTCTTCAGAAGTGGAGATGGGGAACTTTATCTTATGCCTATTGTGACTCCTAAAGTGTCATTTTATGCCACTGTCAAAATCAGTGGAAGGCTGGAAGAGCAATGGGTTTTACTTTGCCATCTTTAAATATTATGATTTGACTGTGTTTGAGATATAGGAGATGATTATATGTGGTATAGGCATTTCATGATGATGTTTCTGTAGATTCTTATGACCTTATTGATAATTATATTGTGCGTTAAAAATCCTGGCATCTACTACATTTTTAAAGAACAACCATACTCATATTTATATAAAGTGTTCATGATTTAATAAACAATTGTCTAATGTTTGGTCTTTTGAATGAAAGGAATTTGGGGACAGGGTTTCATGTGACTGAGAAATTCTCTAGATTATTATGAATATTTAATATGATTAAATGTTGAACAGAATGAGATGTATCTTATGTAATACAGTAGACTAGTAGATATTCTGCAAATTGTTATTGTCCTTTTCTGGGTTGAATATTAGTGACCCTGCATTTCCAATGTTAATAGAAAATCATGTATTATGTGATTTTTGGGTGAGGATATGATTCGGAAGATAAAGTTGTACTTGATGAGAAATACTATAGCTTATTGTGCATATGTAATATGCTTCCTTAGATGACTGACAAGATGGGATACATTTTATGCACTTTATGGTAAATCAGTAGAAATTCTATAGGTTGCAATTGTCTTTTTCTGAATTCTGTTTTACTGAATCCACTCACCTATGCAGACATGTGATGGCAGGTTGTTCTCTCTTTTCCAGGAGGTCTTCTGGGGAGGGTGGCATCCACCAACTCTACTTTGCTCATAATCAATAATCACACAACTCTCTCTTTTTAATCCAGTAATTTCACGACACTATAATATATAAAATATTCCCAGATAGAGCTAGCAGCTTTCCAAATGGCCAAACGAGCCTGCCTTCCACGGTAAAGGAGAAAGTTTTTCAACAAATCAGGTTCTCAATAACAAGGCAAGACATAGGAATTTGAAATTGTTCTTAATGATATGTTTAGTTTCTTACTGAATTTCTCATTTGGTTGAAGATCTTCTGAATCTTTTTAGAACATAGTACAGGTGTGTTAGTCTCTGCAGACAACTCCTACCTCCTACTCCCCTTTTCTGAAGACTTGGAATGGTCTGGGTGATCTGATTGTTGCTTTAAAAGTTCAACGTGACTGCTTTAAAAGGACAGTTTACATGGAATTACCCTTGAAGTACATGTGTGAGTCCTGGTATATGTTATATTGTACATTTTTATAGGGTGTGTGCTGTGGCAAGTTGTGCTCTATAATAGAGATTAGATATCTGGCTTCTCAAGGCTAGCCTGTGGGTTAATTAGGTGTGACAATCCTGCAGACATATAAAATAGATTCCAGACAAGTAGTATTTATGGATACTCCTTCACTGGTGCCAGAAGTAACCTTGCTTTCCCTTGAATTCCCTCAGCATTTTATCTGTCCCATGCTGAGGGCTTTCATCGCCTTCCGTCCATGTGGAAGCTCTAGCTATCTACCTCTTTATTTCTCTTCTTGCTTCCCCATTGCTTGTCTCACTATGCTCAATTAATAGATATCATAATCTTTGGTGTGGTGCAGCAAATATTTCCAGCTTTCTGTTTTTGGGGCAGGGTGTAAGATTGTATTTCCCACTGCCTTTGCCCACATGACTTACTTTGGCCAAAGGAATGTAAAATAGAAGTAATGCATGGTACTTTCAGGTGGAAGCAATAGCCAGTGCTCAGTTTCTTTCCCTTCCTGCTTACTGTGATAACGTGTTGAGAAGAACATCGAATCCTCTGAATTACTGCCCTTTGCTGACCTGCAAAGTACATGTAGCTTGAGTGAGATGCTTTAAGCCACTGAGATTTTGTGGTTGTTTGTACATGATCTAGCCTGTTTGACGGATATGCTAGACCTATACAATCCAAAATGGTAGCCACTAGGCCCATGTGGCTATTGAGCCCTTTTCATGTGGTGTTTTGGTTTGCTAAGCTGGTGAAACACAACCTACCATAAGTGGACTGGCTTTTAATGATGGGGATTTGTTGGCTTACAAGTTTACAATTCTAAGGCTGTGAAAATATCTAAATTAGGTCTTCAACAGGATGATACCTTCTCTAAAGATCAGTGACAGGTGAGCTTGGGTTCATCTGTCAGATAGCAGGGCTCAATCTTCTCTCCAGCCATCTCTCTGGTCCTTTTCTCCCAGGTTTCATTGCTTCCAGCTTCTGGCTTCAGTGGCTTCCTCTCAGCTTCTCAGGGGCATTTTCTTTGAGTTTCTATTAATTTAATCTCTTTTAGCTTCTGTCTTTCTTTCTGTCTTTCGTCTTCTTATAAAAGACTTCAGTAAGAGGATTAAGACCCACCTTGAATGAAGTGGGTCACATCTTAATTGAAATACCTAATTAAAAGCCCACCTAAAGTATGTCTGAACCCACAGGGATGTATTAAAAGAACATGGCCTTTTCTGGGGTACAGAGTTTCCAAACTACTATACATGGTGAGTCCAAATTAAGATGTGCTGTAATTATAGAATACACACTGGGTTTTGAAGACTTAGTATGAAAAAAGAATACAAGACATCTCATTAATAATTTTAAAGTATTGATTATACATTGAAATGATAAATACCCAAACTCTTAAGCTGGATAAAACATAGTGTTAAAATTAATTTCCCCTGTATCTTTTTACTTTTTTAATGTGGCTACTGGAAAAATTCAAATTTTATATGTGGTTCACTTTATCCTTCTGTTCGACAGCACTGCACTAGACTATAAATTTATTGAGAACTGGAGCTCTGTTTCTCGCTGGTTTTTGCACAGTATCAAACAGTGTCTGGGATATGGGATATGTTAAATAAATATACACTTAATGAGTGAACTCCATTTGTGTTTAGTTTGATAATAATAATAATAATAATAATAATAATGTCTTTAATGTGAAGTTAATCTTTGTGTGTTTAATTAATAACTCATTCTTTTAGGAATTATTCTTTAGCTAAAGGATAAAAAACCACTTGATCTTTTTAAGCCATAAAATTGAATGCAATGTTTTTATGTTATGTTTAGATTATGTTACACTTTTAAAGATGGGTAGAATGATACAGCAAATGTGGCACAATGTTAAAATTGTTGGTTCTGAATACTTGGACGGGTTTGGAGGGATGTTGGAATTGTATGTATAAGGTTTATATTATTTTTGTAACTCTCCTGTAGGTTGGAAAGCATTTCAAAATTAAAAATTAAAAAAAAAAAAGTTACACTCTGCAAGAATGCTAGGATTATGCTCATTAGATACATGCCCTGATCAGATTTTTAGCAAGGCCAGTCCTAATGCCTAGCATTTTCTTATCTTTGTAAAAATAACCAAGAGAATCCCTGTTTGGTCAGTCATAATTGTGACCTTTATTTATTTTCCAATATCAACCATTTGTGTTATTTATTATATGTCTTGACCTTTATATGAGGCCTTGTGCTAAGAATCGAGAAGAAATGGAAAGGGAAAATGGAGCAGCCACGAGGTTCTTCTGCAATGTCAGGCATGAGAACCCTATGTATGATGAGGAGTGAGTGCTCTTTCACTTTCTAGATAAGTGAGGTGGAAAGCAAAACAAGAATAGAAAGAAGCCCAAGAAAGTAACAACTTGCCTTAAAAATACACAAGGTGGGGGGAAATAGCAAAGATGCTGTAAAATTTTTTTAAGCACTTAATACATTTTAGCTATTGCTATGTGTATATGGGCCTAGAGGAAGTTATGGAAGGATACATACTAGATATTCCGTTGGGTAAGGAGGGGAGGGAGAGTGGCACAGGGGCAGGGGGAGATTGCTGTCTCCATCAAAAGACTGTAAAATAAGCAAAGGCATGACCTTAAAACAACTTGTACTATTCTATTTACACAATATATTATGTATATATATATCTCTAGATGGTGGCATTTCAGGTGGTTTTTACTTTTATACATTTTGAATTTTCTTCCCAATAAAAATTTATCATTTCTTTGATCAATTAAGTAACGTGTCCAGCATTTTTTTGCATTTGTAAGTAACATCAGGGAAAAGTTTAAGAATCCAACCAAGAGCTATCTATATTGTTTGCATTCTATTGAAACAACTGTCAACTTATTACCAATTAAAAATAAGAGAATTAATAAAATTGTCTAAGTGAAACCATTAATTCTACTTCTTAGGGAACATTATAAATGCAAATATTAATAATATTGCTAGCTTGCTCCCCGATTTAGGCTCCAATCTGCTTTCAAACTGACAAAGGAAAAGAGCTAGTTCAGATCATACAAGCATCTTATCTGAAAGTGAACATTTCTTCAGAAAGAAAAAAATTGCTTTTGTAAGATTATGGAAGATTTAGGAATTATGCCATGAGGGCACATGCTGAGGAATGTGAGTTTTCAAGGCAGGCTGCCAGTTTTTGTCAGAGAAAGGCAAGTATGAGGTTTGTTTTTGCAATATCTTGAAAACTTGGAACTTTAATTTCTTAGAAAATCATTCCAAGATAAATTAATTTTGAAGGCATTCTACCTCAAAATTTACATGTAGGAAAAGGAAAGGAAAAACAAAGTGTAACAAGATGTGAGTTGAGAAAAGTTTTTTCTTCAAGAGACTGTGACCTTGTTGAAATCAATTTCATGTCTGATAACCTCACAGATCAATCCTTATAAGGCTAATTATACTAAAACCCCTGAGCAAGGGCAAACTCAAGAAATCATCATGTCATGATCAGTTCATTTTTCTCTATTTAAAAAATTGTGCAAAATATGCACCTTATTATGTATCCAGAAAAGAATTGCTGAGGACTCTTGAGCAAGTCAATTTATCTTTCTGAATCCTATTTTTCTCATTTGTCTAATTGGAGAGTTTCAATTTTAAAAACTGCTATGGTCCCTTCCAGATCTTATTTTTTTTTAAGAACATGCAAACTCTTGTTTTGACATTTTCATGTAATGGCTGATATATGTCACAAAAGCAATGTCTAATGCATCTATGGTATAAAAGGCATTGTGGGTGATTTTATAGCCTTATCTGGAACTATAACCGTCCCCAAAGTCCCTGCAAATCTCCATGCACTTTGAAAGTCCTTGTACGATTGTCACAAAGGTGCGGTGATATAAAGAGAGAATCCAACAGATAACAGGTTATAAGATTGAAGGACATAATTCTATGAAGATGATTGTACAGAGCAGGATACTCAACAATATTTTGCCATTGCAGGCAAGCTTCCTTTGTCCTCAGGTCTCCTTGGAGCAGCCCTATACTCTGTCAGGTTGGGGTGGGGTCTGCTCAGGTTCTTCAAGAAATACAATCTTGGTCTTTGCCAGATGATTCCTTGCTGAGCAAAGAGGCTCCTAGCCAGTTAGCATGTGCAGGTGTGAACTATAGAGCTGTATGTTGAAGGTTAGGAATGCAATTTACTTTGGAATTGTTTACTTCCTTATCAGCTTTGGAGCTGGTGGGAGCCAATTTCAGCAGATTTTTCTCTATTTTTTTTTTTTTTTGCGTGGGCAGGCACTGGGAATTGAACCTGTGTCTCTAGCATGGCAGGCGAGAACTCTGCCTGCTGAGCCATTGTGGCCCGCCTCCAGCAGATTTTTGAGCAACTTCTGAATTGAAGTTTAATTTCAATCCCAAGGAGGACAATGCTTTAGGTCTGCCTGATGTGGTTAACATACTTCAATTGAAGAAAAACTGGTATGATTTATTCCTTTATTCTGTATTTATTGAGTGCATGCTACTTGCCACCTTGGTGATGAAAAATATAAGAAAAAGAACAGTATAATACAATGGATAAAGACTAGAGGGAGGAACTAATTAAGATTGGAATGGCCTCACTGAGGAGGTAACATTTCCTGTCAGTGAAAAGAAGGAGTCAGCTATGTAAAGATCTAATGTCAGGCAGAGGGACTTGCAAGGGAGAAGTGGGGAATAAGCTTCATGTCTTTCAAGGAGCACAGGAAGGCCAATGCGGCCAGAGTACAGGGAAGGAGGGGGAGATGACAGGAGCTTTGGTCAGAGAAGTGGGCAGATGTGATGTCAGATGGGTCTTGTGGGCGAGGGAGAAGTTTGGATTCCATTTTAAGATTAATTAACCCATGGAGGAGTTTAAACAAGAGACTGGCATGATCTGATTTGTGTTTTTTAGGGTTCTTCTAGCAGCTAGGTAGAGAACAAATGGTGTGGGAGAGTGATTGGGGCTGACATAGTAATGTATGGAGGAGATGATGGCGACTTGGACACAGTGGAAATTTAGAAGGAGAGAAGTGGTTTAGTTTTGGGACATATTTTGGAGTACAGTCCATAGATGGTGGCCAATGCATACTTGTAGGGGAATAAGGAAACGTATGAATCAAAGATTATTCCAATGTTTTGGGCTTGAATAACTGGGTGGATTGTAGTGCAATTTACTGAGAGGAAGATGACTGGGAAGGAACTGGTTTTGGTGGGATACCAGGACTTTTGCTTTTGACATGTCAAGTTTGAGCTGCCTGTCAGATATTAAAGGAGCAAAGTAGCCTGAAACTCAGTGGAGAGGACCTACTGTGAATCGTGAAAATCTAAAGAATAATTTTAAACCTTCTTTTAATTTACCTTGAGCATGTGCTATTTTCAGTCAGGAAAAAAAATCCCTTTTATGAAATTTTCATAAAAATGAAAATGAAAATTTTTCATAAAAATTACCATTAAATGATATGGTAATTATTGCTTATTACTTAGAATTTTTGTAGTAGTTGATTATCAGGCAATTAGAATAACCATACAGCTTTTATCTAATCATTAGAGTTAATTTGCAAGTACTGATAATGGGCTGACTCATCAAGTAAACAAAATGCAGAACACAGTTTGTCCCTACAATCATGGGAAATTCTTTTTCAGGTCTTTTTAGGCTAAGGGCTGTTGAATTATTGCAGAGTTTAATTCAGAATTTTCACTCTTTTTTTTTTGTTGCTAAATCAATGACTTTATTTTCTAATAGTATTGTGTACTTTGGGAGGAGTGTTGTTGGGAGAAATTCTTATTCCCCCACTCATCCTTTTCTGAGCAGCATCATTGAAAGCTGTTTGCACTGGCAAGCCTAAAAGCTTATAAGCTAACCAGAGTTATAGAGTGATGTTTCACATTACTGAGTGTCTACTCAGTGCCTTTTGTAATGCTGGTTTTCCTGCATAGATGATCTTTAAATCTTATAAGAAGCCCTGCAGAGTAGGTATTTTCATTTCCATTTTATTGATGAGAAAACAGAAGCTTAAGTTCCATGACTTACTAGCTATGTGCTGTGGGCATGAATGAAGGAAAGAATGGCAGGAGTTCTTACAATGCAATCTGAACTTCTCCCCTCAGCCTAAAGGCCCATTTGACCTCATGCTTACCCACTTCTCTGACCTCTCTGAGCCAGGACTCAGATCTAGGTCTGTCTGTGCTTCCAAATTTCTCCATATTTTTTATTCCTCCAGGCTGTAAAACTATCAACATTCCTCTTAGTTTACTCTCCCAGCTCTGTTTTCCTCTATCAACCTTTAGATATTTTTCTAGTTAACTACTCAATTGCCTATCACCTACATTTCTTTTTTTAAAAATGATCACCCAAGGTACACATGCCCACTCTCTAATGCTTCTGCTTTCTGTCTGTATATCTCAGTCCAACTCTCCCCTGTCCTGTCTACTTTCTCCCCAACCATGCCCTCCCACCACACTTAAGTATTTTAACAGTTACAAAAACCTCACATTCTTTAACCTTTCCCTTCAATATTTCCTTACACTCTTGCCAAAACTAAATCTTGGCTTTACTCTAAGTTATAAGTTCCTGAGCCAAATTTTTCACTAGTGGTCACATCTACTTTTTTCTGGCTCTCAGGGCTAGGAGCAGGGTCAGCAAATTTCCTGCTTCCCACCATCCCATCCAGACTATTGTTTGTTCATTAGCTCTCAAGAACTCATGTTTTAAACTTCACTCTATCTGTGTTTAGCAAGCTTTTTCCATCTTACATACAACACATATCTGCTTACTTTTCACTGCATCAAGACTCTACTTTTGCCGACTCCTTCTCTTCCTTCTGTCATCTTCAGGAAACTGAACCCTTATCTGGTGACCTTTTTCCGTCCACACAGATCTTTGACTTCTGGAATTTAAGGACCTTAATTTCTATGATACTGTTCCTCCTTCTAGGCACAGTCATACCCCAGCCCCGCTCAACTTTCGAAGCTGTCCCTCCTCTCTAAAACACTCTTCTCAGATGATATCCTGTTATGATTTCACCTTTTTTCAGTCTTCTCTCCTACAAAATCTGGTCTTTATTCTTACTATAATAGTTTCTTGCCCTATCCATTGCCTTGGTATGCCTCTCTACCTATATGGACTCTTTGGTTACTATTTCAGTTTGTTCTTGTTAGTTCTATGGCCTACAGGCTCTAGTTGTCCTGTCCTATTTTATTTGCTGTGCAAATCTTCAGTTCTGGGTAGACCCTACCATCTGATTTCTCTAATCCTGCTCTCACATTGCAGAGTTAAAAAAAAAAAAAGTCATAAACCCATGCTAATTTTTTGTAACAATAAGAAACATTTATTATAACATTTTAGCATACGGCAAAACATTCCATGGTTGGTTAATTCACGAAATACATTGTCAAGGACTTGGGATCTTTCTATTTTCTTCATTGTTGCCTTTATTAGTTGAGCTTCAGTCTCTGGATAGCTACTGTCTTGGTTTCATGACAGCTGCTACAAATCCAGGGGTCATGTAGACACCACAATTGTCAGCAGAAAAATTGGTCTGATTGGTTTGACCACAAATATCAACCCACAATTAGATCTTCTCTGGCTGCATTGCAGTCTCATCACTAATTAACTCCCAGTTGTGTTCCTCACTGGGGCTACTGTAAGTCTTATCAAGTTGCAATCTTATCAGCCCCACCTACTTCTTTCTTTATGACTTCAAAATATTTTTCCTGTATTTGCTCATTTTTTTCCCCTACCATGACTCTCACCCAATTGCTTACCTTGTTTGCTTCCATCCATTCACTCTATTTTACCTTCTGCTGTCAGATGACCCTTCCTGAGTATGGTGCTGAACATGTTACTTTCTTGTTCACCCACCTTTAGAGGGTCACTGAAAGTGCAGACTCCTTAGTGTGGCATTCAAGGTTGTCCATTATGACCTGGCCTCATACTACATTTTCCATCTTAATTCCCAGTATTCCTGTTCACATACCCAATAATCTAATCTAACTGGAAATCCCTGGCTGTTCCTAATGCTCCCCAAGTTTTCCCACCTCCGTCTTCGCTTCCTTTTTCTGAAGAGGACCTCCCCCTTAACCCCACAAATGTAATTATGTATACGTTAAGGTCAAGCTCCATTGTTACTTCTTTTAAAAGCTTTCTTGATCGCTTTTACTTTTAGCAGGAATTTATAATCTCTTCTGAATTTTGCCATAGATTATTTTAGGTCACTTTAAATTTGTCTATTTTTATAATTATTTTCATGTACATCCACTGCTGATTGCCCTGTTAGCCCCAGTTTTCATATTTGCTACTACTGTCATTTGAATACTTCTTCAAGTGCTTGATGTTTGGTCATTTCAGTTGTTTTTTAGACATTTTTCCCCTGGCTGGTTATTCTACCAAAGCTGATGTGATATGTGCTCTAGGACATCCGGCTTCTGGGGCCCTTTGGGAATGTACATAATTTTGCCTAGAAAAGCCCAAACACTGTAACTAAAATAATTCCCCTGGGTATTTAGCTCAGTCGACATGAAGTTGTTTGTGTTGTTTCAGTTTTAACACAGCTGTTTTCATTAAGAAACATAGCAAAAAAAAAAAAAAAGATTTAAACAAGTATTGCCAAGTTAACATTGAGGAACACAGTTTTTGCTAATATAATTATATTCCATATCTCCAAATCCTATTGATTCTGCTTTAAAAATACCTTTGGAATCTATCTCCCTACTCCCCATTTCCACTGCTGATGCCTTATTTCTGACTGTCATGCCCTCTCTCTGCTACAACTTTCATTCCTTTGCCACATGCCGTGCAGTAGAGATTTCTACCCTCTAAACAAATCCGGCAATGCCACGCCTCTGTTTGTACACATTTGCTGATTCTATGTTGCTTCTAAGATTAAGTCCAAGCTCATTTGCGGAACTTCTATCTTTCTTTAGATTTGGATCTCAGTTGCCTTCTCCAAGGCCCCCCCACCCCCACGCCCCCACCCGCCATTTACTTAGCTATGTCTTCTGTGCCCTAGCCACACTGAGATTTTCATGTCTTCCAGAAAAGCCCACACTCCTCTGTAGCTTGAAATAGTCTCCTCATTTCTTATTCTGGCCAATTCTCATCGATCATTTAAGACTAGCTTAAATGTCATGCTGTTTGTGATGTTTTTTCCAACCTCTTCAGAGAGTGACCCCTTTTCTTATTCCTATAACATCCTTCCTTCCTTCTTCCCTCCCTCCCTCCCTCCTGGGGATACAATGACATATGAGCTACAGCCCCTAAACTGTGAGGGACGTACAGGGAAATGTACAGGCAGATAACATTAGAGATGGAATGGAGGGCCTGAATTTACATTAGAGGGGACCCCAAGGCATGATTAGCTGTGGGGGATGCAGAAGCCAAGAATAAAGAATAGTTATGTGGATATCCATGGAGATAGGAAATAAAAGAAAGGAGCAGGCCTGCTGGGAAATTCGCTTTTGAGGTACCTCTAGGATATCTCTGTGGTTATACCAGCACTCACTGGAATATATGGATCAAGAAGTTGGGAGAGGAGACCAAAATGAAGATAAATTTCTGGGAGATCTCAAAAAGCAAATGGCAGTTGATGTGATGAAGATTTCTGAACTCACCAAGCATCCTATTTAAACTTCTATTTTATTTCCATACTCTATTGTAACATATCTACTTGTTGATATGTTTTGTTTCTCCTACAAGGACATAGGATTATTAATTCACCTTATTAATTCACCTTTTATCCTGAGTACCTATCATTACTGCTCTGCACATAAAAATTTCATTTCAAATGAGTGACTTAATATATGAATTCACTCAGCCATTCCTTAATTGTGGGTGAGAGTAGAATGTAATTAATTCATTTAATTATTGAGCCCTTTCTATGTATTGGACAGTGTTGTAGTCACTAGGAATACAGCAGTGAAAATGATAGGGTTGGGGACAATTAGGAAGTAAAGAAGCAAGATAATATCAGAGAATAAAAATAGCTAATATTATGGCATCCTTATTATGAGCCAGGCCCTGTTTTCAACATTTCACATGGATTTTAAAATTTAATCCATGAAAATCCTGTAAGAGGTGGAGGTGGTGGTGGTAATAAATTCTATGAGGGGAATTAAACAGAGTTATATGGTAGCAAGTGACTCAAGGGTGACGGGTTGGAACCTTGCTGGATGGTTAGCGAAGGCTCTCCTAGATAATATTTGGGCTGAACTATGAAGTAGCAAACCACAAGGAGACCTGGAGGAGGAATGTTTTGCGCACAGTTCAAGTAAATTAAAAATTGTGTTTTTAAATGCTAAGAGAATAAAGCCTCTTCTTATTCATTTTAAGTGGCAATCAGTAGCCTTCACATACACCACACATCACTCCACCTGCAGCCAATCAAACCAGCAGTAGTTGATTCCCACACCACCTAAGGTTACGGCAAAAGACCTTTCAACTTACATTAAAACACACACTCAGTTCTTGCGGACAAGGATTGGGGAATTATATCTTATTTTTGATCCTGGTAATTTTTGGTAAAGATCAACAGGAAAATTATATGAAAACAAGTCTTTTAAAATACATTGGTTTGTAAACAGTTACAAAAACATCACATCATACAGGTGTACCTGCATTAGCTGCTTACCTGCTCATGCTAAATTTTTAATGAGAAAGTTCTCAAGAACAAGTAATTATAAGCTAGTTCTTTTTTATTCATTTTCTCTCATCTTTATAGGTAACTTGCAATAGATCATTTTGACACATACACTTTTAGTCATTGTCAACCATTTAGGGCAATTGTGACTAGTTGAACAGACTAGTTAATAATTTTGCTATTTCCCTTCCTGTTCTCAGAGTTTTTGATGAGACTCTGATGGCTAAAGGGAGAGTGGGAAGAGTTCATCAAGGGACTCAAATGTCTGTCTGTTCGAGAAATACCTCCCAGAATAAGGCTTGCTAGAGTAATCAGTAAAATAAATCCACGTAGAACATCCTCTCAAACTAGGAACGTGATGAAAAATTAGAGTTGTTATAGGAAAAGTGAGAAGGGATCTTCTAATCCAGTTGCCTTTGTTTACAAATGAAAAAAGATCAATTGTATTGTCCAAAGTCACAACCTTGATGTGATGGGATTCTGGGCAGCAATTTTTTTTTTTGGCAGTCCACATGTTTGCCAGCCTTTTGCATTAAAAATCTTATCTACAAATTTTGATTTTAATTAGAAAGGAGGCTTTGTAATATAGTTTTTGTTTTTGTTTTCATTTTGCATGGGCAGGCTCTGGGAATCAAACCTGGGTCTCTGACCCAGTTTTAAGTCTTAAATTTAAATATAGTTCATTGTCTGAAGAAACATTGGTTTATTGTGAGCAAGTGTTTAGACAGGGGGAAGTAAAAACTCCTGTTATTCTACTTGGCTTATTAAATTAAATAAGAAATTAATTTCCATCTGAATTTTTGTTAAAAGTGATGTGCTTTGACTAATAGAATTTGCATACATTTAGAATTGAAAAATGGACAAAATAGAATAACAAAACATGTACTATCTTTTTGACTTCCTATTTTCATGTTATTTGAACCTTCATTTCTGCCCAAATACTTTGCAAGTTAAAGTGCATAATCACAGAGAACAATTAGAACTTTGCTGAAGGATAGTAGAGAAAGTTTGTAGTTTAACTGTCTTTAGATATCTTCTATGCTTTCTAAGAAATTAATCTGTTATTTCTATTTTTTATTTCTTTGTATCTGACTGGTTCATCTGGCACGTGGTCAACTGTTGCCATTCCTTCTGCAGTTTAATACAAATACTGTTTCCATAACTTTATGGATCTCCAAAGTTCGGGAGTCATTGACTGTTTTAGATAATAATCAGTTATGGGACTCTTATGTATAAACACTTTAGTTTATCACTGTTTAACTGGCCTTACAATTGTTTTGCTTCCTTCTGTGATATAATTGTGAGGTGGCCTGCACTGTTTGGAGAGTAGGTGTGATCCAGAAATGTGAATTGAGTAACTGCCCAGCACACTACAAGTCAAGGTAGGGGCCTTGCTTCCAACCTTAGCTCCAAGTTAACTGGCTTCTCTTAAGACAAGAAGAGCCATAACAATTTGCTAATTCAAGTCATTTGAATATCAATATTTTTTCTTTGTTAGTAGTTTTACTAGTCTAACTTTTTAGTTTAGATCTTTATCTTAACTAAGTGGCTATTTGTTTAATTTTAAGGTAGATATATTCAAAAGTTGGCTATCCCTTAGGATTTGCCAAATCCTATTCTTTCTGTTATACCTCCTCCTTCTTCTTTAATTCTTCTCCCAATCTAATCTTTGGGCAATACCTGTTCTGACTTTTTCATGTTGGGAAGGGGTGTGGAGACTAAAGGATAGGGAAATGTAATTAATTGATAATCTTGGAGAGGCTGGTCCCTCTGGGTTTCAGGATTTATTGGACCTTGGAACCCTCTGGGAATTATAGGTTCCAGGAAAGCAAGCTTAATGCATTAAACCTTTATAGAGTCTCAGGTTTAACTGAGACTGGGTAGTCTCAAGAGTCAACAGGATGATGCTGGTTGGGGTTTTGCAAACCATGGCAATTGGCACTATCTAACTGAAGCTTGCATGAGAGTCACCTCCAAAATAGTCTCTTGACTCCGCTCAATCTCTCCCAGCTCCTCCTGCCTAATTTTATTACACTTCCTTTCCTCCCTTTGGTCTGGAAAGCTTTGTCCGGTGCCAGGACCACACTTGTCCCTGGGAGCCATGTCCCATGCCACCAGGGAGAACATCATCCCTGAATGTCAAGTCCCATGCAGGTGGGGAAGGCAGTGACCTTCCTTCGTGAGTTGGGCCTAGAGAGAGAGGCCACATCTGGGCAACAAAGAGGTTTCCTGGAAGTAACTCCCAGGCCTCACCATGGGCAATTGTAGCTTCTCCCCCTAAGGAACCAATTTTATAAGTGCAAGCCTCAAAATCAAAGGCCTGGCCTATTCTCCTGGGAGTCCCTAAAGGTTGAGAGAGTACCCAGGGATAAAATAGATTTTAGTTCATCATTTGTAAAATATTTTCCTTCCCCTTTACACTTCCATTTCACTGAGGGGTTATGGAGGGGAGTGAACTTTTGCATTGTAAAGATTCTCCTGGTTTAATAAATGGGCTTCCGGATGAATTCCTTGCAACAGTGAACCCCTTATTTTATTTAAAGTATGATTTACAAATATATGATTTAATGTATTTGTTCAGTCAGTAAAATTTACTGAGCACTTGGTAATATCAGGCTATTTTGAGAATTAAATAAGTATTGTATAGAAAGGGTTTATTGGCCCAATACCTGTCATATGGGAAGGACTGATTTGTAATGTTTGTTGTTATTCCTTTTATTTTTGCCAGACCCTGTGCTAGGCACTGAAGATAGAAGAAGATAAAAGGAAACTATTTCAAAGGGATCAAAGCCTGATAATGAGGCCTGTAGGGGTGGAGTTACAAATAGATTTGTTCTCTGAAGATAGAATTTTGTCTATTTTTTAGGTTGAATCCAGATACTTCTGCCAGTTTAAACTCCAGGTCTATGCATCTATTCTTTAAAATAATACCTAGATCTGCAAAATGCACAAAGGTTACAGAAGGATGACTAAAAGGTAATATTTACAGCATTTCATAATGACTTAGCATTAAATCCCAGCATCCTCTAGTTTAAAATGTTTTACTGTGTTTCCCAGGTTTTTAATTTTATTTTATTTATACTGTCTTCCAGATTCCTTCAAAGGAAGCATAACTGGAATAAACTACTGGTTATAATTATATTAAGCTTCATCTAATTGGTTATCAAAGCACAAATCTTGCTTTGCTGAAGAATTTTTTAAATTTGTTTTTATTAGGCAGTATCCTGATTAGGAAGATTTGTGGAAAATGACTCTGTTCCAATTTCTTGAAAATCTAAACATGTTTTAATGGTTGTTTCAACAAGTTTTACTTTCTATGTTTTAGAAGCTAAAGGCATATAACTGATGAGAAGATTAAAGAAACTCTTTTCAGTAACTTTACTAATTTTACTTTTATCTCTCATGGTAATTTATAGTTAGAGAACTTTGAATAGCTTAAAAATATTTAAACTAATTTTTCTTAGCATCTAAAATGGTAATGTTCAGACGTGGAATAAAAACTTCAACAATGTCTGGCTTTGATTTCAAGGAGATTGAAATTACATTTTAGAAAGCATTTTAAATATTAAGACAATATATTTAAAACAACCCGTTTAAAAATGGTCTGCCAGAATCTCAATAGAAACAGTATTATGTTCATCATTTATGCCAGTTAAACATTGGATTTTTTTTCCTTTTAAAGATTGTCTCTTGGGTGGTCTATAATATCAACTTTGATTTGCAGAATAGATTTGTATTTCAATTTAAGCAAAAGCAAAGCATGGTTTTAGTGACGTTGTTTGGAGTAGGAAAGTGAGATGGCTCAGTGAAAATGCCAGAAAAATGATTTATCTTAGCTTGAAAATCTTACTGTATTAGAAATTGGCCTGTTATTACTTCATTGGCTTCTTCTACAAAAGAGTTTGTAAATGAAATCTTGTAGTTCCAATTGAAAATAAAAGGATGATGGATAGTTTAGCTTTATTTTTCCTTTTGTGTCTAATCATGGTTCATTTCAGTTAAAAATGTTTATATACACTTTCATTATTAACAAGTTTTAATGAAAGTTTAAATTCCTGATTAGCTCAGGAATTTTTGAAAGCATTCATAAATTCATGAATGTACTATGTGGGCAATATGAGTGCTTTGGTGGATGGTGGGGAAGGGTCAGAGAGATCTTGGATGAAATCCTGGATCCATTGCCTACTAGGTAACTTTGGGCAGTTGATTAAATCCAAATTTCCCCACATGTAAAATGAGAAATGAAATAACCATAGGGTTACCTTGAGAAGAAAGAAATCTATTAAGTAGTACATCTTGCAAGGTGTTTTATTTGTTATAGTTGGTATCCTTTTTCATAAGAGACTTCTTCAGCAGATAATGTTATCTGACATTGAATACAGCTCACAGGATAAAATGAATAGTCTAAGCCACGGCTTGATAAACTGTCTTCTGCTTCTTTTTGTAGATAAAGTTTAATTGGAACACAGGTTTGTTCATTCATTTGCATATTGACAGTGCCTGCTTTTGCACTACAATAATAGAGTAGTTGTGACAGAGAGCCTGTGGCCCTCAAAGTTTAAAATATTTTGTCTAGTCTTTTACAGTAAAGGTTTGCCAACCCCTGGTCTTAAGTTACTGTTGTTAGAAGTTGTTGGTGCTGTTTAGTTGATATCATGAAATATCATGGTTTGCAGAAATGAGAGGATCCACTTTAAGTGAGTTGCCAGAGGAGTAGACTGCTACAGCATTACTTAACTATTTTTTTAGAGAAGAAAAGTCTAAGAATTATCTATGATTAGCAGTGAGATCCCTTGTGGGCCATTTGGAAATAACAAACCTAGGATACTCAGAAGGGGTGTCTTTCTGTGGTTTCATTCCAGAGTGGGGAGGAGCTATATAGACTGATGTCTGATCTGATCATATGGAATCCTTTGCTGATCTACAGTTACGGAAATTGTTCAGAGCTCTTATTATACAGTGGGGTTTCAGTCATTCTCAACAGCTCCTTATGTATCATCCTAGGTCCTGAGTCAAAAGATTGCTACCAGTTATTACTATATACAGATTCTGTATTGAGAAGATTTTACCTGGTTATTACTGTGGACTTTTCATATGCCAGAGTGGGAAAAATTAGATAAGGCTGCATGTATGCTACAAATTATTTGAAAATTTGAGACCACATTCTACATAATTTAATACTTTTGATAGATTTAATATCAGAACAATTATTGGCCTTTTCTAGAAGTTCTGAGGAGTCTCTCTTTCATTTGTCATAATGAAAACAACAAATCCCAAAGTCTATTTTTCTCTTTAATTGGCCTTTGAGGAATTAGACAACACAGTAATCATTCCTAAGAGTTATTTAGTGCTTTAGAGTTTACAAAGTACTTCTATTCACACAATTTCATTCAATTATCACAACAATCTATCTTAGTTTCCAGGTTGCTATGGCAAATACCACATGGTGGATAAGTTTAACAATAGGAATTTATTGGCTCCTGGTTTCAGAGGCTAGAAAGTTTGTTTTGTCCTAGGGTTAATAGATTCTGGCTAACTCACAATTCTTGGTCTCCTTGACTTTCCCATCACAGGATGATGTCTTTTCCTTTCTCTTCTGGGTTCTATTTACTTCCAGTTTCTGGGTCCTCTCTGTGGCTTTCTTTTTATAAGATCTTCACCAGTATTAAGACCCATCCTGATTCAGTTGGCTTAACTAAAAATAACATCTTTAAACTGTCCTATTTACAATGAGTTCACACTCATAAGAATGGACTGAGATAAAGTAATGTGTTTTTTTCTGGGGTATGTAATTCAAACTACCATAACCTTATATGTTAAAATGATTAGAATTATTCCTGTTTTACAGATGATGAAAGCTTCAGGTTCCAAGAAGTTAAGCCACTTGCCTAAAGCCAGACAGCTCTAAGGGATTAAGGAGGAACTTTGAATTTGTCTTCTGACTTCATATCAAATGTTCTTTCTGCCATGTTACTTTGCCTGATGTTTCCTCTCAGCCACATTTATTGAAAAATGAATAAAATATAAAACCTAATTAGTTTATAATATAAGGGTCCTTTGGTAGATTGAATTATATACTCCGATTTAGACAATTTTTTTTTTTCTTTTGCATGGGCAGGCACCAGGAATTGAACCTGGGTCACCAGCATGGCAGGCGAGAACTCTGCCTCTGTTGCACTGCCTGGAATGATATGCTTTCAAAATTTTTTAGTGAGGTCTGATATATATTTCATATTTATACCATATGAACTAGATTTCAAATATTATCAGACTATGTACTCTAGGTTTCAGTTCAGAAGATATGGTTACCATAAACTGAACAAATGAAGTTTATTTTCTTATATTGGAGAAGTGGTTGGAGAGTGCATTTTAGAATTAATGTAAGCCCAGAGACTGAGTTTCAGTTTTAGAAGTAGAAACATGTTTCTACCTTATGTGTAGCAGAAGCATCATCAGGCACAGGATAGATATCTCCTTGTGGAAGGCCTAATGCTGGGCAGTAAAGTAGATCAAAGAGAAAATGAGGGGAGGAGAGATAATGGTAAATAATCGTGAGGTTAGACTGAAAGACTGGAAGAAGTGAAGGCTGATGCAGACTGGCATGCTCTGTCACGAGGAGATAAATGAAGAGCCTGAGTCGAGTGTAGGTGGTTTGAAGAAATTGATGATGGGGCCTATCCAATGATAAGAAAAGGTGTCAGGTATACAGATGGACTAAGTGAAATACAGTGTTTATCAGTTATTTTTTCTGAAGTGTAATTTCTAGGATGGATTATATAGTTCAAACTGAAGGGAATGTAATTACATGCTGTTGAGTGAAAAAACTAACTGGGGGACTAGCAAAAAATAACCACAGTAAACAACGAATTGTTGAGGTTCTTGTTTTAAATGACCTTTTTAATGCATATAACAAATATTAAATGAAAATATTTCCAGATAATTATAATTTTCTTGTTAGTATTCATTCATTCAGTAGTTATTTATGACAATTTGCTATGTGTAAGATACCATCCTAAATAGTGGGGAATATTCAAAGATAAAATCACTAGTCCCTGCTTGAAGGTTGCTTTCAACCTACTTGGGAGGTAAAACATGAAGATATTAAAGGCTCTATATGAAACAAACCCATGTGAGTAAAGTTTTGACAGTTTAGGGAAAGAGACAGTACTTCTCTTGGCTTGATCTGGAGAAAGAATTTCTGAGGAATGAGGACAAGGGATATAAAGTACACCTTAAACTTGGGTGGGATTTGAATGGTAGAAGTTTGGTTAGGGAGTGGTAATGGCAGAATAAAGGTACAGTGACAGAGAACTGTAAGGAGATAAACGTGACTGAAGTATCTGAACTTCTGGCAGGGTGGGAGAGAGAACTGGAGTCGGTGATGAAGAGCCTTGACTTCCAGGCTACAGAGTTTGCATTTTAAAGAAATGATTTCCATGGTTGATCAAGGGAGTTTGATGCCAAGATTATAGAAGACATTCTAAAGTATTTGTGGATGAATAATTCTTAGTGGGGCTTTATAAAATGCCTTTATGAATAGTTACAACTTAAAAGACAGTTTGCTCAGTAGTCAAAACCTTCTGAAGTAGAAATCCCTCCCCAGACTCTCATCTGGAGTCGACTTGGTGGCTCTACTATAAGTTTAGGTGTAACATAGGCTGAACAGAGACCAATGTACCAGATGAAGGACAAATACAAGGCAATGTCTACTGGTTACAAATGGCAGTTGGAGAATGCTATTTTGCTAATTGAGTCTAGAATGGTATTTTCATTTTTCTTGTATACCAATGTGAGTCATATTATATTGGAATACAGTCTCTCCTGTTAAAGGACATTTGTTCAATTACCTTAATTTTGATTAGCAAAGTATATTTGGGGAAGATACATTAGACTGAAATGACTCGATCAGTGCTATTTTTATTTGTTCAGGGAGGTGTTATGGTAGGATGAGTATAAAAGGAAGTGAAGAAATGTAATACAGTTTCTGCTAATCTTGGAGATAAGAGTTTGCAATTGCAGGTGCTGAGTATATAATTTTAAACATGCCTTTTAAAGAAGTACAGTAAGTACTTATATTGTGGACATCATTAATATATACCTCAGGACAATCAGAAAGCAACTCTCCTAACTTTATGGGATGGGAATTTATGGCTTTTGAAAAATTTTATAATGGAGGGGGGTTCAGAAAATGTTTTTTTTTTTAACAATTTAGACAGATGTCAAGATGGCTTTTTGGAAAACTTTTTGATAACTTAAAATTTGGGTAGAAATGGAGAGTCAATAACATTGTTTCATGAAATTTTTAATACTTCACAGTTAATATATTTCTTTATAGAATGTGTGTTTTAAAACATGGATAAACATAAAACCATTAAGTTTGAACAAGTATTAATCATGGGAGACCATCAAAAAACAATTTTATTTTCATTATCCACTATTCTTTTAAATTTATTCTTCTTGCTCTTGTTTGAAAGTTACATAAAATCCTCAAGATTCTTCCAGTCACTCTAAGGCAATAAAACATTCTTAGGCAGGTCATGAAACACAGTTTAGTAATCACTATGTCCAGTCCAGGGTATTTATCTTAAACCTCAAATCTTTATTAAAGTTAGATCTTACCCTTTCTCCCACTGCAAGCCTGCTGCAGACTGATGGTATGCAGTGGGAAAGGGGCTGGAAGTCTATCTTCCCCACTCAGCACTCCTCTTCCAGCATACTAGCCTTGAAGCAGAGTGTGGCATGTAATTGGAGAGACGAAAGGTTGAGGCAGGAATGTTCTCATTATCTTCTATGCATTTTGGAAATCTATCGTTGAGCATCTCTCACCTATAATTTTCTGACACAGGTAAATGCATTTCTTCTGGCTGGTCCCTCATGATGCTTTTCTCAGTTCCTAGGCTTCTGGCAGTACACCTCCAGTTTCCTTTTGCTGAGGCCCTTCACTTTGCTCATCAGAATTCTTGGATGGGATCTAAGGTGACACCATGCTGCCTCCCCTGTGCTGTACTTACAGGGTCTGGGAAGGGCACTGATAGCATACTCCAACAGAGGAATTGGGGAGAGCTTGGTAAAGAACTTCACAGAAGTAAAGTGAAGATTAAGGAATACCAAAAGTGATGTTGAAACACCCTTCATTACCAGTGTAGATGCATTATTGACCTTGGGCTTGAGAGCACAAAGAGAAGAAGTGGTGGCAGAGAGCCTGGAGAAGGCTGTATCTACAGGAGAGGAATGCCCAGGTGAAGCTGTGGACTTCAGGAAAGCCTCTGCAACTCTCAGCCTATAAGGAAGGAGTTGAGAGAATTAGAACTTCATTCTCTCCTTCCTCCCTTCCTCTGTTCTCCTGATGGTGCCTTTTCTAGCTGGAAGTCTGACTGATGCAGTCCATAGCCTCTGAGGCATAGCACAGAATGGTAAAAGGTGGAGAGGAGGTCTGGATTGGTAATCAGGAGATAGCACATGTATCGGCTTCCTGTTTGGTCCATAGGACTTTCACCTTGTAGTGGGAGTGCAGTTATTTCCTAAACCACAGCCCCTCCTCTGCTGCCCCAGTCTGCTTCAGCCAGGCTCTCTCTCTCTACCATGTAGTGTGAGATCATTGGTCGCCATTCTACCTGGACTCCAAAGCATCCAGGAAACACAAAATAGCTCTAACTAATCTCACTGAAAATCGCTACCCTAGGCTTTAGGTGAGGGACAAGTCCTTCCCCTATACCTCTCTCTTGCAGGGAGGACAAGAAGTACAGCACCAATAACTTTATCAATTATCAATTTATCAGCTACCTACTATTTATGCCTTCAATGTGAGCAAGGAAGAGGAGTTAAAAACCACGAAACTGCAATTCTTACACAGTGGTGTCATGCCTTATCCTGGAATGTACCAGCTATGATTTAGGGACCTCAGCAGAAACTGGGACCAAATCATTTCTATTTGAACAATGTGTTATAAACATCATATACAATCATATCCCTAAAACTTTGTCTGTTTGGATTAGCACCAACACAGTTTTTCAAACATCTCAGTGAGAAATGGAGAGGATTGCTTTATATTTGGGATCACTTTGTATTTGGGAATATTTGAGGATATATGATATGCATTCTTAGAGAGTTTTTCTGATTTTACTTTAAATAGGTAAAAGTTAAAGTAGGTAATAAAAAATATTTAAAAATTTGGTAAGATGTGACTAAATTAAAGTTCATACTAGAAATATTGTTAACTATCTGGTAAATTCAATAGAGTATCTTCCTTGGAGTAATTAATTTCACATAATTAGTTGATACTTTTAAATTTATTCTGATTATGAGAGCTTAATTTTGGAATTTCTTTTAGAATTAGTCTTAAGCCATTTTTTTTTCTTGTGGAAATGATCACCTGAAGCATATAACTCATTTTGTTATCTGGTGAGATTATGAGTAGAGAAAACAGGATTCTGTCATCTATATTCAGAAACAAGGTATTAAACTGTCATTTGTCAAAGCATTCTCCTAAAGCTTGCCCCATAATTTTCATGTTCTGAAATGGGTTTATTGCAACTGTGGACACCTTTAACTTATGACACATATACAAGACTTCAATAAAATGCAATTATTAAATGTTGTCCCTTCCATGAAAATCTGTTGTTATTATGCTCTCTTATTACTTCAGCCTTAAATAAGCAGATAGGCTTCTCTGTTTTAGTGATATAGTTTCATGTAACTACCATCTCAGGTAAACTCTTTCCTGCTCTCTCTTGTGAATGGTCCTAAGAATGGACCTATTTTGAGAACCAGACTGCTAATTCTTTTCCTTCTCTTCCTTCTACTCTTCTAGAATTATTTATTGAGGTTCTATGGTAAATGCCAAGCATTATACCAGCTATTGGGTAATATGAAATGAAACGAAAAGTTCACATGTGTAAGGAGTTATTATATAGCATAAGAGGGAGCAATGGGTAAATAAAAACTATTACACAATGGTACACATATGATGGGAGACACATGGTGTGATGAGAGGGTCCTAAAGGGTTGACATGCTGGGTCTTGAGGGCTTACTAGAATTAGCCACACAACTGAGTAAAGGAAGGGCAATCCTGGAAAGAAAGTGTAGCCTGGGAGGTTCAGGACAAGAGATCCCTGGCATCTGAGGAGCCAACATTCTGAGTTAGCTACACCAATGGCATGGAACAAAGATAATTTTACTGAAGCATAAATATGAAATGCACATTCTGGGTGGCCAGTGTGCAGGAACAAATCAGTTAGCTGATGAAAGAGCCTAGTGAGCTTTGCCTTTGCCTTGTCATTACGGATGCAGAATCTTCTATGAAATGAATTAAAAAATGTGCCTTGGTGGAAAATGGCCATATGTGAGTTGAAAACATAAATTGTCATATGAGCATATGCACAGGAAACATGTGACTTTTGGTGCAAATGTGATGGGGGGGTGGATATGGGTACAGGTGTCTATGTATACATTACTGTATCTGGCAAATGAAGATGACTCCAAGACTTCTGCCTAGGTGGTACTGCATGCATCATATTGTATGAGGAGACTGGAAATACTGTTTTGCAATGTTGTATGAGGAGCAGGTTGGGGTGAGTGGGCAAGGGAAAAGAGGTGGGAAGGGAAGATAGAAGGAGATGATGATTGCTGTTGTGTTTGAGGTGCCTGTCAGTAGGCTATATGAGTCTGGCATGCATAGAGAGATCCAGGCCAGAAATGTAGGTTTGTAAATCACTGGTGCTGCATGCTGAGGGAAGCCGTGGGAGTAGATGAAGCCATTTAAGGAGAATGCACAGAGACACTAGAGGGCCAAGGATGAAAATGGAGGACACACCAAAAGACCAAGAGAGGTCAGAGAGGTAAGCCAAGAGAAACTGATCACAGGAGCCAAGAAAGAACATTTTAAGTAAAAACCACTAACTGTTGCTGAGGAATTATATATATAATGAAAAGTGCTGGTTGGATTTGGAAGCTACAAGGTCATTTATGACCTTGGTAAAGGCATTTACAGTGAAATTGTTGGGGAGGAAATATAATTGCAATGGAGAAATGTGTGAATGGGAAATATGTACCATGGGTTACACTTTTAAACACTTGGTGTAAAATGAAGAAGAAAAGATAGAAAAATTGGAAGAAAGTTGATAGCTGATGGGTACTGGGATAAAGCTGGGAGAAACTTGACTTAGACCAATTAAGAGCCTGTGGCTTTGTAATGAATGTGAATTGTTGTAAATGATTTGATTATAATAGCAGTTAACATTTATTTAATATTCTTATGTACAGACATTGTGTTGCTATGTCCTTTCATGTACATTCCCCATTTAAATTATATCACTGCCCTCATTTGCAGATTTGGAAACTGAACTTGGGTTATTTGCCAAAGATCATATAGTTAGTAAGTAGCAGAGGTTGTGCTCCGTTTACTATGTCTCACAGCCTATTGGTACGCAGTGCTAAATAGTTTAGTATGCACATAAAGATTTTGCCTGTGAAGATTAGTTATGTGCATAGCAACTTTGCTTCTGCAGAATCTCTTTGGTGAGCATGATTTTTACAGGCTTACATAATATAGTTAAAAGAATGGAAAATAACACTTCTCTCAAAGAGAAATCAGTTGAACAAATCGGTAGTTATCAGAATGCAGTCTGTAGTACATCCTGTTTTTCTAACTCCTCTAATTTAGTAGTAAAGCAATCCAAAGGCTGCATTAACTCTCTTAGGGGCCCTATTAGAGCGCTGGAAAAAGTCCTCAATACACCGCATTCTAGCATTTTGAAGGAATCTTGAGGAGAGAGGGCGAGAGAGAAGAGAGGGAGGAAGGAAGGAGTGGGGGGAGGAAGAGAGACTCTATGTTTTATTCCATTACCTGAATCCTAAATCAGACTCAACTGTAAAACATTTTTAGTCTATGTTGCTTTTATTTTTATTTTTTCCCTCACTGAGTACTGAGTACCCATTCTGTATTTACTGTGGGAGGAAGAGAACCAACAGCTAAAGGGGGTGCTTTCCAGCATTTCTTCCCTACCATCTGAGCAGCTGAAGGAGGCCACTCCCACTTCCTCTCTTTTCTGGTCTGTATGGAAACTCAAGTGCTTACTGAATGGTTTCTTGTGATCTGCTGAGGTAGGTCTTTAAAAATTAGAAGAGATAGGTGATGACTTTCTCTTTGTATCTGCAGCCATGCCCTTTCTTATACCTTCATTCTCCAGTCTTGAAACAATAAGTAGAAGAGTAGTTTGTTAATGGAGCTGGTTCTTAGCACTGGATGGTCTCCCAGATTCATATCCAAGAGATGTCTTTCTTGGGCCTTCGGGGTAGAAAACTCCTAAAGGGCAGGGACTCCATTCTATTTAGTTCTGTGGGTGAAGGGGCTACCTGGTTTCTGGAATTTAACCAGAGTAGGTACATTGTAGGTTTAAGGAAGAGTGCCATTCATGATTTTCATCTTCTATGTCATGGACCTCAGAGTAGAGCCATGAGAGGGAGAAAACGGAAACAGGCCTTGCATCCATTTGAAAGTTTGTGGCCAATGTAGTCAGACCCTTTGCTCTAAAGTACACTGAAGCCTGGTTCCTTTAATTCTGTAATCAATAATTAATCTAGTAATACTTTAGATTGAGGATTTTTGTCTATGTTAAAATGTAAATACCCCATTTGTATTACTCTATTTAGTCATACCATTTAAGGTAAATGAATTGATAAGAGCTCAGTTATTGACAAGGCAAATGAAGGAGAAGGCATGATTTGAATGCAGGTGGAGGAGAGTAAGACTGATGGATACCAAAAGTGAAAACTGAACTGAGGCCAATGAAAGAGAAACTGTGCTTTTTAAAAATTTTTTTCCCTGGCAGTTTCCTTGAGAAGAATTAAGCAGGGTTATGTGCATATTATATGAGTGTATATGTAAGGGTGTAGTGGGAAGGTTGGAATAGGGAATGATAGCTGGGTAGAACCAGACATCTAATCTATTCTTGTCAACTAACACACATCTTAGAATGATGCTAGGTGCCTCGGGGACTTTATGACCCTGGCATTGAGTCTGTGAGATGAGTTTGTATGTAGAGGGAGGCAGACAGGGCACAGTGATGCTTTCACAGGTGTCCAAAACACCAGCTTTGAAAAATCACCATTTATCTTTTCTTGATCTGTAACCTGTTACATAACAAAGTATTTATTGCGTACCCAAACCACTTCTTCCTGCCCTGGTGGCCTCTTGTTTCTGTGGTAACATAGGAAATCAGGCTGTGAATGATGTTGTGTCAGAAAAGCTTTTATCTCCACTTAGTATAAGCCTGACAGCTTAGCACTGCCACAGCGGCTTAAAAATCCACCTGTCCTTTCTCTTGTGCCCCAACCCTTCATAATTAAGATCTGCTCATTCTTCCAAGCTGAGGTATAAAATTCCCTTATTTCCTTCCCCTCATCCTCTTACACCCATTATCAAACAGATGACCCACTCCAACGGGTAAGTGAAGAGTTTACAAAAGAGTGGGCAGGGAAGGAACCCTCACAGAAGCACCAGGGTTGGCCATGGAAGGATACCATTACTCACCCTAAGCCTGCAGGGCCCAGAGAAGAGAGAGGCATTCCCAGAACTAGCGATGCTGCCACTCTGGAAGGGGGCTCCCAACAGGAGTTGTGGTTTTAGGAACAAGAACTCGACCACTTCAGGATCATTGACTCGGGGCGGGGGGGCTCAATACCCTGACCTTCCTCTCTCCCCAGCCCCTGTTCTTCACTGAAACATCCCCTTGACTGATCCCCAAGAGAAGCACAACCTCAGGCAGTTTCCTCTATGATGAAATCCATAGAGGTCCTCCCCCTGAGGCAGAGAGCTGGGCAGGGAAGAATGGAGAATGAATTCAAAGGAGCAAATAGAAAATAGCCAGTGCCATCTCAGTTTCCCCATCTGTAAAGGAAAAATATAAACTGCCAGGACTAAATATAATTACTTGTCTGAGCATTAAGCACAGTACCAAGAGCCTAATATGCCTTATAGAGGTAGGCTAGCAGTAGTTGTAATGGTAGTGGTGGGAGTGGCTGTTGTCTAATGGTAGCTACATGATCAATTTTTGTATAATTTCTTATTGTGACCATGGCTAGAAATTTCCACTCCAATCCAAACAGAGTTACTTATATGATTGGAATTAACTGCTCTGAGCCAAACACCTGTTTTTGTTTGTTTGTTTTGTATGCTGTATGGTAGGGGTCACATTTCATTCTTTTTCCATGTGAGTATCCTGTTATTGCAGTCTCATTTGTTGAATTTTTGTTTGTTTGGGTATTGTTTGTTTTTTGGGGAAGTGCAAGGGCGAGGAATCGAACCTGGGTCTCCTGCATGGTAGATGAGAATTCTACCACTGAACTACCCTTGCACCCCCGAGACACCTGTTTTTAATGTTATCTTTGTTCTTCTTTTCTGCTATTAGCTTATCCAGCATGCAGCCCCTCGAAAGAACCTCAGCCTAATAGCACAAAGTTGGGTGTAAGAGTGGGGCCTTTTCACTGCATACTGCTATAGCACTCCTGTGTGGCTTTCCTCACTCTCTAACTAACTTCCCTTTCATTTACCAACATTGTCATGGAGTAAGCGTAACAAGATTTGTTTTGTCACACTCGTACCTGCAGATGTGACTTTATAGTAACATGCCTCTCTAATTTGAATATATGGAATTACGCAGAGTTGTAGCTTAATTATTAAACATCAACTTTACAGAATTTTGGCCTTACAGAATTCTGTAGATTGAATACATAAGGCATTGGAGTCCTGAAGAATATTCATTAAAAAACACTCATTCTGTTGCTTTATCAATTTATACTTCAATGCAGATTCTGGCAAGGAGGGGATGGAACATGAATTTTAAATTGAATGCATAGAAGTGACTATAGCAATTCTATGGAACGAATTCTCTCCCTCTCTCTCTCTCTGCATATACACACAGAATGTGTGGATATGAGAAAGAAAGCAGTCAGATAGATGCCTTAGGTAGTATAGTTGCTCCTAGCTAGTAGAATTCATAAGTTGTTAATTATACTTTTATCTGGAGCAAATGCCTGAAAATTATTAAACATGTGAATTACCCATTTTTATTGTTAAATTGCCCAAAGTATTATATAGAATAGCCTTTGATCTTCCAGTTTTGATGACAGTTTTATGCGCAAAGTAGAATCCTTTTTTGTGTGCCCATAGTGTTGTATCTTAAATTATCCAAAAAAAAAGAATGATACCTCAGTAGCTGAGGAGTGAGGCTTTAGTTTTGTTTCTGTTAAGTAGATTATAATTATAATGCTTTGAACCTGATAGATACTTGTGAGTGCAGAGATGTCTGCTTAGCTTGGAGTTCAGAAGCAGAAATTAACAAGATTTGGTTTGTTTTACATTAGAGATATGTCCTTCTCCCAAGGCCAATATAGTGAGCTTTTGGGCTAAGTTGGGCCAAAGCTGAAAAAGTAATGTTGTAATATTTGTAATAGTATCATTCACTTTTCAGAAGTGCTTTCGCATTTAGTATCCATTTGTGCAGTTCTCTGTGCAGTCATGGAGGTCTAAGATATTATCCTTTGAAGGGACGGGAGCAGTCCTGTATGGTTTAAACCCTCATGTTAAGGGTGAGGACACTGATGCCCACAGGGGCTAAGCACGAGTGAGCTGGAGAACAGCTGTCACTTTATTTACTTTCAATTATTCTTTTGAAGACCTTCATTAAAAGAAGCAATATCAATTTTCTTTTAGGCGCATATTTATGAGTTCTGAGTATTCTCATTTGTTACTCATTCAAAATACTTAATGAGTTTCTATTATATGCTGGGTGCTGAGCTAGGGACTATATACAACGGTGAAAAAAAATAGAAATTTTCTTACTCTCATGGAGCCTATAGTTGATTTACAAACATTTATTCTGTATTGATAGCTTACTATATACCAGACACTGCATTATACAAATATGAAAGCAGGATGCTTAGTGCTTTACATACATCCTCTCACTTATTCAACTCTAAGAAAAGCCTGTCATAAAGATAAAGTAACACAAAAAAGTACCCCATGGGGTAATTAAGGTCAGACTTTACAGGCATGATGGGTAATGTGTGAGGCAGAGTCAGCTTTGTTTTCCAAAGGCCATTAAGAGAATTAGAAGACTGGAGTGGTAATAATTATTTAACTAGGTAAGCTCATTACCTTTTCAGAGACTTGAGTTTTCTATAGGTCTAGCAAGTTTTATTAGGAAAAAATCTGGGCATTGATGACAGAAAGGTGTGGTTTTTTCTGTTCACTAGCTGTGGGATCATCTTACAGAGGAATAATGATCTCCTCATGGGTCTATTTAAAGGATAAAATGAAGCAATCTACATAAAATAGGTGGAAAGTGTTCGTCCTCTTCCTACTGCACCTGTACAACCTGTCTGCCCCACAGGGTTGGGAATGCCACTGAGGTGATGGGTGGGAAAGGGTACTCTACACAATAAGGCACTATTGCTACATCATTTTCCAAGCAATTTTGGGGGTTTATTTAATTATTTTAATCTAATTTTTCTCTTGAAGTATAACGTACATACAGAAAGCTACAGATATTGTAAGTGGACTGCTCCATGAATTTTCACAAAGTAAGCATACCCATGGAACCAGAACCCAGGCCACAAAACAAAACATCATTGAAGTTCCTGTGGAACCACTTTGTAGTCACCTCCTTCCCTCACAGATATATATTCCAACATCTAACACCACAGATTAGTTTCTCCTAGTTTGGAACTTTTTGTAAGTGGAATCGTATAGAATGCTCTCTTTTGTCTCTGGCTTCTTTGGCTTACTATTAGGTTTGAAAGTTTGATACATTTTGTTCCAATTACTTGTAGTTTGTTCATTCTCGTGACTTTAAAGTATTCCATTGTTTGAATATACTGCAGTTTATGTACCATTCTTCAATTGATGGACATTTGTGTTGTTTCCAATTTTTATTTTTGGTTTTTATGAGTAGCACTGCCATGAGCATTCTTTCACATGTCTTTTAAGAACATATATGTACATTTCTGTTGGGTGTATATCTTGGAGTGAAAATGCATATTGTAGTAGTTAGGTTCAGGTGTTAACTTGGCCAGGTGATGGTGCCCAGTTGTTCTACTGCTGTGGACTTAAATCATTAGCATGTGAAACTCATCCATGGTTGATTACCTCTGCAGTGGCTAAGAGGAATGCCTTCTGCAATGAGTAACATTTGAATTTGATTAGCTGGAGGCTTAAAAGGAAGAGTCAAAAGAGAGGGGAGCAGCTCAGCACAGCTCAGAGCTCAGAGCTGACATAGACCCAGACATTTGCAGATGCAGAAAGGAAACACACCAGGGAAAGCTGTTTGAACCCAGAAGCCAGGATAGAAGGCCAGAAGATGTTACCATGTACCTTCCCATGTGACAGAGAAACCCAGATGAAAGCTAGCTGCCTTTCCTCTGAGAATCTGTACATTTGTAACAAAATAAATCCCCTTTATAAAAGCCAGTCCATCTCTGGTGTATTTCATTCCAGCAGCTTTAGCAAACTAAAACACATATGTTCTATTTTAATAGATACTGATAGATAATATTACAAAGTATTGTATAAATTTATACTTCCAAATATAGAATGCTATTGAACATCTGTAAAATTGTGTTACAACCATCATAGAATTATACAAAAATACAATTTGAATCATGTGAAAAATGTGTGTGTAGTTTTTCTTTTTGTTGCTACCCTATTTTAGTTATAGTCTTAGATATCAGATTACAGTGTCTCATTTCCATTAACTTAGATTAATGGAAGGTACAGGTAAAGGTTGGGGAGTTTTTATTATAAAGATTCATATGCATGTTAACTTGGATAAAGCTGATTTGTATAACTTTAGAAAAATCAGAAAATGCAGCTGGGCTGTGGGATCTTGTGTGTTCTGCTCCTTAGGCCTGTTTAATCCTATCAGATATCCTGAGGAGTAGTCCATCTTCACTGGGACAATATCCATTAGGCAGGTCCACAAGCAACTGCCATGGAACAATATCCATTCTGACTGACTTGGCATCTTTTCTGGTTGGTTGGTCTAAATATTTGATTATCACCTCTGGTTAAGGGGAACCATTCATTTTATGCAACCATTTGTCTGAATTCCCAACCTTCTAGTTGAACTATGCACTAAGCCAGTCAGCCCCTGAAAACTACTTGCTCCCATCAAATTCCTAGGAGCAGATGCAAGTACTGACTAGCTTACTAGATTCAGGGGGATGACAGATACCCATTATTTACACTAGATCTAAATGAATTACACAGAGTCATTGAATATCATAAGAAAATTTAAGCAACCCATTACTTGAACTAATAATTTGAGTTTTTAAAAAATCTAGACATCTAATACTTAATACAGTTGAATAGTAAGGCTTTATACTGATGTTTTTATGGCTCTTCATAGCTTAAAAAACAAGAGGAAAGGCTTACCATTTTGTGCTAACTGAGTCTATATTGGTTCGACTAATATTGGTCAAGTAAGGACCCTGGTTTAGGGTAGGGTCAAGAGTGTAAGATAGGTCCAAGTAGCTCTGTGCTTATGGGTAAAGGAATGGATAATAGAGACATTCTTTATGGAACTCGGATTTGAAACCCATTCTTGGAATTGCACATTGAAGGGTTACTTGCTGGCATCTTTTATCAGTTGAATGGATTTGGTTGTAATGTGGGAAGTTATAGCCAGAAACTTGTACTCTTTTAGCTTTCAGACTCTATTTCAGAAGACCTATTATTTCTATTTTCAAAGGAACTATCTGTTTCACCTCATCCATCTTCTATTCTTACAGATAATTTCCCCTGGGTACTTGCTTGGCCTAACTTATGCTTAATATGTTTAGATAATGCCCATTCTACTAATACCTAAGTGGGTTTTAGAAGAATATATGGCCTATACAAATAACTTCATATTTTAAATTCTTTATATACCTATAAAAATATTTCCATAGCACTTTTGAACTGGAGGTGGAGCCATTACAAAGTGTTGTGGTCTGAAAGGTGGGTTTTCTGATGGGTTGAGATTGCTTCTCAACACCTCTTTGAGATTGCATATCAACACCATAAGCAGATATAATTATTATCCTGTCTTTGAACTGAAGATCCTAATTAGAGAATCCATTAAAAGGAACTTGACCTAGTCTGTAGCTTAATTTGTATGTGTGATACTATTCAGAAAATGAAGTGATTAATATTAGTCAGTGCATGCAAAAGACCAGAAATTCTTATTTTAATATTATTGATCTAACAGGGTAATTAAAAACTCAAATTAAAATATCATTTCACTACTGTATTTCTGTAAATTAAATTAAACTTTAAGCATCATTTAAAGCTTAAATGTAATATATTTAACATCAGTTTTTTTAAAAAACAAGTCTGAAAGCTGAACTATTTCTATAAATGTTCTGCTCAGTAGCTAGCCTTTTTTAGAAACTCAATAGATTTAAACACTTGGTTCATTTAAATTACTCCTCTCTTTATTTTCAAGAAAGATTGAAGAGAATTATGGGGAAGTTTAGTGGATTAGTCATTCAATTCCTTGATGGATCATTCATATGTACCAATGCCAGGGAACATTTAACTGATTAAAATGCTCTGAATGGAAGATGGCAGCATAGGAAGCTTCAAGCCTCAGCTTGTCTTCCAGGGCAGCTAATAAATAGCCAGGAACTGCTCCGGAGACCAGAATACTGTATACCATCCAAAGAAGAGTGGAAAGAAGAGACTGATAACCTCTGGTGAAGAGCTGTGAGTAAAGCTCTTCATGCTTCAGAGGCTGGTGTCCATCCCCCACTCTCATGGCAGGCCACTTGGGACTCAGTTCCTAACTGGAAATAAAGTCTTCTTCATCAAGAACAAGGGAGGGGGGTATGGCCAAGTACCAATCATGGCTTTTCATTAGTGAATTCAGAACACTGGTCCCAGCCTTGAGAACAGATCTTTGGCTTGTCCTTCAACCAGCCAAGGACAAAAATCAACTGGCAGCCTGTTTCAACCCTGTCCCTGATAGGAATGGAAGTGGTCGATTTAGAGACACAGTGCCTTCTTGGGGCTGCAGAGAACAAGTTTGCTGAAGGATGACTCTTCCCCAAGAATAGGGGATCAAAATTGGTACTGACTATGGATTTTGACTAGTGAATATAGAATGCTGAATCCCAGCTCTGAGTACAATTACACTTTCAACCCACCCAGGACAAAAGTTGCCAGTAGCCTCTGTTTCAACCCCACCCCTGATGGGTATGTAAAGGGGGGCAGAGGGACATTTAAAGTCACAGTGTCTTCCTAGGGTTATAGGGAGAAGTTTGCTGAAGGGTGGCCGTTCCCCAAGAAAAGGGGATATGGCATGGCTTTGATGAGTGAATTTAGATTGCTGGGTCTCTCTGGCTCTGTGCTAGGGTTTCAACCCACCTTAGACAAAAGGCATCAATAGGGTGATACCTTTACCCTGAAGACCAGCTACCAGTGATTCTCAGCTCCTTCATCACATGGCCAAACATATGGCAACATCTATTGGTCCTTCTTTCCCAGGTTTCATTGCTTTCAGCCTCTGCCTTCAGTGGTTTCCTCTGTGTTTTCTGTGTGTTCTCTCTCAGCTCCTCTGGATTTTTTTCTATCTTTTTCCTTTTATAAAGGACTCCAGTAAGAGAATAAAGACACAAATTGAATGAAATGGGTCACATCTCAATTGATGTCTCAATTGAAATAACCTAATCAAAAGGTACCACCTACAACAAATCTACACCCACAGAAATGGATTACAAAGAACATGATCTTTTCTGGGGTACATACAGCTTTAAACCGTCACAGGTAGCTATATTAAAATTTGGAAAAATTGGCTTTTAATGCAAAAGTATTATAACAGTCAAAGAAGGATGCTATATATTAATAAAAGGAGCCATCCACCAGGAGGAAATAACAGTCATAAATATTTATGTACCTAACCAGGGTGCTCCAAAATAGATGAGGGAAACAAATAGATATCTCTATAATAGTAGTTGGAGACTTCAACACACCACTCTCATCAATAGATAGAACATCTAGATAATCATTTATGAAGAGAGAACTTGAATAATATGATAAATGAACTACGCCTAACAGACTGATACAGAACATCACATCCCCAAACGGCAGGATATACATTCTTCTCAAGTGCCCACGGTCATTCTTCAGGAGAGACCACAAAATAAGTGATGTTTTGAGTTGGGTCATGAAACAAGCCCTTAATAAAATCTTAATAAATCTTACAAAGCACTCTCTCTGACCATAATGAAATGAAGCTGGAAATCAATAACAGGCAGATAACCAGAAAATTCACAAATATATGAGGTTAAACAACATACTTTTAAACAATCGGTAGGTCAAAGAAGAAATTGCAAGAGAAATCATTAAATATCTCAAGACAAATGAAAATGAGAATATAACATATAAAAACCTATGGAATGGTATGAAGGTAATGCTGAGAGGGAAATTTATAGATCTAATGCCTACATTAAAAAGGAAGAAAGTGCTAAAATCAAAGACCTAACTGCATACTTGGAGGAACTAGAAAAAGAACAGCAAACTAATCCTAAAGCAAGCAGAAGGAGAGAAATAATAAAGGTAAGAGCAGAAATAAATGAAATTGAGAATAAAAAACAAGAGAGAATCAACTAAACCAAAATTTGGTTATTTGGAAATATCAATAAAATCGTTAACCCTTCACTAGACTGACAAAAAGAAAAGAGATAAGATGCAAATAAGTAAAATCAGAAAAGAGAAGGGGGTATTATTGCTGATCCTACATAAATAAAAAGGATCACAAAGGGATACTATAAGGTGGGCCACGTGGCTCAGCAGGCAGAATTCTTGCCTGCTATGCTGGAGACCCAGGTTTGATTCCTGGTGCCTGCCCTAAGCAAAAAGAAAAAAAGAAAAGATACCATGAACAACTGTATGCCAACAAATTGGACAACTTAGATGAAATGGACAAATTCCTAGAAACACATGAAGAATCTTCACTGACTCTAGAAGAAATAGAAGACCTCAACAGATCAATTACAAATACCGAAATAGAATCAATCATCAAAAACCTCCCAATAAAGAAAATCCCAGGACCTGGTGGCTTCATAGGTGAATTCTATCAATTATTCTACCAAGAATTAATACCAGTCCTACTCAAACTCTCAAAAAACTGAAAAGGAGGGAACATTTTCTAGTTCATTCTATGAAGTCAACATCACCCTAATACCAATGTGGAGAGACAGGAATACCTATTCAATGTAGGTAGCAGAATGGGGCAGCCCCTCTGGCAGATAATGTAATGGGTCCACAGGAAGCTAAATATAGAGTTGTCATGTGAGTAGGCAATCCTATTACTGGCAATATACTCAAAAGAACTGAAAGCAGGGACTTGACACTTGCATACTGCTGTCTATGGTGACATAATTCATTATACCCAATGGATAGAGGTGGCTGAAGGGTACAATGACTGAGAAGCAGAAGTGTGAACTGTGGTTTATATGTATAATGGAATATTGTGCAGCTACAGAAAGGAATGAAGTCATGAAGCATGCAACAAGGTAAATGAACCAAGAGGACATTATGTTGAGCAAAATAAGTCAGATACAAAAGGACAAATATTGTATGGTCTATTTTAGAAAATACTGATAGAAAATTGGGGCCTAGATTATAAACTCCTACAGCAGTCACATTTATTCCTGAGCTTTAATTGTTATTTCTGAATTCTGAGATACTGTGCTATATGTGTATAAACTGGTATTTTCCTGGAATTTAGGCTACCTGTGTGACACCTAAGACTCAGAGTTGGGATTCTGCAACTCTGAAAGTCAGTATTGTTAAAGAAACTGTTAAAGAAGCTGGTAAAGAGATTAGGGAAGAGATAAGAACAAAGCCAATCTGGTTGGGACTAAGGGAAGTCAGAATACAGGGTAAAGGATGGTATTGTCTGTATTTTAGAACTTCACCTACTGTATGAGACCAAAGGAAGAGAGGTTTATTTTGTTCAAAACCTAAATTTTCTGTAGCACACAATCTAACTTAACCTGCCTGGTTAGTTCAGTTAAACAATCTCAACACCTGGAGCTTAGAATTGGGAATGAGGTCTTGCAGTTCTGTGTAGCTTAGTGTAATACCTGGATACATTCCAGAATACATTAGGCAGATAATGAAAAACTATTAGCAAAGTCCCTTGAGGGACTGGAGAAAAAATATAGCACTTATAAACTTTCCCACCTGGGAAATCCTTGATACTCTCAACATTAGAGACTCACAAGTTAATAAGCCAAGCCCTTAAACTTGAGGCTTGCTCTTATAAAATTTATTTCTGTAATGGAAAAGCAAAGCCTACCTATAATAATACCTAAGAGTTACTTCTAGGGAACCTCTTTTATTGCTCAGGTGTGATCTCTCTCTCTAAGCCAAACTCTATAAGTAAAATCGTTACCCCCCCTTCTATGTTGAACATGATGTCCAGGGGTCACTTGGCAATGTGAAACATACTCCCAGGGTTGAGCCTGGCCCTAGCACTGTGGAATCAACAATGCCTACCTGACCAAAAATGAAAAGAAATGTAATAAAATAAGGTATCAGTGGCTAAGAGATTTCAAATAGAGTTTAGAGGCTATTTTGGAGGTTACTCTCATGCAAGCTTCAGCTAGGTACTGCTAATTGCCATGGTATGCCCCCAATCAGCTGTATTCCTACTAACCCTAAAGAATATCCAGGGCTGTATCTGAGACTCTATAAAAGTTTTGCTCACTAAGTTTATTTTTCAGAAATAAACCTACAACCTACAACCTCCAAATGGGTTCCTAGGCCAGATAAACCCTGTAATCCAGAGTTACCAGTCTCTCCAAGAGTATCAGCCATCACATCCCCCCTAACCCATGATGTCGGCACTCCTTTTCCACATAAAGAAGTTAGAATGGTCATTGCTGATTGGGAGAAGGAGAAGGATTAAATGAGAAGGAAGAGTTGTAACATAGAAGACAGAAATTTTTTTTCAGTCACAGCTGTTTTATTTTTCATTAAGGAGGCACAGTATGATAACACAATAATAAAGAGAAAAAAATCAAGTCTCACAATGTTAAACATAATGGATGTATACATATGGTAGTATCACATTCAATTTATAAAATATTACCTACATCTAGTTCCTCTTCAGTGTGTTGGTCATCAATCATTTCCTTATTAGTTTAGTTATATTTAAACAGTTTAATTCCAGTTCACATATATTTGGTTTTATAATATTGTTCAAATATGTTCTGTGAAAGAAAAGTTCTGAAGAGTCTACTGGCCTTTGCAAAACCCTTCTAACATTGTAGGTAAATTGAAATTGACCAACCAACAACTGTGTACCCTACATCCTGTCCCATGAAAAATATAACCTTATTTTCTACAGACTTCAGAGAGTTTGAGAAGCAAATAATTGTGAGAAAAAAACTATGAACTATTAATAATTGACCTTTCATTATTGACCTTTTTCATCTACTCTATAAAAGCTACTTGTTTCTAGTAAACATTCAGTTTAGAGCGGTTCAAAAATTTCAAAATTTAAATAAGGAATTTAGCTAATGATTGGCTTTTTCTAACTTTTTTTTTCTTTTAGTTGTGAAATATAACATATACACAAAAAAGCAATAAATGTCCAAGTACATTTTAACAAGTAGTTATAGAAAAGATTTTAAAGTTTGGTATGGGTTACAGCTCCACGATTTTTCGTTCTTCTAGCTGCTCCAAGACTCTGGAGACCAACAGAAATATCAATATAATGATTCAGCAGTCTGTTCATTTGTTAAGTCCTATTTTCTCTGTTATATTCCTCCTTCTCTTTTAATAACATATATACATAAAAGCAATCAATTTCAAAGTACATCACAACAATTAGTTGTAAAACATTTCAGAGTTTGGTATGGGTTACAGTTCCATAATTTCAGGTTTTTATTTCTAGCTGCTGTAAGATACTGGAGGCTAAAAGAAAAGTCAATATAATGATTCAACACTCATACTCATTTGTTAAACTTGACTTTCATTTGTTAAACCCGACCTGGAGAAGATAGAATTTAACAAGTGAGTTTGACTTCTGAATCATTATGTTGATATTTCTTTTTAGTTTCCAACATCTTAGAGCAGCTAGAAGGAAATACTTCAAATTGCAGAATTGTAACCCTTACCATACTTAAAAATTTCTATAACTACTTGTTATAATGTGCTTTGAAATTTATTGCTTTTTTATATATGTTATGTTCACAGTAAAAAATTGTTAAAAAATAAAACTTTTGTGCTTCAAAGGACTTTGTCAAGAAAGTAAAAAGTTAAAATCATGGGATTGTCATTCCCACAGTTCCAGGACCATTTCTTCTTAATGAGAGAAAGTATTTGGAAACCAAATATCTGATAAGGATTTAATATCTAGAATATATAAAGAAATCCTACAACTCAACAATAAAGAGACAAACAATCCAATTTAAAAATGGGCACGTAATAATCCGAAGTGTACAATCAATGGTTTACAATATCATCATATAGCTGTGTATTTATCATCATAATTGACTATTTTTTCTTTTTTAGTGAAAAATAACATATATACAAAAAGCAGTATATTTCAAAGCACATCATAACAATCTGTAGAACAGATTTCAGAGTTTGTTATGGGTTACAATTCCACAATTTTTGGTTTTTACTCCTAGCTACTCCAAATACTGGAGTCTAAAAGAAATGTTATTATAACCGATTCAGCAATCATACTCATTTGTTAAGCCCTACCTTCTCTGTATAACTCCACCATTACCTTTGATTTTTATCCCACTTTTTAGGGGTATTTGGTCTATGCCTATTCTAACTTTTTCATGTTGAAAGGGACTATTGATAATATGGGATGGGGGATGGAACTAGTCGGTGTTCTGGAGAGGCTGGTTCCTCTGCATTTCAAACCTTATCTGATTAGGGACCCATCTGGAGGTTGTAGGTTTCTGGAAAGTTACCCTAGTGCATGAAACCTTTGTAGAATTTCATAATACACCCAAGATGTTCTTTAGGTTCGACAGAAAAAGTTTTGGTTGGGGTTTAGCAAACTATGATAGGTAGCAATGTGTAACTGAAGCGTGTGTAAGAGTGGCCTCCAGTGTAGCCTCTTGACCCTATTTGAACTCTTTCAGCCACTGATAACTTATTTGTTGCACTTCTTTTCCCCCTTTTGGTCAAGATGGCATTGTTTCAGGGCCAGGCTCATCCCTAGGAGTCATCTCCCACTCCGCTAGGGATACTTTCATCTGTGGACGTCATGTCCCATATAGGGGGCATAATCACCAAAAGATGGAAGCAACCCAAATGTCCGTCACCTGATGAACAGATAAACAAAATGTGGTATACAGTACCATGGAAAATTATCCAGCTGTTAGACGGAATGAAGTCCCGATGCATGCAACAACATGGATGAACTTTTGGGACATTATGTTGAGTAAAATAAACCAAACAAACATTGTCTGATCTCACTAAGATGATCTAATTATAATAAGCAAAGTCATAGAGTTAAAATCTAGAATATAGGTTACACTGAGATAGAATGAGGGTAGAGAATGGGGAGCTGAAGCATAATTTGTTCATAATTTTAATTAGGTTGATTGTAAATGTTTGGAGCTGGATGGAAGTGATGGATGTACGTTATTGTGAGTGTAATGTGTAATTAACAGCACTGAATTATGCGTGTGATTGTGATTGAAAGGGAAAGTTTAGGGTCGTGTATATCACTTGAAGGAAAGGGAGAGGATAAAACATAAGCAACCTTTTGTGGATGATGATTGTGGTTATTAGTATAAATATAAGACTTTTCTTTTATGGATTAGAACAAATGTACATTGGTATTACAACATATTAATAATAGGGTGGCTTATGGGAAAAATACTCCAATTGTGAACTATGGACAATATTTATCAGTAATATTTTAATATTCTTTCATTGACTGTAACAAATGTAACACACCAATGCTCAGTGTAAATAATGGGGGGGTATAAGAGATATGGGATTTTTGTTTTTGAAGTAATAAAAATGTTCTAACATTGATTGTGGTGATATGTTTACAACTCTGAATATACTGTGAGCCATGGATTGTACACTTTAGTTCATTTATGGTATATGAATAGATCTTTAATAAAATGGCTTCAAAATAAATGTGAATGAATTTGTCATTTGAGGGTACTCTGAAGAAATGCTGTTACTATATTGCCTGTATTCCACTGATATTATTTAGGTTTTGTTCCCACATTAATTTATTAGAGACTCTGGTTAACTTGGTATATCCATAGAATGTCTGTCCAACTCAAATCCTTGATTTAGTTGGTTAAAGAATCAATGTGGCTCTTGGAAGAAATAAAATAATTTAGTAATAAGGATTGTTTTTAAACTCTAAGGTGATAGTGTTTAAAGAATAAACACAAGTATGAGATGATGACTGCTATAAATTTTTTCTTTTCGGTAAGAAACCTTAAATACTGTAAAGAAGAGATTATTTTTTCTAATCCCACAATTTCTAAACATAGTCTAGTCTTATATTAAGAAAGTCTAGACTTATCACATTATTTGTCAGCATAATCACCATCCTTCTACACAAGAGGCTTTTTGAAAGAGAATATATTTGCTATGTCTGATTTAGTATTTAAAATCTAACTTCTGTTTCCACTTTTGGGTTCTTAAAAAGAATTAGCCAATGAATGTAAAAGCGTTTACTGCTAATTTAGCTGCTGCTGCAGAACGTGAAAGGAAATCATGAGACCATTAGCACTTCTAGAAATAGTCATTTTCTAGCCTTCAGTTCCTAAGACAGCTTAGTGAAAATAAAATATTAAGATGAAGCAGGGTAGGGAGGTGAGTTTTTAGATTATTTTCTTTTTTTAAGCTTTCCTTTCTTCCTGCTTTCACTTGTTCAATTCCACCCCCTCCTTTCTTTCTCCTTCTCCATGTATGCTTATTTAAAATTTACCTTTCTAGATATTCCAGTGCTAAGTGATGGGAGCAGTGATGTAACATGCTTTATTCCTTATATGAAGTAGATGAAAAAGATGGGAAATTATAGTAAATTCACCATTAGAATTCAATAATGAAATTGCCTTTCTTGTACCAGGGTTTGATTTGACCTCTCCAGCAATCTAAATGCAGCAGAACAAGTCGACCCGGTGGATGGGACAGGAAGGTTCTCCTTGAGAGGACTTCAATGGAAACTGCACATTATTTATGCCTGGAGGGTTCCTCTATGTCAGTAGGCAAGAAAGTGTCCATCGAATATCAGATACTGCTAAGTTGTGGGGTCCTGTAGTCTTTTGGGGAGGCAGACATTAATGAAAGACTCACACAAATATCAACTGACAAACTGTAAAATGTACTTTGATGAAAAGGTATGTGGTGTGTGAGAGTGTGGGAGGGGAGGGCAGTGATGCCTGAGACTGGTTAAGTGTGCAAAGGAGGCAGAGGAATAGAACTCCTGGCAAATTCCCTGAGGAGGGAGAGTTAGAGCTGGTGGACAGGACAGAGAGTCTGGTAAAGTCAACTATTATACAAGGCAATGATGAAGATGGAGGCATCTCCCTAGCTGGGCAAATGACACATACTTCTTCAACTTGGATTCTTCATTTTCTAATGAAAGAGGGAACACCTGCATCTCAATGACACTAAGTAAAAAGCTCATGTGTGTAAGTGCTTAAAAATCACTTGTTGAGATAGGAGAATCAATTAAAGCACCGAGGCCAGCAGCTGAAGAATGCTTAACACATTCAGAAATGATTCTTGATTGTTGTATTGGTTTGAACATATTATGTATCCCAGAAAAACCATGTTTTAATCCTGACACGATCTTGTGGAAGCAGCCATTTCTTTTAATCCTGATTCAATACTGTAATATGAAATTTTGATTAGGTTATCTCCAGGGAGATGTGGCATGCCCAATTGTGGGTGTGACCCTTTGATTAGGTGGCAATGTGACTCCACTCATTCCAGGTGGGTCTTAATTAGTTTACTGGAATCCTTTAAAAGGAAACATTTTGGAGAGAGTCAGAAATGACAGAAGTGACAGAGCCAACAGAACTGATTGAGCAGAGCTGACACAAATGCTGACACTAGGAGAACAGAGACACAGATGTTTGGAGATACTTGGAGCCCAGCAGACATTGCTGTGAGATGTTAAGCAAGCCAGAATCTGGAGATCGTTAAGGAAAGCCAAGAGATGAAGCCAACCCTAGAGAGGCAAAGTGAGAAACCCCCACAGGAAGAGAGGCTGAAAACAATGGAGCCCACGAGCAAGGGACCAGTGTACCTTCCCACCTGACAGAGCTGTTCCAGATACATCAGCCTTTTTTGAATTAAAGTATTTTTCCTGGATGACTTAGTTTGGATATTTTCATAGGTTTAGAACTGTAAACTTGTAACTTATTAAATCCCCCTTTTCAAAAGCTGTTCCTGTTCTGATATATCACTTTCCAGCAGCTTAGCAAACTAGAACAGGTATCTAGAAAAGAATTTTTTGAACATTTAAAAAATTTAATGTTTTTTAGGAAGCTCTTCTCTTAAACAAAGAGAAGAGGCAGCTTAATAGTTTCCCCCTTTCAACAGCAACATAAAGATCAGGAGTGTTTAAAAGTTGAAATGTCCGAGGATAGAAAACAGGAAAAAATTATTTATGATATGATGATTCAGAAATATGTTATTACCATAATTGTTAAGGACAATTCTTTTCACCTTTAAATGGCAAGGTGTGTGTATGTGTATGTGTGTGTGTATGTGTGTGTGTGTGTGTGTGTGTGTGTATGTTTGCACATGCATACTTGAGGCCAAATTAAATTTCAGTACAAGAGGGTAGGGTGGCCAAATTTAAATAAAAATACAGGACACCCAGTTACATTTGAATTTCAGGTAAGCCACAAATACTTTTTAGTATATATATCCCAAATCCTCTATAAGAATGGCATTTTCCTCAAAGAACTATGGAGTCAAGTAGCTCCATTTGCCCATATTTTTAATTGTTACATATACAGTGTTTATATTTATATTTATTTATTCTCAGTTCATTCTTTCTCTATATATCTATATCTATAGATATATATATATTTATAATCTGAATTTTCCCAGTGGTCTGGAACCTTTGGAGAGGGTCCAGTAATATGATAAAGGACCCCCTTTCCTGGGAGCCTACTGATTTATCTCCGAGACTCTGCTTCCTTGCTCTGTGCTTCAGTCTCTCCGGTGTTAATATTACATGAAAGAAACTGGAGCATTTTGCTGACTTTGGTGCTCACTGGAGCATTGAAACAGAGTCCTGCCTTCACTGTAAGCACCCACAGAATGCTGATTTGCCTTCTGGTGACTGACCTGTGCCTCAAAGACTCTTAAACATTTCATAAAGTGTGTGTTTCCTTTCCTTAGGAAGCTCTTTTAGGGGAGCAATGAGTACCCCTATAGCTCTGTAATGCCAAGTAAACAGTTCACAGTGTGCAGTTACGGTGAAACAGAAATAAATTCATGAAGATGAGGATTAGAAAGTAATCTATATAAATAATAAATAAAAACAATTGCTGCTTTTAATGGCAGGATTTAAAGATGTTCCTCCACAATATTGACGATGCATAGTAATTTAACTTAAAAATCAGATTATGACACATAGAAGCAGCTGTAATATGTATAATGCATAATCACTTGCTTTTCTAATGATGAAAGTAGAAGTTTAAAAATAAAAATGAGACACTAATATGGGGACTGATGTGTAGGATAAAACACTGTCTATAAAACTGGTTTATAAACCACAAAGTACTTATACCCCTACAATTTAAAAGTAATACATCGTTAGAATTAATAAAGCCCTGAGTGAGTAAATTTTTTGATCTACATGCTGGGGCATTTTGAATGAAAATCGTAGAGCTTCAGAGCTAGCAAGGAGTGATAAAGTTCAGCTGAGCTTTCTTGTTTCACTGAAGAAGCTCAAAGAGGGGAATAGATTTGTCTAAGGATTCCTGACTGATTAGAACTGTTCTGGAATCCTCATATCTCAATAAACTTTCAAGCACTCTTTCTACTTCATTCTGCTACCTCAGTTTTGACATGGCCTGATCTTTGTATTTGAAATCTTTGTGCAAGGAAATTATTAATTATTATATTTCACATAGAGTACAAGTTATGGTTCAAAGGGATATTAGCTCCCTTAGATTACTGTAAAAATTACCACAGACTGTGTGGCTTAAAAGAACAGAATTGTGTTTTCTCACAGTTCTGGAAGCGAGCGGTCTGCAATCAAGGTGTCAGCAGGGCCAAGCTCCCTCCAGTGGCTCCAGGAGAGAATCTGTTCCTTGCTTTTTTTCCCCCCTTCTTTATTACAGAAACTGTGGATTTACAGAATAATCATTGCATAAAATACACTATTCTCATATACCACCCTATCATTAACACTTTTCATTGATATAGAACATTTGCTACAATTGATGATAGCACATTTTTATAATCGTACTATTAACTAGAGTCCATGGTTTAAGTTAGGGTTCACTGTTTTAATAGTGTAGTTCCATGGACTTTTCAAAATTTTTTATTCTGTTACCTTATATGCAATCTAACATTTCCTGTTTTAATCACATTCATATATATATATTAATGTATATATACACACATATATATGTATATTATATGTATAATATATATTATATGTATATGTATAATATACAATATAATTATATACATATATGTACATATATGTGTATGTATATACATATATATACATACATATGTATATATATATTCATATATATATATGTGTGTGTTATATATAATTAACATATATATATGTTAATTATGGTCACAGTGTTGTGCTACCATTACCACTACCCATTACCAAAACATTTCCAGCATTTCAAATAGTACATTTTAAGCCTTAACTTCCCATTCCCTGTCCCCACTCTATCTCTTAGTAACCTATATTCTAGATTTTGACTCTATGAGTTTGCTTTTTCTAATTCTTTCAAATCAGTGAGATTATACAATATTTGTCCCTTTGTGTCTGGCTCAACATGGTATCTTCAATGTTCATCTATTTGTCACATATATCAGGACTTCATTCCATTTTATAGTTGAATAATTTTCCATTGTATGTATATACATGTTTTATTTATTTTTTCATTGGTTAATGGACACTTGGGTTACTTCCATCTTTTGGCAATTGTGAATAATGCCACTATGAACTATGAGTGTGCAAATATCTGTTTGAATGTCACCACTGATATTCAATATTGTACTGAAAGTTCTTGTCAAAACAGTTAGGCAAGAAAAAAAGAAATAAAAGGCATCTAAATTGGAAAGGAAGAAGTAAAACTTTCCCTATTTGCATAAGACATGCTATTTCTATAATTACCTTAATACCAGCCCCAGCCCCAGTGAGATTATTATAGAAATGTTAGTTATCAGCTCTAGTATTAGTTATCTGCAGAAACATGGTTGAATTTTTATTTAAAATCACAGTGGACTCTTCCAATTTTACATACTATGCTACATTTTCTTTAATAACTCTTTTGTGCCTGGTTTTAGATTTTATACACAGTGATATTGAAAATCAATCTGTGGCATTAAGTGCTGTGAATAAACGGGACTGTCATCATCATTCTTTAAATGTGAGCATTTTATTAGGACTAGTGCTCCCCCCACCTCAAGGTCTTTCTGTTTCCAGCTGAATCTCACTTAGTTGATTAATACAACCTTTGGATAAATCTTACCTCAAGTCTCTATGTCCTTGTACCGAGACTACAATAGGAAGTGGTTGCTGTTTTATTCAGCTAACTCAAAACTTTTGACTTCCATTAAGAAAATGTGAGAAAGCATGTCATAGGTGGTCTGAACATAAGGCAAATACGGGTAGCGATTAGACCAATTATGGATAAATGAGTAAGGAAACTGTGAGACTATGTGAGAGGAATGATTATTAAACACCATCAAACCAGCACAGCCGGAGATTTAGACATCTAAGTGAGCTTAATGTGTATCAATTTATGCAGTCGAACAAAATTAAAACAATATTTTGTGTGCACATTCAGCATTTTTTCTGAGGGATAATGGGGATTTGGAATAGCATAATTACTATTTTTCAACCCAAGTAATTCACTTCTCTTTTGAGTTAGATGTTATATGTGGCCAGCTCAGCATGCAAGGCTGCAGTAATGGACTATGAAGCAGAGGATTTTGTTTTCTTCATGGCCACAGCTTATGTCTCTAACTCCCCTTTGCCTGTATCAACCTTTTATCACCACTCCTAAGCTGAACCAGGCAAGAGAATGTACATGTGTCGCCACTTCTAGAAGAGTTATCTCGGAGCATATTTTATATCAGTAATGGTTAACAAGTAGTCTTTTTTTTTTTCAGTAGAAAGCCTCACAGTCTAGAGTAGTGAAGTTGCATTCTATATATGAGGATGTGCTCTGGTTTAATGATTCTCTGGTCATTTTAGGTAGAAGAGTTTAGGTTTGAAAGAAAGGTGACATCTGTTTTAAAGGGAGTGGAATTTCTTAGGGTGTAACTACAGCTGAATTATTAGTAGCTTAGCTCTGGCTCAGGTGTTGGATTGGGTTCAAATTCAGATTCCTCCATTTACCATTGGTGTGACCTGGAATTGAATCGTCCTCCAATCACCAGTTTCCTCATCTGTGTAATGGGGCCAATGACAGGACCACAGTTTGGCGGGTCTGTTTAGAAATAAATGTAAAGGAGTGGTAAACACAGTGCCTGGCATCTGGTAAGCTAAATAGGTTAGCTCTTCTTTTCCTTTTGTTATATTATCATCATTATTACTGTGTGGGAAATTTTATACCAAATAATAAATGATATTGGATTTTTGGTAGAGAATATGTTATAGCATCTGTAATGAAAACATAATCTATTCTTGAACTTTCCCCAAGTGCTTAATTCATTTAAAATGAAAGATTCATGGCTTAGTTCAAATAGATGAGCCTGTACAAATAATTACATGTAATTGCTATAATATGTGCAATTGTTTGAAAATTCTTAATATCTGGGAGGTGTACAGAGGTGTTCTAACTGTGCACATTGCTTTTCTTTCCATTTCATCAATTCTAAGAACATAGGGTGATTACAGGAATTCCTTGCCCCCACCCTTCCAAGATTTTGAGCCTCATGTAGTTATGCGTAGCTGTAGCAAATAAAATTATCCTTATTGCTTAATTTGGTATTTGCTGAGCCAATTTGTACTAATGTTTCAGAACTTATTGTTAGCCTTGCCCTTGGCACTTACATGTTGAGAGTGTATTAGTTAGGGTTCTCTAGAGAAACAGAATCAACAAGAAATATCTGTAAATATAAAATTCATAAAAATGTCTCACATAACCATGGGGATGTAGAGTCCAAAATCCGTAGGACAGGCTGTGAAGCTGATGACTCGGATGGATGGTCTGGACGAACTCCACAGGAGAGGCTTGCCAGCCAAACCAGAAAGAGAGACTGTGTCTTCTGAATCTCCCTTAAAAGGCTTCCAGTGATTAGATTGAGCAGATGAGACTTGGCTGATTATAAATGGAATGCAGCCGACGCCATCATGATTTAATTCTATGAAATGTCTTCATAGTAACAGACAGGCCAGCACTTGCCCAACCAAACAAACCTGGCCAAGTTGACACATGAACCTGATCATGACAGAGAGGTTTAGAAAAAAGTAAAATGAAGGAACTTTTAATTCCCACCTCACTAGAAACAGGGCAGCAAGAAAAAAGTGACAAGATATCTATCCTGTTTTCCTTTTATTTCATCAAATCTGAAACCTTGGGGGAAATTGTTGCCACATGTTGGGCATTTTACTGCTCATGCCTCTATCTACTTATCTGCCAATATATCATCTGTTAATATCAGTATCCTCCTACCTACCTACATACCTACCTAACTATCCTTCTGTCTACCCTATCTACAGTGTTAATTTGGGGGGGATACAAAGAGTTTAGCAGGACTTCAAAAGCAGAATAAAAAGTGCCACTGGAACATATATTTACAAGTGTGGGAAATGGTAACTATCTAGTAAAAGAAATGTAAAGTATTACTTCATAAGACATTTTTTTCACAAACTCATCACAATCTAAAGTAGTCACTTGAAAAATAAAAAAGCAAAGTTTATTGGGCCTAAATCTAGTTGATTTGTTGACCTTATGATTATGTATTTAACTCTAATCCAGTTTCTGTAAAAAATTAAACAAAACCAATTCAAAACTATGGCAAAAAATCAGTTAATGGCTGCTACGCTAATAACTGGCCCCCCCAAAATAAAGAGTTTTATTGACCATGTTTCTTTTTTGTTACTTTTGCCATGTACTTCAACACTTTTAATTCTATTTCAAAAATGTTTTTAAGATGGCTTTAGCACCTTAAATTTATTTCATGATCCAAACTAATAGGCGGTAACCCAGTATGAAAAACACCATTTTCATCACTGTTTTCTCAAACAGGTGGAAATGGGAGATGTACCTTGGAAAGCTAAGATTAAGCAGCAGCAAAAATGATTAAGAGAGAGCAGATGGGGGAGTACAACAATGATACAGGAGAGTGAATGGAATGAAAAGAAACCTCAGAAGATTTATTTAAAACAGAATATTCTGAACTTATTAGGATAGAAAGAGAAAGGGAGAGAAAGGAACCAGAGATAATGCTATGGTTTCAAGCCTGACTATATTTCTTAGTATGGAAACAATTTCTTCACTTAACAAATATTTAGCGAGCAGGCCAGGTACTGTTCTAAACACTGGTAATACAAATTGTGGAGCAGAATTGTCAACATTCTAATAGGGGAGCTGGACAGTTCCAGATTAATAAATGAGTAAGAATGTAATTATATATTGTGATACAGGTATGTGAGACAATGATGGGCAGTCACTATACTGGGGTAATAGGGTAGTCTGAGCATCATGCCTGATAAATTAAGTCACCAGAGTGTGTTTAAATTATCAGAGTCAGAATTTTGAGTAGTTGTCTGAAAACACTTTTTGTGGTAAAGGAACTGCCCTTATGATGATTGCATTATGCTCTTTTTGAAGGTAAGCTTATTTTACAACTTTACCTGGCACAATTTTTCTAAATTACAATGGATTGCATGTGTTGGAAAACATTTATGTGAAATGTACAAAGAATATGACATTTGGATGTAAAAACATTCTTTTTTACTTTCAAAATTTAACAGGCACTGTACAACTTCATGTAAAAATAATGCTTCCCTTGGTGGGCAGTACAATGCTTCTGGGAAGGGACGGATGAATGGCTTCTGCTGGTAGCAGCACATTTGAAGTTCAACGCATCAATGGAGTCTTTCACTTCTAGGGTCAAGGTAGTAAGAGGAGAGCAGGCAGAAAAAAGGAGTAGAAGTTCTACAAGCTAATGTTACTTCTGCTGTTCACAAAAAAGCAAATTGATTTTGTGTGGGAAAACTGTATTTCCCAAACTTGAAAGCATTATGAATTTGTTCACCCTGTAACTTTCTTTGATACTCCTCCCTTCAAGCTCCATATAGCTATTTCCCTTCTAAGGAGACTTTTATAAGATCCAAAGTTCAGTGCTAGTGTGTAGTAGTTTCTTAGGGCTCTGTAACAAAGTACCACAAACTGGGTGGTATAGTCTCTCACATCTGTGATTAAGGTGCAGGGCCATGCTTTCTCTGAAACATGTAGGGTAGAATTTTTCCTTGTCTCTTCTAGTTTCTGGTGCTTGTTGGCAACCCTTTGTGTTCCTTGGCATGTAGCTGTATAACTCTAATCTCTGCCTCCATCTTCACATGGCCTTCTCCCCAGTGTGTCTGTTTCTGCATTTAAATTTCCTTCTCTTAAAAGGACACCAGTTATATTGGGTTCTTAAATCCAGTATGATCTCATCTTACTGGATTATGTCTGCAAAAGGCTCTATTTTCAAATAAGGTCCCATTCACAGGTTCTGGGTGCACATGGCTTCTGGGGGAACAACTCATTCCAGTACAAACTGAAAGCATCAGAGTGGTTAGGTGTTGGGTGTAATAGTTCTGAATTCAACCCCTGGCTGTGGCTCTTTCTAGCTGTATGATCTGGGTAAATTAAGTTCCTTGATCTATAGCTTCCTCAACTCTAAAATGGGAGGAATAAAACCTTCTTTATAGGCTTGAATGAAGATTATTGAGATGGCTAGAGGTAAGGTGTTTTGTACCGTACCTGGCACTTAGTTCTGGTTAATACTTAAAGCTCTACTCTGAAAACACTTGCAGTATTATTAGAGTTCATTGTCAGGTTATCCTCTTTTGTTTCATTTGTAAGTCTCTAGCCCACAGTGTGATGAGCATCTTGAGGGCAGGAAATATATTTTATGCTTCTTTTCTACAAAAGGGACATATTTTAAAACTGGTGCTTTCCACACTGTATGCCCACAGAGCTTTGGAGGGTGGAGGTGTATTGCGAGAAAGGAACTAGTGCCATATAAAATCAACTCTTAAAATCATCATGGAGATTAGGAAAATTAAATATGCCACATCATTTTACAATTCCTATGTGTGGCTGAGATTGCCTAATTTTTTTTACATGCTATATGGCGGGGTTCACATTTCATTCTTTTTCCAAGTGAGTATCCTCTTACTGCAGCACCACTTGCTGAATTTTTGTTTGTTTGCTTTTTCATTTGTTTGTTTGTTTGCTTGGGAAGTGCATGGGCTGGGAATCAAACCTGAGTCTCCTGCATGGCAGGTGAGAATTCTACCACAGTGAACCACAAGGAAACATGTGATGCCCATAAAGTATGCTCCAAAATACAATGGGAATTCACCCTCAAAAAGGATAATAGGCCAGTGAGGCCAAGACCTTGAATTCTGTCCAGTTTTAGACATCTGCTTCCTCCTGAGACAGTCTGGAATTATTTTATGGAATTAAGGAGCAGAGGGCCTTGTTTTAATTATAATGTCTGAAAGACTCAGGTTGGCTGAACATGTGGAGTGACAATGCCCTTGTCCACTAAACCTGCAAAGGTCACGTTCTTTCCAAAAGTGGAGTCTTTCCAGGCTCCTTGACAGCATTGCAAAGTTATTTATGTAATAAGAGGATGTAGGAAAAGCTTTCACATTAGCAGACAGTCAATACTTAAAAGATGTTCTCTTTATATGTCTCTATGTAACCCTAAGATTTCCAAACCTTTGCCCACACATATTAAACTATTTTAGGCACAATTCTAACACAACTAAGGGTTTGGACAGACCCATGTATTACTTTGTAATGATATTTTCCATGTTGATTTCTCAATTCTAAAGAAATTTTTACTTCTTACAATAGAGGGACAATAATAAAATTCTTCTCTTTACTGCATTGGGAATAGCTTAGTTGTCCAGAATGCTAAACCTTATTTTGTAAAATTATAACCAGAGACAGATTTTTAGCCAAGCTTATATACATTCCTGAACAACCCTGGCCAAACATTCATTCATGCCATAGGAAACATTTAAGTGCATGATATATTATTCTAGGTTGTGTGGGGTTTCAAAGATAAATGAACTTTTATCTTTGCTAAGAACTTACAATTATTTATTATATGGACGTTGTATTTTCACATCTTGAAGCAATTAATGCAAGGGAATTCCTATGAAGAGTGGTGAAATATTTTTACACTAATATCTCTTTTGTGTGGCATCATACAAAATTTTGAGTAAATGAATTTTCCTAATTAATTTAATTCTGTAATTCTTAGTGATTTTGTTATTTTTCCTTGGAATATTTAGTCAAATATGTATTTTAAAGTCAGCCTGATTTACAATTAGTTTCATTTATTTGAGTTTGCTTTTTTATTCTTAGAGAATGCTTTGTTATTTCCCTTTTGATTTAATTTTGTTTTAAAATTGTATAATACATGTGTTGTTCCAAAATCAAAAGTATAAAACAAGATACACTTGGAAAAATCTGACTTTCATTCTCATCCACTCTTTAGCCCTAGAAAAAAAAATATTTTTAACATTAATTTTTGTTTTATCCTTCCATTGTTTATTTTTGAGATGTTAAAGCAAATACTTATACATGCATATATAAATAAAATATAAACACATATAAATTCATACGTATACCTATTCATAAATTTCCTTTCCTTCCCACACAAGTGCAATTTATCAGCGTCTTTTTGGACATTGTTTTTTTTTCTTTTCTTTTTTTTCTTAACAGTATATTCTGAAGTGCACTTGGTACCATATTATATGGTAACACCATATTTTATACAACTGGTTGTCTACTGATAGACACAAGGATTGTCATGTAAGACACTAAAAACTTCCCAGCTGGTGCAAGTGAAATCATTGCTCCCTTTCCTACGTGGGACATGACATCCAGGGGTGAAAGTCTCCCTGGTGACATGGGAGAGGACTCCTAGGGATGAATACAGACCTGGTACCATGGGATCAACAATTCCATTGTGACCAAAAGGGGTAAAAGAAGTGTAATTAATAAAGTATCAGTGGCAGAGAGACTTCAAATAAAGTCGAGAGGCTACTCTGGAGGTTGCTCTTACACAAGCTTCAGTTAGACCTTGCTACCTATCATAACCTGCCAACCTCCAACCAGGACCATTCCAGCCAATCGTAAAGAACACTTAGGGCAATATATAAGATTCCACAAGGGTCCCATGCACTGGAGTAACTTTCCAGAAATCTACAACCTCCAGATGGGTCCCTGGTCCAGATAAGTCCTGAAACCTAGCCCAGCCTCTCCAGAACATGAGATAGTTCCATCTCCTTACCCCATATTAGTGATAGACCCTTCCAATATGAAAAATTTATAATGGCCATAGCCTAAACATCCCTAAAGAGAGGGCTGGAAAGATCGATGGTGATGGTGGGGTTATACAGAGAGGATAGGATTTAACAAATGAATATGAATGCTGAATCATTAAATTGATACCTCTTTTAGTTGCCAGTATTTTAGAGCAGGTAGAAGTAAAAACCTAAAATTGTGAAATTGAAACCCATGTCAAAGTCTGAAATATGTTCTACGACTAATTGTGGTGCTGTGCTTTGAAATTTATAGATTTTTGTAGATATGTTATTTTTCACAAAAAAAGAAGAAAAAAAGTCAATTATGATGATAAAAAAATATTTAAGCCCTCTATCCTCCTATATTCTGGACCAGCTAGAAGGAAAAATGTGAGAGGATTGTATGGTAGCCGATGACAAACTCTGGGATCTGTCCTGTAATACTTGTTGAAGAATGCTTTGAAAACTATTGCTTTTTTATTTCTTTGCTTTGTATATATGTTATACTACACAATAAAAAAGTTAAAAACAACAGCAAGAACAAAAAAAAACTTCCCAAGTGGGAAAGGAAATGGGCCAAGCAGCTGATTTGAATGTCTACCCCTTTGGTGGTTATTTTTCTCACTGCATGCAAATACTTAATACAAATAATGATTTTGTTCATTTGTTTTAGTTTGAATATAATTTTTGGTTGTGGCACAATCCTGAGAAGAACACTGGAGTCCCAAACTTTTGCAGTGTGACTACAACTCATCAAGGTTCAAACACCCATGGAGGACTTATCCTGGATGGCCTTAGAATATTCCTGTGTAAACATTAAGAGCCAGAAAAAAAAGGAGTGGTTAGAGAGCAATAATGATCAATTTAGGACTTTTTGAACATTTGAAAAATATTAGATTATAATTTTTAAAGCAGTGATTAATAAATGATCGAGGTAACTTGCTCTGCAGCTCATGGACCCAGGTTTTTTTTCACAAAGCTGGCATTAAAGAGCCTTAAAAAAAAAAAATTCCCAGTTAGTGTGTTTACAACCTGGGTAGAGAGCTTCAGGTAGTAGGAATTGGTTTCACAGACTCATACGGTATTTCCCAAGGCATCCTCTTGGGAACAAAGAGTTTCATGGTCAAATAAATTTTAAGGAATGCAGTAGTAAGCAAGCTTCTTTACTGCAGCATTTCTCAGAGTCTTTAATATCTAATATGTGAGTGACCTCCAGATAGGGATATAAAAATGCTACTTTTCACATACTTTTTTCTTTATGGATTCTGTTTTTCATGAAGCAAATTTTGGGAAAGTTGGATGCAATAGTTAAGCTTCTTATAGTAAAGAATAATTTAGAGCACTAGAAGGAGAAAGAATGAATTAACAGGGTAGATGTTAGCATTCCCGTATTAGGGTCTCAGGTGTTGGAGGCTAGCTTGTCATGGATTGAATATAGATCTTCAGGTTGCATGTTGATATCACCGTATTTAAAGATTTGAAGATAAAAAATTTGGAAAAATTTTAGGATTTTTCTTAAAAAAAATGCCAATTTCTATATTGAATGCAAAATTTTCTGGCTTTACCAGGATTTTTTTTAAGAATAAAAAGTTTTTAAGGCCATGTATAATTTCAGGAGGAATGGGATTGTCACTGGCCCTTTTTCTGTTTGGAACTTTATATGAATGTTTATACATCAGATGACAGCTCCTTTGCTTCATATACCTTTTAATAAAAACCCTTATTGGAGGACTTACCCTGTTTTCAACTTAGCAGAAAGAAGAATTATTTTTTTACCCTTTGAACAGTTCCTCTTTTCTCTGTGTAATTCCTATCTGCTAATATTTGTTGTACCCTAGCTATAGTAAAATAGCCATCCTTCTTGTGGCACAGGAGAGACCAGTCATTTTTTTGTACACGAACCCTCTATATATCCATCATTGTTGACCTTTCTCTTTTCAGGGAGAAGTGTATTAATTGCCTACTTCATACCAACTTCTCTACTCTTAATGTTCAGAGTTATTATAAAAGAAAATTGGAAATTTCGTGGAATTATTTTCTTTTTAAGATGACAGTCTTGTAATACTGGCCTATTTACACAACCTGCTCCTTGAAAGGGGCACAATTTGGAAGTCTCCTTTTCATTTTATTGAACAAGTATTTTAAGTTTATTTGAAGAGAAGAGATTTTAAACCAATAACCAATGCCATTATGTCAAACATCCTGAAATTGGATGCAGTTGCATTCAGATGAATGAATAATCAATAAATATATGAGTAACAATTCTTTAACTAGTATTGTTAATACAGTATGTCAATGAAAGAGTAATGAGATTTACATCACTGTTCACAAGATGATCATAAGCTTCAGCTGGTGTTTGAGAACTCTCTGATGCTGAGACCAAGAGTAATTCATCTTCCTAAACACTTTCTGTCTTTAGGAAGGTGACAGTTCCTGTCTAGCTTTTCTTATGATCTTCATAGCTTAATTATTTTGGCATATCCCATTGCATTCTTTACTTCCTTGTAGAGATTCAATATTTGAAAGTCACATTGATTTTTGTTTGTCTTGTCAAGCTCAGAAGGAAATTGTTTACCTGCATAATTTTAAGATTGCCACAAACACATAACTTTTCTACTAGATAGCATCTTTTCTTAATGGTCCATTTAATAAAAATTGTATTTTTATCATAGTAGGGGTGAGAATTGCTTTCTATTTGGGATCTAAATTTCTCTTTTGGCAGCCATTTTGTATATTGCTACTAATGCACCTCAGAGGAACAATCAGAATACAGAAAAAGCTGTATTTTAGACAAATGATAATAGGGTAAAACATCTAGGTGATAAGCTGATGGCTACATTTAACATCACCAAACAGAAACTTGGGAGCCTTCCAAGTACAGGCTAGTGAAAGTCCAATGCTGGAGCAGTGGATCCATTCTTCCTTGTTTTTGTCAAGCTAGGAGTTGGAGATCACTTTCTGGAGATAATGTTGTCACTTCATTCTGTCACTCCAACATTTTGGATCCCAGAATTACTGAAAGTTACAGCAGCATTCCTCAAAATGGGGGAGGGAAGGTGAAAGAAGTTTGGAGAGCAGAGAAGGTGGCAGTAGAGTTTATAATAGCATTCCCCTCTTTGTATGAGAATGCTGTGTTTATTTGAATATGTGTGCCACGAACTATGGGTGATACTGATAATAAGAGCTAATATTTATCGAGCACTTAATATGTGCCTGACATACTATAATTGCTTTATGTGCATTATTGCAATTCATTTCCTTAACAGCCCTCTGAGGTAAGTGCATTGCTACTCCAATAACTGCAACTTAGAAATAGAGCGACTTTTCAAGTTTGCATAGTGCAGAGTGGAAGCAGACTTCTAACCAAAGCATTTTCTACTCTACTCTCTCTGTTTTGACTTAGGAGGGATGGTAGGCAACTATATGTGATAATGAGTGTTATAACATATAGCAACGACTTGCCATGTACAAGAGGGAGATGGCTCTGCCAAAGATTTCCTTTTTGCTCCATTTGCATTTTATTCAAAGGTTCAAAATGGTTAACCTTAATTAAAATGTCAGTTCCTTAATAAAGTCACTAATATGCTATTAAATAAAATTTTGTACATCATGCCTATAATTATATTATATTATAATAATTATGTATTAATTATATATTATTAATATAAAATAATTAATATATTAAAATTTGACTAATATAATATTAACTTTTTTCTTTTTGTGATTGGATCATTATTGAATTTTAAGACATTTAATTGGATTTTAACATTATGATTCAATACTGTGATTTTGGGATTGGTTCTCCTCCTGAGATGCAATTAACACAGTCTTTTGAGAAAGTGGGTATTTTATTTAAAAAAGCATTTTTAATGTTATAACTGGTTGGTTTAGTTTTTTCTTTTTCTTTTTCTTTCTTTCTTTCTTTCTTTCTTTTTTGTAACTGGCTGTTTTTTAATTATTATATCTGCTTTATTTAGAAAATCAGCAACACTAAAGTATGGGGTGTGTTTTATATTTATCAACTGAATGGATTAACCATTCAGCAATACTTTTTCTTTCTTTTCTTACATATCAGTTTTGATTTTATATTATTGTTATTTGTTACACATTACTTATTCCCTCTATTCAGTTAGAAGCTCTTTGAGTGCCTTTGTTTTCATAGACCCTTAATAAATATTTGTGCCTTAAATGTGACTATTACTTGTTACTATGAAACTTGTGCTTCTGAATATGTTTGGTGACAGTTAGATAGCTGATAATAATTATTGTATAAAAAATTCAGAGGCAAAATTATATAGCATTTGTCATAAATATAATTGCAAGGATGGCACCTATAGATTAGGGCATGTAATATGAATTCACAAGGAATTCAGTGGAAGGAAAGCTATGTATATTTGGAGATACATAAAATATTGATTCTCCTCTTTGTAAAAAAAGAAAAGTTAATGACTAAAAATTCTTTGTGGTCTTTATGACAGTTTTATCACATATGTCTCCAAAAATCAATCATTTTCTAAGAACAAATCTGTCTGTGTGCTAACAGACTGTGAAAATCTATTAAATGCTTTGCTTTCATTCTTTTTTTTTTTTTTTTTAAGTCAAAAGCCAAGAGAAGTCAGCCTTTAAATATTTGGACATTTTTCTTTGAGATATGATGGTACTAGGCAAACACACTGGTATTAACGTTTCTAAAGCAGGCTCAAAAATAAATGAGAACTAAAAAAAGAAAAGAAAAATCTCCCTCAAATCCCTGTGTTAATTGTAGTTTTAATTAAAGCTTCTGTGTATCATCAGTGACAGGAGGTTACTCAGACAGATAAAATGAGACTTTGGTTTTTATGAAGGCAAAAGGAGCATGCAAGAAGTCAGATAGATATTTTGCAAAAATAAACTGTTAACATTAGATGAACCCACTTATTAGTTGATCAACATGATTTTCTTTAGGCTATTGCATTTCCAAATCTAATTTATGAATGAATTTACTGGTGTGGGGGCTTAATCTAGTGTGTGCTAAACTCTTCCACCGCAGACTGTTTTATAGAGATAAAGGAATTTGGAAGCATAAATCCCTTCTTTCAGTAGCTTTTGATTTGAATTTTATTATTCAGGTTGTTACAAGGTTGTGAAAGCAAATGAGAATATACCTGAAAGAGTTTTGTAAAATGTAAAGTATTAATTATTATCTGGGCAAAAAAGTAAAATGCATATGTTAATTGAACACACTCCCTCCATGGCCTATTTACCATATTAGGAAATTGGGAATTTTAATTGGCGCATCTATTTAAGTTAAGGACTGGGATGTGTGCTTGTTGCACAAGCCCCGCTTCCTAAACTATACAAAATCAAGTGAAAATAGGGCCATTAAGCAGCTTGTGAAGAGCAGTGTTATCTTTTCTCAGTTTCTGGACCATGTTGGAAATGTGTTTCATTGAAAAAAACAGGTAAAATTTTTTATTCTTATTAACTGGGAACAAAGGAACAATATTAATGATGAAGACAAACCTAGAATCTGAACCTTAAAGATAAAATGTAATCAGAGAAGTGCTGAAGACTATTCAGTGCATTTAAATCACAAAAATACCAAGAGCAGGGTTAGCATCTTTCTGATGTTAATTGAATGTGGTCACATGAAATGACTTTGATGAATGAAAGAGAGCCATATTTTCCACAGAATTGCCCATTCACTAGAGGAAACCCAGATAGTGAGGTCCAGAACTTAACTATCATCAAGGAAGCTCTGGGCAAGAGAACTGGAATGATAGAGAGAATTCGACAGGTCAGGTGTTCTGAAATGTAACCAATTTCACTGATGCTATTATCTCATAAGGAGCCAGTGCAATGTAAACTCCTTGAGAACAGCAGCTGAGTTTCTGTGTCTCCATCATGCATTCACATTCTGCATGTATTCAAGCTGGTTGAGTGAGAACTCTTATGCCCAAATTGCCAAGGATTATGACCCCTTCTCTGTCCTCATCTCTTTTACCTCCTTTGTGCAGTATGGGGAATCAACAACCCCTCTCTTATTTGAAACTTTCTTCTCTGCTTTCTGACACTGCCCTGATTCTCATTTTACAGGATTTATTGCTGCCTTTTCTTTCTTTCACTGAGTCCCACCCCCTTCCCTTCAAGCTGGCAATTTCCTAAGATTCTGTTCCTGTTGCTCATGTTTATATTCTTTGGTTGGCTGTACATCAGAATCACCTGGGTAGATCCTCTCCCCAGCTCCCCACCTACCAATAATACTATGTGTGTATATCTGTATGTGGTATATCTTCTTTTTTTCCTGAAATATGTGAGTAAGTTGCAGGCTTAATGTTTCTTTATACCTAAGTGTGTATTTCCAAAACCAAGGATGTTCTCTTATATAATCACAATATAATTATAAAAATAAAAAATTAGCATTGATAATACTATCATCTAATCTATAGACTTTATTCAAATTTTTGCCAATAACTTTTATAGCAAGGGGAAAATATTGGGGTCTAGTAGCACACATTGCATTTTGCTATCATTTTTTTAGTCTCTTTTAATTTGAACAGTTCTATAGTATTTTTTTGTTTTTCATGACCTTGACATTTTTGAAGAGTGCAGGCCAGTTATTTGGGGTTCTTCTGATTTTTCCTCATGATTAGACTTAGATTGTGTCTTTATGGCAGGGATATCAAAGAAATGATGTTGTGTCTTTTTTAGTGCCTCAGGGGGCACATGATATCTATTTGGGCCATTATTTGTGGTTACTTGTTGTTCTAGTTTGCTAGCTGCTGGAATGCAACATACCAGAAACGGAATGGCTTTTAAGAAGGGGAATTTAATAAATTGCTAGATTACAGTTCTAAGGTCGAGAAAATGTCCCAATTAAAACAAGTCTATAGAAATGTCCAGTTTAAGGCATCCGGGGAAAGAGACATTGGTTCAAGAAGGCCAACAACGTTCAATGTCTGTCTCAGCTGGAAGGGCACATGGAGAACATGGCGGTGTCTGCTGGCTTTCTTGTGGGTCTACCAAAAGGGACTCTCTCCCAAATATTTCCTCTTTTAAAGGATTCCAGTAAGCAACTCCACCTTCAATGGGTGGAGACACACCTCCATGGAAATCATCTAATCAAAAGTTACCACCCACAATTGGGTGGGTCACATCTTCATGGAAACAATCAAAATGCTCCCACCCAGCAATATTGAATTAGAATTAAAGGGCATGGCTTTTCTGGGGTCCACCACAGATTCAGACCAGCACACTTGGTTAATGTGGTAGCTGTCATGTTTTTCCACTGTAAAATTACTCTGTCTTCCCTTACCATTAATAATCTTCTGGAGAGATATTTTGAGACTATGAAAGTATATAATTTATTGTGGATAAAAAGGGTTAATTTTATCATTTTTGGTTTTTTTTTTTTTTTTTTAAATTTTATCATTTTTGAAGAAGAGAGTTATAAAAATGGAAAGGTAGAAGGCCTGGATGAACCCCTATGGTGTTGGATCACTTTTGGAGATAGTATGAACACATAATTTTTATATTTGTATAGATATAGATAAGAATTTGTTGATATCTATCATCTTTCTAATCTATTTATGTATCTCCTAGACCTGTCTGAAAGGAGAAAGAAACAGTGATGACTCAGTGGCAATGAGTACATCTAGTACTTGGATATTAGTGTCTAAGTACCATTTTCCAATAAACAAGAACTGAGTCCTTTTCCTCACAATGGTAGGGAATGAACAAGATAAGTCTGAAACTTGTTTTGCCAGCAAGTAAATAAGTGAACAAAGAATGGTGGAGATATGTCAAAAGTGCAGGAGCCAGCTTCTTGTGGTTCCCATTGGCAAATTAGAGAATAGTTTGAACAGAAAAGTAAATTATAGTAACAGAGAGGATAAAATAAAAGCCAATAAGTTATACTTATAGAAATGAATGTGAATAAATAAAGTAATTCCCACCAACAAATGTAGAAGGAATGATCAAATGAAAATCACCATTTGGAAACTACCACAGAGATGATGTTTCAGACAAGAATCATCAACAGATTCTCCCCACTTTTGATAATGTTAGACTTGTTCTTTCTACCTGACTTCTCCCAACTTGGTCATTCAGTCTATAGCTTTCTGAACATTATTACATCAAATCTGTTGTTAAGCTGACTTCCTCACCGCCCCTCTACCACCATGTGCCTAAATATCTAGGATCAATTACTGTTTTCCCACTATTGGTTTAATATCTTCTCCTATCGGTTCAGGCTTTGCAAGAACGCACTTAGCATACTTGGTACTAGTTGGGGGAGGCTAGAGAAAACCTATAAAAGCATCTTTCCCTGTCATTTATTGTGTATTCATTTTAAACATTCTGTTGATAAAATCCAGATAGGTAAGAAGGGGATACCTGTTTTAGAAGCAAGTAAAAAGGAATTGGTTGGAGGGCAAATAAGACTTCTTGGGTGTTCTCTTATATCACATGATAGATTGGTAGATATTTCTTCATTCTGCCTTGGGAAAAAAATGTTAAAGACTTAACCTAAGCTGATTTGATTTGTGTGTGTGTGTATGTGTGTGTCCTCATGGGCAGTAATTCTGCTACCAGGTTATAGTGAAAGCAAGTCTCATAGTAAATTCTGCTACACAAAGAGATGTTTATTAAATAAACACTTATTAACAAACAAACATGAGATGGTTTATACAACTTTTTAAATGACTAAACATGAGATGGTTTATAAAACTTTTTAAATGACGTGTCAGAAAGGCCCAGTCCTGCTATCCTACATAAAGTTTCCCTCAAGGAAGAAAGAAAGGGCAACATTCCAGACACTGGATTCTGTTACCCTTATCACAGCCATCAGGCAACAAATCCTCTTAAATCAAAGGCTGGACACAGAACCATTTAGGGATCAACCCTCAAGTCCATCTCCTTATACTCTGTTCATACGAGGATTGAGAGTATCTCTAAAATAATTTTTGCTACTCCACATATACTCAACTATTTTTAATTTTACTCATGGGAGTCAATTTCTAGATTCTTCCTATTAATTAATGTAATTAATTTTGCCAATTATAATCCATTGTTAATATTCATTATACTAATTGCCAAAGCCTTAGGCATTAATAAAGATTTGGATAATAGAAACACTCATTTATAGTGATTGTTTCTGGAGTATTGTCTTTCTAATAAAAGACTGGCTGAGTGTGGAGTCTTGGTTAGGTTAACTTGCCTTCTAAGTTAAAACATGAACTAACCAGCATGCACAGAATGTCACACAGTCTGTCCTGAAGCCTTTAAAATAAATTAAACAAGTCGTAATGGAATTGGGGGAGGAGGAGGTGGTCAAAGTAGTAGGATGTACCTACCAACTCCAGTCCAATGAGGTTCTTCAAAATAACAAAATCCTTGAGCAAGTGCATTGGGAAACTAATACGTACTGTAGTGCCAGCTTGGGAATTAAAAATGTACATTGGCTATTTAGAGGTTAATGTCCTACAGTAAAGAAATTTGCTTGGCTTTGTTTGCTCCTGCATTCCCCAAGCTTAGTTGACCACAATGTCCTTTATGTTTCTTCATTGCACGCTTGAAATTAGTTTCCCTTGGGACATGCTTTAGAGATTATAGAAGAAGCTTTCTTAATCAACATTTACTTAACTAACATTTGGCATTCCCTTTCTAAAACTTGAGGTTAATAGGCTCCTCTCTAAGATGCTCTTCTAGCAGTTAAGTATTGTGCTTACAAAGAGTCAACTGATTTTTTTCCCAAACTTGTTTATTCCATTTGTACTTGTAATTACAATTACCTAAACTAATTAAATAGTACATAATCCTGTGAATTTTGAATGTGTAAATAAAATTGTTTTTTTTGAAAAATAAATGGAATGCTTTCAAAAGATGAGTCATGTGGGATGATTACTGAAAGTGTTAAATTAGATTTGGAAAAGAAAGAATTAGAAAGGATTCCCTATGTAGATTGCTTTGCAAATATCTTTGAAGTTTTTGATGCATTTTAACAAAACTGTAATGTATCATTATTCAAGAAAGACCAAGGAGAGAACTTGAATTAGTGGAGCCATACTATATAGTGGAGGCTTAAATTTAAATTAATTTCCTGTTCTAGTGATTTTTTTTTTAACCAAGTACAGACCCTGTGGGTATCAAATGAAAGGGATTATGTTCTAGAGATAGAGAAGCAAAGAGAAGACTTTATGAAGGGAAGTATCTAGTTTGCAAGCTGTTGTAATGTGATATACCAAAACTGAAAATGGCTTTTCAAAAGGGGAATTTAATAAGTTACAAGTTTACAGTTCTAAGCCTATAAAATTGTCCAAACTAAGACATCCAGGTAAAGATACTTTAATTCAAGGAAGGCTGATTTGTCAGGAACACCTCTGTCAGCTGACATGGCTGGCATCTGCTGGTCCCCTTGCTCCTGGGCTCCATTGCTTTCAGCCTCTGTTCCTGTGGGGGTTCCTTACTTTGCTTCTTTAGGGCTCGTTTTCATCTCTTGCTCCCCTTGGCTCTCTCCAGGTTCTGACTTGCTTAAAATCTCATGGCGATATCTGCTGGGCTCCAAGCATCTCCAAACATCTTTGTCTCTCTGTTCTCCAAGTGCTGGCATCTATGTCATCTCTGTGCTGAAGTTTCTGTCATTTCTGACTGTCTCCGAAATGTTGCCTTTTAAAGGATTGCAGTAAACTAATCAAGACCCACCTGAAATGGGTGGAGTCATGCCTCCATCTCTTCAAAGGTCACACCCACAATTGGACGCATCACATCTCTGTGGAGATAATCTAATCAACTTTCCAACTATAGTACTGAATCAGGATTAAAAGAAACAGCTGCTCCCACAAGATTGAGTCAGGATTAAAACGTGTTTTTTTCTGGGGTACAGAATAGATTCAAACTAGCAGAGGAAGTGTATTTATATTTTGTGGTATGTTTTAAAATATTCAGTACATATTTCATCAGTGTCTCCTCAAGCCAGACTTAGTTGTCTTTAGAAAATTTGCCACCATGGGTTTGCTGCTTTTTCCTCCAACTCTGTTATAAGTCCATGGAAATGATTAGTGCTCATCGTGCTGTTAAAAAAAATGAGGTTTAAAATCAGTTTCTCTCTGTGAGTGGTCCACACATATGCATGTGTGTATCTTTTGTATCCAGTCCCGTGTATTTGGTTTGGTGGCTGGGAACAAATTTTATTTATTACTAATGGATTTTTCCAGTGTTATTTTATGTAAAAGTTTGAGAAAGAGTGTGCAATAGATAATATTTGATTTCTAACTGGGTTCTCTTAAGCTTGGCCTCATAGCAGCCTACAACTTAAGGTTAAGGTTGTGCTGCTATTTAAGAATTTTTAGTATATGTACTCCTATGTGCCATATAAACAAAACAATTATTCTATTGTTCACCATTTTTTCTTTTGAAATGCATAATACAACAATCATTTTTCAGTGTGAATTGAGACTGTTTGTACAGATAGCTGCAGTTTATAGAAGTGGTAAAGCAAGGAAATGCTAATGTTATGTACACAGACTAGCAGGACAAAGAGAAAACATTGCCTTATTCCTACATAAAGAAAAAAGGTAAAGAAAGGAATGCTTAGAAAAATTTGAAATTCACTCAAATTTTTATTTTACATTTTCCTACAAACACCAGAAACAGAGCCATAAGATAGTAATTTGTCAAGCTACATATTAGCGCTGTTATTTCAATATGAAAAGGATCTTTCCGCTCAGTGAATATTGCTTTGTTGAAACACTGAAAGCCCCTATGTAAAGGTAATAATTGAATGAATGTTTTAAAGAACTCTGACATGTGTCTTCCTCATTATGCCAGATTCTTTGTACTTTTGGGGGATGGTGGTAAACACGCCAGCGTGTAGTGAGACTAGGAAGGGAGGAAGAGTTGAGTGGAGGTTCTTCACTCTCCAAAAAAGTAGTTAGCATGCATCTTTTGGGATCTGCGTGTAGTTTTTCTAGATACAACATGAAGAATTATTCTATCTGCACGTTCTTTATGCTGAATAGCATGGATCCTTTGATATCAATAACTATATACTTTTTAGCAGCTTTCTTGTTATTATGTTGAAATCTTATTCCTGTGGTTAGCCACGTAATTTTCTACCAAACCACTTGAACTGAGGTGTGATTACTTCTCAGGCTTTGTTTTATTGTAACACTGAAATCCTTTCCCATGTTTGTTCTGTTTTATTTATTTTGTAAGCCCCATGAAGGAGTGATGACTTCTATTTTTGTGCTATTGTAATTGATCACTTCTTGAACTTCCTTCTTGGGAGATTTTCATGTTTCTGGTTGCATTTGTCATGGTCAGCTTCCTGCCATGACTTATCATTTGAGGCTTCCTTTACCTGGTGGAGACAGGTGAGAAGACAGAAGGAAACTAGCAGCCAGCAGCTAGGTGGGATTTTAATGAGATTTATGAGCTTTACTGTGAACTGCTTTCTTTTTCTAACTCATGAAAAGGTCTACTCATTCATCCTAAGAGGAATGAGGTATATGTTGCACAGCTTTCTATTCTGTTGGCTCAGGGAGCTGAGTGGTGAGTGCAGGTTTTCCAGTGGTTTCCAGAAAACATGTTCTCTTATATTTTAGTTTGCTTAAGAAGAAATGTCTGCGATGCATAAATTGAAGCACACCATCATTTGTTTGGTTGTCTGCTAGAGTTTCATATAGAAACTGATAAAAAGAGTAACAAATTTAACCAAAATATGTGGGTCATAATGCTGTGTGAATCGAGGGGAATCAGTTGTGTCAACTCAGTGAATAAGACGAAGAAAAAGCAATAGGCATATTCCAACTGCTGTTTAAACCTGGTCAGCAGGGGTTTGGGTGAATTGTGTCTCTTGCATAGGTTGCTTCCAGTTTCAAATCTTAGGACACATCTAAGGTTGCTCTGTGGCTGACGGCAGTATTCGGCTGGAATCTCTTAATCCTCACATAGATCAGCTTCTCTCTAAAATAACTCACTTAACTTTATTCTGCCTAACATTGCAGAGGACGGTTTAAGAGATTAATAATCAGCTTTGAAATGTCTGCAAACTGCTATTCTATTTGACGGTTTTGATTTTTACTTAGCTTTCCTGGTCTTTTTGCCCTTCTAAAGGAAATGGATTATATTTTGCTACTTTCTTCACTAAAGTACATACATAATCATTGTTATTTTCTCATCTTGTAGAATATATTTCAACTGAACTAAGTAGCTAATGTGCCATTTTCAAAGTCCTGACCACAGTGTTTTGTTTTGCTTTAAAAATATTCAGTAATCCATGTATGGGTTGTTTTTTTTTTTTGGTGATTATAGAAATTTTCAGTTAGCCAATAGTTTACTAAACACATATCATGCTTTCAGCACTGTGTAAGGAAGTAGGCATATGAAAGAAATCTGAGGGATGGCTGAGGTCTTTGCTTAGGTTACAATGTTGTTTGTACAGAAATGAAACCAAGTCATAGGGAACAATGAATAATTAAATGTGCAACTGTGTTGTATTCATTCTAAGAGCCATGTCTAAGTAAATACTGAATATGAATAAACGTTTCTTAAATGAATGTGAGATTATTGTGGGCTAGAATGTGTCAAGAAGTAGATGGGATATGAGCAGAGCCATGAAGAATAAATAAGATTTAGCAAGTAGAAGGAGTAAAGGAGACAAGATGCTCCAAGTGAAGAGAGCAAAGATAAAAAGGTGGACTTGAGTATGGCATGTGTTGGGAAGTGAGAGAAGAGACCAGACTGACCATATTAGCATGTGGGAGGAATCAAAACATTAAGTTGGACATCCCACTCCTTTTTCTTGGTAAGTGAATCTCAATTTTGTGACAGATCATGATTGGTCTAATTCACCCATAGCAAGTCTATTCTCCACTTTCCCAGCCTCCTTTATAGGGTAGGGGGTTTGTAACCTCATTCTGGCCAAACTGAAGACTGCTGATGGCCTTTCTGGGAAAGCTCTTGCTCTCTTGATAAAATGTTGGAACCTTCTTCCCACTCCCCTTCTGTCTTGAATTCAGATGCAGAATCTGGAGCCATATAGCAACCTTGCTATCATGAAATAAAGGTTTAGAAGTGTTATCCCTGAACCACTGAACTGCTAAACTCATACCAACAGCTGTTCACTTCTTGATTTTCTGTTATGTGAAGAAAAACAAACCTCTATTTATGTAAAGTACTCTAGGTCATGGTTTTAGCTAGTTGTTAGTGTTTTCACATTATTTTAGGAAGATTAATCTGTGAGAATGTGCAAGGAGAGTTGGAAGGGAGTGAGACTTGAAGTGGATATCATAGCAATACAAGCCTAAGTGAAGAGGTTCTGGACAAGACTCATGCACAGGGATTAGAGAGGGAGGCAGACATCTAAAGAGGAAGCAATAAGAGTCAGTGAAAGAGAGAAGAAGCCAGATAATGTCAAGGTTTCTAAATCAGAAGATAAAACAGAGCATCAGGTGGAAGCTGGGGACTTACAAAGCCAACGGAGCCTAGAACATTGTTCCTGGAGAGAGAAGTGAGTGAGAAGCCCAGGGTGTTCAGAAAGAGGTAAGTGGCTAAATGGAGTGGGAAGATCTTCCAAAGGATACAGGACATGGTTAGAAGGTGTGGAGGAAGGTGTTGCTGAGAAAGGACTGGTGGGCTGAGAAAGCAGTGGTGGTCTGAGAAGAGTAAATCCGGATCTTAGATTTGGACAGTACCTTGAGATGGTGAGGCATTGTTAACACTTGACACAGTAACTGATTAAAGTAGAGAATGATTTCTTATTCTAATATATATTTATATACACATATATGCAATGTATCTAGTATATATTAAGAGGAAAAAACTTGGACAAAATTACATAGTCTATATTTATATCGTATTTGTACATTATTTGTGCAGAATAACAATGAGGCTAAGTAAAAAATTGGGCACAAAACTAATAGGTTTTTAGTGAGACTCCCTAAACATGAAATATAATGTCATTGGTGATCCAATTTTGGCATTATTTTGCCTTTCCAAATACTCACCCACACTCATCCTGGTCTCAGGCTTAGTTTTCCTACAGTGTTGTTGAAACCTGCCATCCATTCACACGAGCTTTCCCTAGTGATAGCTACAAAACACATTTAAAAAAAAGTCCTTAAAAAAAGCATACTACTTTAATGAGATGGCAGATGGCTCGCGGCATGATTTCCTAAGCTGGTGTTACTTCCACACTATAATTGAACTATATAAAGAATTTTGCTCTCAACTTAGGAGGAATCCTGTGAAACCCAAGTTTATATTAACTTATGGAGGGACAATTTCTCTATATTGAGACTTATTTTCATATATGTGGTATGGCATCAGCTTTATGATGCAAAAGCTATATATAGAACCTGAGGGATAAAAATAGTAGATGCAAATTATAGGAATTAGTAGGACTATAAAGTCTTACTTTCTTTTGACTTTAAACATGAGGCATTATATCATGGTAGAAAATTTGAAAAATAGAGAAAAGTAGAAAAGAAATGAAAATACTCTTAATCTCATCTTCCTGAAGATAAACACTATTAATGTATTTTTTGGAAAATGGAGAGGCTTTTTCATTTTTTTTCCTGAAACAGGAATCTTATTAAACATGCTTTGCCTCCTACTTCAGTAGGCCAATTAACTTCTAATTTTAGTTTCATTTCTGGAAACTGAGGTTGCCTCTGTAATGTCACTAAGAAAAGGTGTTCAAAGGAGGTAACAATATAAAATATGAGTTAGCAGAAAGTTAATTTCTGTGGGAGATTGAAAGGCAGACAAATTTTCAACATCCACTAACTTACTACTCAGAAACGTGGTTCCATTGAGTAAAGTCTCCACTGCCCTTAATTTTTAGAGGATGAAAATGGTCTAACTTTATAATGATTTATGCTATATTCTTCTCAGGAATACTCCAGCTATGGAAAATCTTAGTCTTACATTTTGATCATAACTATTTACTCACAGCATAAAATATAGGAATTATTTGGGGATGATAAGTCCTTTTATGTTGTCAGATTATTTTTCTTTTAACATTTATATTTGGCTTTCTGTATTATGTTTTCCAATGGAAGTCAAGTGTCCACTGAATGAATCAACCAACTATCCAAGTCAGATTTGCTTTAATCTTCCTATGTTTTTCAGTTTTATTTAATATTTGAGGGTTATGAAGCGTATTATTTTAATTTTTTTGGTGGAAAGTTAAACTGTTCATAATTTGAATATATTATACCAATTTTTATTACATGGGCTATTTTAGTGCTATTTTAATTGTTTAAAAATATTTGGCAGGTCAGTTCATCTTGCTTTATAGAATTTACATTTTGAAATTGGCAATGAAAATAAATATTTATTTTGGATTAATTTATATTTGAAATAAACACCTAGGCAAAAACCAGGAGTAGGAAGGAAGGAGGAAGACATTCATGGATATTCTTCTGGAATAATAAATTTGAATTGTCAGAAATCGAAAGGTCAGGCAAAAACTCAAGTGTTAATCTTTAATAAGTAGACATTTACTTAGGAATTGATTTCTCTGTACTCAAATGAAAATTAATAACAACTTGAAATAGCCAGTAGTGGTATATAATCCCCTATTTGACTTTAACTATGATTATTTTTAGAATAGAAGACTCAGGGATGGGCTGGTGTATGCGGGGACACAAAAATCTTGGAAGTGAGTACTATCAGTGTTCAAATGTGCCTCTTAAGCTCTTCATTAAGGTTTTTCTTACCTCCCTTAACTTTAGTTTAAGGAGTATGATGGTTAGGTTCTGGTGTCAACTTGGTCAAGTGAATACGTCCAGTTATCTGGTCAGGCGTGCACTCTCTGACCATTGCTGCAAGGATATTTTGTGGCTGGTTGATAAAGTGAAAGGCTGGTGTACTAAATTATCAGTTGATTGCATCTGTGGCTGATTACATCCGCCATCAACTAAGGTGTGTTCCCCACAATGAGATAATTCAATCAGCTGAAGGCTTTTAAGGGTGGAGAGACTCTTTCATTGCTTCTTCAGCCAGCGAAGAACTCCGCTCTCCTGTGGAGGCCATCCAGACCCTTCATTGGAGCCTCCAGCTTCACAGTCTGCCCTACAGATTTTGGACTTTTCCATTCCCACAGTTGTGCGAGACACCTTTATAAATCTCATATTTACAGATATCTCCTGTTGGTTCTGTTTCTTTAGAGAACCCTGGCTAACACAACGAGTAATCAAAAAACTGCCTGTTGAGCTATATTTGAATTAAAATGGTAACTGGTGAAGTGGTAGTAGGTGATTTGTCTCTTTTGATGTTTTTATAGTTTAAGCTAGAGGTCAGCAAATTAAGGATGCAGGCATAATCTAGCCTACCCCTTGATAACGTACATAAAGTTTTACTGGAACACAGTCATGGTCATTTGTTTTTTCTTGTTTATGGATGCTTTCACGCTACAATGTCAGAGTTACATAGTTTCAACAGAGGACTGAAAAGCCCAAAATATTGACTGTCTGACTCTTTATGGAAAGTTTCACCACCTATTCTAGTTTAAGTCAAACTTTTCCCTTATAGTAATTCTTCAAACCTGCAGAATTATGTCTGCATGTCAATATGGATTGCCAAATCAAATTAACAAGATGCTAAGGGAGATATAAAAGAAGAAACCCATTCCCTGCCTTGGTGTTTTCAGATAAGGCATATATAAATGAAATAACCAGAGAAAAATAATGACACTTTAGAATCAAGGATTAAATTGTGTGATCAATTAACTCCTTCATTCTGTACCATAAACATACATGAATTGAAAGTCATTTCAGTCGGGCCGGAGCCAGAGTACTCAAAATCTTAGTGTATTAATATTTTAGGATAATTTTCTACTTTATGATTTAGAAATGTGGACATTGATTTTTTTTTTGCCACGTGGTTATATATTTAAATGTAGGTTAGCTAGGAGTTTAAAGGAGATTGAGATTTTTATAGAAATTGTGGGGTCAGAAATGATGATGTACTATGCTTTCTTGGGCATGGGCTGAGAAAAGGGAAGTTATTTCATGGTAATTCTGGGAATAGTATATAGAGATGCTATCATACCTGTTTCTGAAGGAAGTAATTTTAATCAGATCTAAATTGAAAGATTTGGGCTTAGACACAGTGGATTTCTATCTTGAATGACTAGTGCATTAAGAATAATAACATAACTGAACATGTGAGGAAAAGGGTAAATGTGGAAGGGGCACTAGAAGCAATTATAAATTGGTATGAACTGATTATATGTGGACCAACTTGAGCAACATAAGGTGATGTATTGGTAGTTTGTTTCATTTACATTTAGTGTTTTTTTGTGTGTGTATGTGTGTGTGTGTGTGTGTGTGAGTAGTCAAAGAGAGAAAGAAATAAAACAAAGGTAAGGGCCTTTTTGTCATGCCCCCAAATGGACTTTCAAAATTAATGTTGCCTTTGTAAAATATAATGTATATATAAAGCAAAGTAAGGGAAAAGCAATAATTTTCAAAGCACACTTCAACAAGTAGTTGATGAACAGATTCCAGATTTTGTCATGTGCTACCTTTCCACCATCTCAGATTTTTCCTTCTAGCTGCTCCAAAATAGTGGAGGCTAGAAGGGATGTTAATATAGTGATGCAGGAGCCATACTCAGTTTTGTTTTTTTTTTCTTTTTTGTGTGTGGGCAGGCACTGGGAGCTGAACCCAGGTCTCCAGCATGGCAGGCAAGAACTCTGCTTGCTCAGCTACCGTGGCCTGCCCCATACTCATTTTTAAATCCCATTTTCTCTGTTATACCTCCTTCTCCTTTAATCCTTTTCCCAATCTATAGGGATCTTTGGGCAATGCCTATTCTGACTTTTTCATGTTGAGAAGGGGTAAGAACTCCTGAGGCTTGAACTGAGACTCTGTAAAGTTTTCATGCAGTAGGTTTGCCTTCATGGAATGTATAATTCCAGGAGAATTTTTAAGTCAGATAAATCCTGAAACTCAGAGGGACCAACCTCTCCAAGATTATCAGTTAATTTCATCCCCCTATCCTTTAGAATGTTGCCTTTTTAATGAAGGCGGATAGCAGGACAAGTTTTTCAATGCAGTTTAACCATAAATTCTCCTAAGAGGAAGGAGTGCTGTCTAACACCTCTGGGCATGGTGGCAGAGCTGACAAAGGCTGCAGAAGCAGCAGGTGCTTATAGCCCCGGAAATCCCTACATCGTTAGGACTGCTGTAAATCACAACATACTTCATGCCTTTTGAGTGAAACTTGGCACCTCTAGTTTACTACTGCATGGTGTTCACGCTGTCCCAGGCTTCAACAATATTAATAGATAGCACCTTCCACTGAATGTTGAAACTAGATGGGCCTGCACCAGGAATGATGGATTGGGGGGCTACAAGATTCTTCAGAAAAGAGAGCAAGAGGATGCCAAAGAAGTCTGTCTTTTTATAACTAAAAGGCTGGTAAAGATGAAGCATTGATGGGCACATCCATCAACCATGCTACACCACTGTATCCTTGACAAGTTTGTATGAAATCTTGTGAGAAATGCTTTGGCAAAGATGAATGCCCCAGCACCACAAAAGAGTGTGGGTTTCTGCAG